>NC_051178.1:130679530-130782376 GCF_013339695.2 Rhipicephalus sanguineus
CGAGCAGGCAGGCGAGCAAGCGAGCGAGAGAGAGAGAGGCAGAGAAGCAGGCGACAGGGAGAACAGTAAGCCTAAGAATAAGAAGAGGATTGAGTGGAAAGGGTGTGCCGGTGTAATAATAATAATGACGGTATAGTATGTGTGAGGGGGCATGGTGACGGGTCCTACTTGACGAACTCTGTCGAGCGCGCCCAGATTGTCGGCGAGGCCGGCCTCGTAGCGTACGAGGGGGCTCCCCTCATCGCGAGGGGGCCGCGTAGCGCGCGGCTGGGGTCGCGAAGCGGAGGAGGAAGGATGTTGTTGTTGTAGTCGCTGGCCAGCGTTGACGAGGAGAGGAGGAGGGGCGACGCGGGCGCGTCCAGCGGAGTACGGAGCCCGCGAGGAACTACTTTTGCGCATCGGCTCTCGCTTGTACTTCTCCAGCCGCTTGACGGCGATCGCCTCGAGACGCACCCGGGCGGCGGGGTAGTCCTTGAGCACGTCCCACATGTCCTGCGGGAGAGAGAAATCGAAACGAAGTGAAGTCGAACCTTCGAGCCATTGCATCAAGGATTCTAAATTGTCCTGGCAAGAATCTCGCCTATAGCTTCTAAAGATCAGCACGTTCGTCTTAAGAAAACCGTCGTTCATGACTGCATTTTAGCGAAGCAGATATACTGGCGAACAACAATTCGACGAATGATCCTAAGTTTGCCTGCCAACATTCTCGCCGAGCCAGCTCTCACCTAGCTTCCGAAGTTCGGTGCACTCGTCTTAAGCAAGCCGTCTGTCCCGACTGCATTTTATCGAGATATATGCTCTGAGAAAGATGGAGGCTTGTAGTGACAAGAAATGGTCGAACAAAAAATCTCGCTGAGCCATCGTTTCGACAAGGACTCTGTCTAAAGGTTGGCTACAGCGATTTTTTCCCCCGACTATTTCTTGTGACTGCATTTTATGGCTTAACATGATAAACTTCAAGTGAATACGTATACGGTGGTCAATGAAATATACTGAAGATATAAAGTTTTTCATGCCTCCGCTATGGCTTGCCTTATAGGGCAAGCCGTAATTGAGTCTCAGTAATAATTCTGACCACTAAGTTTTTTTTTTTTTTAACTTGCAGCGGTACCTTTTTTGTAAAGGAGCGTTTTGCCATGTCGTTCTCATCTAACTTCATCTGCCTCAGCCGGCGTCGAACTGGTGACTTCCTGTTCAGCCTCGTAGCGGCATAGCCACTAGGCTACCACAGCGAGTGAGTGGGAGCACTAGGGAGTGAAACAGCGTTCTAAGGAAAATTAGAGATGTTTATGCTGCGACTTACTTCTCATATTACAATACCATTTAAAAAAGATGCCTTACAATATACACCTTACGCACAAAGAGCAGACAACCCGCACTACCTCGAATAAGGCACATCCCCAGAGCTAATCACGCCAATTAAGTATTTCAACGACAAAAGTGTCTTCGGGAATAATGAACGTATCTGTTGAAGATATGTGTTTATGCAGCATCATGTATGAGCCAGTTGAGTGCCAAAGATTTGACAGATCAATAGTAAAACTTACCTGTAGGCATCGACAGCTTCAAGGAAATGTGGCTAGTTGATAAAAAAAAACAAGTATGGGCAGTAGATAACATGGCATACACTACTTTAGCTTTCCCCCAGCACTCATCTGTCTTTTACTCTATCCGGACAGTTAATAGTGCGAAAAAACCAAGTGGTGACGACAACGACGCACGGTACCAGCACCGTTTCGACCCCCTGTTGTTCTTTCGCGCTGTTAACTCTAGGTATAGATCACCAACCAGTGCAGTCAGTCGCCTTACAAATTTACTCCATTTATGTGTGTTGTTTCTTCGCGGTGCCCTTTAATTATGCAACCATAGCAACTAGCCCGACTTTCCACCCTACGTTTGCTAATTGGGTGCTTAGTTCACTGAACAAGATAGACCTCCAAAAATGCAGTACCTGCTTGTAGAGGCAGAAGAGGTCCGAGTAGCCGACGGAGCGCACCGAAGCCGTGCGGCGGTTGCCGGCCGTTCCCATGTTGAGGATGGAGATCTCGCCGAAGTAAGAGCCCGCGCGCAGCGTCGCCAGCACCGTCTTGCCGTTGTCCGTGACCACTTGGAGCCGGCCGCGGTTCACGATGTACATCTCCTTGCCCACTTCACCTACAAGGCGAGAACGAATCATTGAACTACACCTGCGTACAACTGTCAGCGAATGTTTCAAAGTCATTTCACGTGAGAATGAAGCGTGCGGGCCCGGACGTATCAAGTGTACCACATTTCTCTTTAAAAATGTATCCTTCGACTACAAAACGAGATAAGTGCATTTCTAGCAGCTAAGAATATCAGATGTCGTTTACGTTAAGAGTGGTTTACGTTTGTACTTTTGCTACTCGATGTGGTATCAGATTTTCCCTTCCAAGAAATTATGCGTCACGAAAAAGAACGCAAACCCAGAGACGAGAAGTGTATGAAATATGGCGTTAAGAGTTATTCACGTTTTTATTTATGGTACCTAACATGATATCAGATTCTCACTTCCAAGAAAGTATGCACCACGAAAAAGAAGGCAAACTGAGGAGAAGAGAAGAATATCAAATATGGAAGTGCTGAATGTAAAATTAAGCAGCAATGGAAAGCGACGTAAGATGTGCGAAACCGCTGTCAACATTTTTTCTTTAGTTGCACGTGTTGAGGCAAAAAGCTGCGTTTTTGCACATCACGAAATGTCGTCGCTTACTACATTCGCATCTGCAGCGGTCGGCTCTGTAACCTAGTCACAGAAACGTAACTCTTAGAGAGAAGTGGTAAGGGCAAGTCCGGGAGGCTGACGAGACTGAGATAAGTCGGCAAACTTCATCTGAGAAAAAAAAAAGAACGTTATTAGTTCAGAGAAGGCCGAGGAAAGTTCAAAGTCTGCTCGAAAGAAAGAAATGCTCGTTTGGCACGGTGGGGAAGTGCGAATGGATCTTCTCTTTAGCACTATAGGTTCTATCGCATAAGGTAAACTGCTCAGTAGCACAGAATGAAATGACAACAAACTACTCAAGAAACGCGACTCTCATTCACGAGAGAGCTAACTTGCCTTTGTTGGTGCCCACATAAGGAGGAGTGCCGTTCAACGTCATGCCATAAATAGTGCAACATTCCTTCCAAATATTGAATGCTATTTAAAACTCGTTCATAAAGACGCCGGACTTTGATTCATCGCACGAGTATGCTTACGGCAGTGTGCGCTACATTTGTGACGCATTGACGCCATGGCCCCACCTTTCCTGCAGATGTAGTCGCCAGGGCTGAAGAGGACGGGTCTCAGGCGGAGCACCAACTCGCATAGGAAGCCTGCCTCAGTGTTCTGGAAGATTTCGACGCGCTTGAGCGTGTCGAGGTGAACGTGGATGGCGATCTCAGCCTTGAGCTTGTCGGGCAGGCATCCCACCGAGCGCTCCTCATCCGAGCACTTCTGCGTCAACCAGAGGTAGTCGAACCACCGGATCACCTTGTTCTGCAGGTGCTCCGGCACGTGACGCATCCGCATGTACGTCTTCACCGCATCCAACTTGGCTGCAACACACAGCAAAGGAGGCAAGGGAGCAGTCTCTTAGGCTCAGTCGATTGTATTCACTGTTTTAAAACATACGTGAATATGTATTGGTGAGCTGCAACGTCGTCCGCAGAACACGCGCCACTCGTCACCTTGGCTGCGAGTGGCGCTGGCTGGCACTCCCAACGCGCATAAATACCCAACAGAGTGGACGATGCAGTACCCTCCTTCGTAGCTCAATCAGAAACGTAATTCTAAGGTTCTTGGTTCGGATCCCACCGACAGAAAGGGAGCTTTTTCGACCACTTTAATTCCTTTCAATTTAGGTTATGACCATTGCACTATCCCGCTGAAAAAAAAAAAAAATAATAACCCTTATGCTTTCCTTGGCTTAATTGTTTGTTGGTTTCATTGGTTGTGACTGATAAAGAAACGAGCTTCTCGAGAAATTCCTCTTTTTTTGTGAGTGAATGTGTACTAACCACACACCTGATAATGCCTGAGAAGGCCGAAAATGCGGTCCTGTTGGTATGACATACTGCAAGTAAAGCGCAAATTACACAAAGACAGTGGGAGGCTAGCCCACGTGTCGTGTTCTTTCTCTCTCGGACTTCTCGAGCTTAATTATCTCTCCGTGGCAGCTGTCACAATCGCGTCGCTTCGGAAGTCACAAACGGATGTGGCCGCCGTGACTTCATTGATGGAGGTCGCAAGCATGTAGACGTTAGTTCAAGGGTCCTATCGAATCTCTTTCGTACTTTCTTATTTCCCAACTGCCTCCCCGGTGGCGCTGAGCCGTGTTCTCTTATGACCTGCTGTAAATAGCGCCACCTTTCTCCTCCTAACGGCAAACGCCTCCTCACTCTCGCTCCTTCCTTATGTTCTTGCGCTTTCAGAGAAGAGCAGCACGAGGCATGCGCTTTAAGAGATACCGCGCATAGGATAAAATTCGAAGTAGAAAAGTGGGCAGTTTGTTTTTGTTAGAAGTACCATCTACGAACACTTTGTGCGAGGTGCCAGAATTTCAGAACGAAGCGCCCGAATACGCCTCATCTGAAAACTAGGACTTAGCTCCAGCTCTTAACTCGCTACCGAAATAATAATAATAATAATAATAATAATAATAATAATAATAATAATAATAATAATAATAATAATAATAATAATAATAATAATAATAATAATAATAATAATAATAATATCTGGGGTTTAACGTCCCCAAACCACGATATGATTATGAGGGACGCCGTAGTGGAGGCCTTCGGAAATTTCGACCACCTGGGGTTCTCTAACGTGCACCTAAATCTAAGTACACGGGCCTCAAACATTTTCGCCCTCCATCGAAAATGCAGTCGCCGCCGCCGGGATTCGATCCCGCGGCCTTCGAGCCGGCATTTGAGCGCCATAAGCACTAGACCACCGTGGCGTGGCTCGCTACCATTTTTTTTCGCTACCAAAATCATTCTCTTTATCTGGCACTCCTGTAGCCTAATGCTTGAACGCTTCCTCAAAGACTGAAATATGATGGCACAACTGTGAATGTAAGCAGAGTAACGCGACGCCATTCAAAACGCAAATACCGCACCAGACGTGGATATTCGCGTCAAAGACGCCGTCACAAGGAAGTATTTGTATTGTTTTGTGATTGTTCACAACTTAACGACGTCAACTATTCTGCAAGAGGAGAGGATTACCCGGCGCCACACAGTCACCAACATCTCCTTATATACAATAAATAATAATAATAAAACTAGCAGCGGTGGTTAGCGTTCAGTAGAGTTGCTGTAGCTGTGAAGAACCTTAAGGAAAAGGTTTTTCAACGTGTCGGGAACGCATATACGTAAATATTGGGGTGCAGTGGCAAGGAGCTCTGCCTAAAACAACCTGCCGACAGAGTCAAATGAAGAAACGTGGATAAAGAGTCAAGACCGAATTCGTATTGTCACCTAAACTGAGCATTTCCTCTGGCATCATATCTGTCAGTGGCACGCCACATTTGTTGAATCGTTTAAAGTATCACCACAATAAATGAGTAACGTCACTGAAAAGCTGCTACGAAGCCTTCCTAAGTACAACCATAATTGCAGGGGTTCTGCATGCTATAACCACGATGTATGCTTACGTGCCACGTTTCCAAACACTATAAGTGCCATGCAACGCTTGTACCATTATCTAATGTTGGGTTTTTTTTTTTGTCGTTTTGCTGGCAGCACGATAACTAGCTTTGATTACCTACTACCCGGGCTGTCTAAACAGCTGGACTGCGTTGATACCAGAAACACTAGCGACGTGCCCATTTGGACCCGTGCCTGTAGCAAATATACAGGCGCGCACAATTATGCCGCGTCGAGAATCTTAATTGAATCACGCCGTGGCGTGGCCAACTCGCCGAGCCGTGGCCGCTTATTGAAGCCAGTCGTCACACTCTCTCTGCGTGGTCTGCATCGTTATTATTATTGAATAAATAAGCATGAAGAAACACGCGAAGGACAAAGTGGAAACATGGAGAGGGAAGACCGATGAAGATACGAAGAAAGGAGGAAATAAAAAAAATAAATGAACAGGAAAATCTGTCAAAAGGGGAATAGGAACATGAAAATAAAGTGCTTAAAAAAGATGTTGTACAGTACGCTCCTCCGTTAACTGGAACACTCTAATGAGCACATTTCATATTGACTGCCCCTTAACTGCGAGCGGTCGTGGAAACGTAGTTTCTGCACGACACCAGTATGTCAAAAGGAGTCAGAACTGTCAACTACCAGAAGTCCTATGCAATTATAAGGCATAATGCTTTTGCAGGAGAGCCATATCCGGACATGCCCTACACGCTAGTGCTCCCTTTAGCACTGGACCCGTCTGTACATAGGGTGGGGGGGGGGGGGGGGCAAATCACATTACTGAAGGAATGTTAGCAGTGCACGATGGGCCTGGTCGCGTAGGAGGCCACACCCACTCGAATATAGGCAGTTGTCGAGGGTTGTATACATCGTTCCAAGTATACTATATCCCTTAGTAGCAATTAGCGCGGCGTGAGGAATGCGGGACACTCCATGTTGAGGTGTTTTAGTGCCTCAGCCATACGATGCTGACGACAGGCTGTCCCCACGTCCTTGTCGGTATAAGCGTTCGCGCACCAGTAGAGAGCCAACCCTTAACTTCGTAAATTTCACGGTCGCATTATTCATGCCTTGACTTTGCAAAGCTTGCAAAATCAAGGTACGAATGATGCAGCCATGTTCAATCTGTGGACACTCAAGGGGTTACATATCTCTGCGCACTGCATCTTGCACAGCGCAACGACAACGAGAGAAATAACCATCGCCGTCCTTTAGCATGAACAAGATGATAGCCGCTCAGGCAATTTCTTCTGCTTTCGCTAAGAAGAAATTTCCGTGAGCTTAAAATTTCTCGCACATTGTATTGAGCGCCTGGAACCTAGACGCACACGTTCGATTATTTAGACTTGGCACCCCACGTCGCAACTCTCATGCGTGTAGCCAGTGGATTACCTTCTAGCGTTCCAGCTTTTATGTTCTGTGCAGCATAGCTATAGGTCAGTTGATCGAATCCCATTGCATGACCTACAAACACAGAGCAGGTGCACGTTTCCGCGCACGGCTATCAACACAGCCCACTGTTCCCGAAACGAAAAAAAAAAGCGATAACGAAGTCATCGAATTCCGTCGCACCCGAAATTCGTTTAGTAATGAAACCACCTAAAGTGGCTGGCGTGGTCGAATAACAGCCGAGGAGCCGGGCCTCTACCAAACTTACCAACAACCCATTCCAGCCCTTACTCCCAATTCCTTTAACACCCTTCAGCCCGTGTCTCCGACATAACGATGCTTGCACCTCGTTTCCCAGCGTCGCAGAACTCGGCGAGGAAACATGGCTCTGCCTCACGGACACGCAAGCAGCGGTTGTGGCAGCCTCGACGCCTGCACTACGAACTTTCCCGCGCGATGGGAATACGGCACCATTCGGGGTTGTGCAAAGATTGCGATTCGAGCAAGCGGCGCGAAGCGCGCTGACCCAGCAAGTCAGAGTAGCCGTGCACGGCGAGTGCTTATGCAAACGAGCGCGCGCTGCAGCCGGCCAGATTGCCTCATTTGTTCGCGAGAACTCTCGGCAAGAGTATCGGTAGCGCAGTGATCAAGCGAAAACTACAGACTAACGGCTCGCACAGAAAAGAATAAGGTCCTATGCTCCGCTCGCTGGGGCAAATTAGAATAATCTGACGAAGCTGTGTATATTTATGGCACGGGCCGCCGGGTCCCTCGGAGCCGACGGAGCACGGATTGCTTTTCTCCCTCCAGATCGCCGTAGTAGTCACATGGGCATCGCCGCGTGTTCTACATTCGTGTTTAATTAACGGCAATGTCATTAGCGCTGCGTGCTCTCTGTTCGCTCCGCAATTATGCCCGTGCCCGTGCCTAAAATGTGACTTTTCTGCCTGATTTTCTTATCGTCTCTGCGTGAGTGCGCGCATTAGCAGGAACTGAGTTCGAGTCTACAAACTGCTTGTTCATACTCGAATGGCTCACGCGCTATAGATGTAAGCGCGCTCAAGGAAGCTTTTTTTTTTTTTACGGTGCTTCCGTCAGAAGGTTAATAGGTTTGTTTCTGCCTCATTGGCAGAAGTAGGCCTTATAGGAGCGGTGACGGCATACAGATTCTTGCCGAGGTCACAGGACGAGTTTGAAAGCTTTGGAATGTCCGTCCTTCATATGTTACCCAGATGCATTGCAGTGTGTTTCCTGCATGTGCGGGTGCTTTTCTTTGTGTGTACTAATAGCAAAACGAAACACATATGAAAAATGTTGTCAAGGGTTTAGCCGCAACGAGTACTCATCTCGCTTTAATTGAAATAAGGAAATGAAAGTATTAAAGCATTTACGTTTTTTTTTATTGTTAGCGGAATCTACAAAAAAAGAAATTACCACTCGTGGCATAGAGCTCTATGGCACTACTCCAGCTACAGTCGGATACAACTTTAGAAGTCCGCGGCATTTCCTCCTCAAAGGCGGATGTGCACAAGCCTGCACCAATGGGTGCGCACTCCAGACTGACGTCATGAGCCGGACGGCCGGTGTCCCCGCCTCCGGAGAACATTGCTGGTTGCATGAGCGGGACTATTTCTTTAGTCGTGGAGGCGATCGGCTGCAGTGCTTCGGTCGTATGGGCGGAGCCTCTCCGGACTTCCTAAGTTGTATCCGGCTGTAGGGTACATTAAGTAACGATGAATGTTTGAACGATAAATAAACGTGCTTGCACTACGAATTCACAATATTCCAGCATTTAGTTTTTAACCAATAAGTGCTTGGCGCACATAGCAGTTTTACGCATTCGAGCCGGTGCGGTCGTAGGGTCATACCATTTAATAGATAACTCTTTAAAAAACACAGATCGGCCTTGTCATAGCGCACAAGTATGTCATCCCTTTCGAAATAAGGTAGACGTTCAGGGGAAGATTGAGGCTTCAGGAGATGAAAATGCTTGGAGAGGGGATATCACTAGAGTCAACGTTTCGACAAGTTTTCTTGTCTTTCGTTACCTCAGTCGTCAGCTGCTGCATTGAAGAAGACAAGGCAAATTGTCGAAACGAAGAAGACAAGACCACTTGAGATACCACCTGCTCAAGGATGTTTCACATTTTCTTCGAGTATTCCGACGAGTGCTGTATTCCACAGGCACTTTTAAACGTTTTGTTCAACGTTAAAGAAAAGCTGGTACATGTCGCTACCCTGAAATAGAGAGAATATTATAGAGAAGCACCAAACTAAATTCCTGGCATTATCATTACAAATAAGGTTAACTGGTATCTGACTAATCTCCCTACTTTCCCCCCTCTCTCATGTAGGTTTAACTGTTAATCGTGACGTAACTGCCGAGCATGACATGGTATTGATGCCACAACCTACGAGTCGTGTCATACACTCCTACCCTTCCATGAAGAAAAAAATTTTTTTGCTGGCGTTTTCTTACTTTTTAACAAGACCCATTCGGTGGTGAATCTGAGGTGCTGCGCCAAGAACATAATATCGCTAGGTGCGGACGCCTTAACATGTAAACGAGAAAGGAAAAAAAATCTAGTAGATGTTTGACCTCTATGCTATGCGTTGTTTAAGAGCCATGAAAAGTGGTAACAGGACCCTATTTTGTCGTTCCGTTTTTTCGTACGCTTCTGCGAGAAGTTCTTTGGAAGCAGGCAATGTGTGCATTCACGAGATCGGCGCAGCAGTACAGGCAACGGCACTTATGTTGCGTGTCCACCATACTTTATTTTTTTTTTCGCTCCCTAGCGTTCAGAGAAAACTCTCCGGGCGGTGTCAGCGAGGGCCGGAAACTATTTAGAGGCAAGCGAAAGCACTTGTCCAGAAATTCTGGCTTCCGCGATGCTCCTCGTCGGGAAAGGAAGGAAAATGCTACACTTATTTTTATCTGTAGTCCGCGAGAGGCCCGCTTGAGGATGTCGCTACTTCCTGTCTGGGAGACCGAGGAGCCGCGCTTGAATGTCGACGTGGAGGACCCGATCCCGAAGGAGGGTGGTGGGCGAGAGACGAGGCGAGCGAGAGGAGATAGGGGCCATCGCTGAACCACCGAGATGTGGAAACAACTTGATTAAAAATGACTGTGTGTACCATGTAGCGAACGCCGTCTATTTATTTATTTACTTTTTGGAGCCACATCGGAAACATAAACGGTTTTCCAACGTCCCCACACTGATATATGATACTTAACCCTACCCTTACAAAAACATCCTTCCAGTCATTTTCCAACACAGGCTCGAGCAGCATTCCTTTTCCTCTCTTTTTTTTTCCTTTTTTTAAAGAAGGAAGAAAGAAAAAAAGGGGGGGGGGGGTTGATTTTTGGAAGTTTCGACTTTTCTGTTTTCTCTCTCGTCAACGTTTCCTCGATTATAACATATAAGGGGTTGTTCCTTCTTAGATTTTCTCTGTTTTTTGGTATTACGCTTCGTGTTGCGATTTTTTATTGCGTTTATTACGTCACTTTATGATGTGCTCCACTATCTTCGTGACGATGCCTCATGTGCTATGTCGATTTCTGTGACTCTCGCCTCGTTGGAATGCTGCTTTGACTAAAGTTTATTCTCGCTCTCTCTTCTTGTTTAGCCATGACCATTAAAAAAATCACAGATAGGCATAAGCGATCACACAAACTATTGTCGTTCCAAGACGAGTTGTGTATTTCCATCGTTCATGTATTTTGTTCTGAAATATTGACGTTTCTTTCAACGCACTTGAGTGACTGTACCTTGCTTAGCTAACATACATCTTGCGCTCAATGCATCTGCACTGGGCTGCTTGCAAATGCAGTGGCAAAAAAAAAAAAATTGTAGCTTGCTCCAAGTTGCGCAAGGCTGGTTGACAGCAGCACTGGTGGGCATCTAGATGGTCGTGGCTTGACTAGGCATTTACCCTCTCCCTTCTTTCTTTTAGATGCGAAGTATCTTAAGGCGGAGCTCAATCCGGTGGTGGTGGTGTGCGGCGTGACCACCCTTACTGCGCATGCGCATACCCTCTCCACTCACCCTCTCCCCCGGCTCTCCACTTTCCCTCTCCGCTTCCCCTCTCCGCATTCGAGAGGAGTGACCTCTCCATAGACCTCCCCCTCTCGCGCGCCTTCCCCTTTGCACTCTGCAGTCCTCTGAAACGCGGCCTTGATAGACATGCCGAAATTCTCTCCTGCGCGTTTGAAGGTGGGTAACGCCATGGAGAAGCGATGAGCTCGAGCACATGCGCGACCCCAGAAGAGCCGAGAAGCTTCTCTCTCCTCTCCCACGCTGCCCCCCTCTCGCCCGCCTGTCAATTAGACCGCGTTCCCGCTCGCCCTGTGAGAATTAACAGAAGAAGGCTAATAATCAGGCTAGATCTGGCTAAGATACGACGCTAACGCGTATCCTGGCGTAGCCCTAAGCCACTTCGCATTTTTTTCCACGACGTATTTTTTCGAGGTCGGTAGCATGCCCAACGAACGCTTAGACAACGAACGCGATCGTGCAAGTGCTCAAATGTAGCGGCAAAAAAAATTCGCATCGCCTCATGGTCCCCTTTAGCGGGAGATGGTGTAATTTTTTTCATAGCCCTCACTATACTATACTATACTATACTATACTATACTATACTATACTATACTATACTATACTATATTATACTATGGATGGTTATGCGTGCTTTCTCTTATTTCTTTCTTTCTTTCTCTCTCTCTGTACGCGTTCTCCCCACCTCCTTTCACTTCTCCTCACCCTCACATCCCTTTCTCCCCTCCCATGCTATACTATACTACACAAGGCTATGCTATGCTCTGCTAGCGTGCTTGGATAACCTGGTGGTTACGACGCTCGCCTTCGGATCGTGGGGACACGATTGAGCGCGTGCCAGTTCATGATGATGATAATTTTCTATCTACGACACACGGCATGCCTCGACCTTAACAGCCCCGCTATAAAGAGTAAAAGTCACAGAGACGACTATTCTAAGCTTGAGATGGAGTAAAAACAACAAAAGGTAATGTGTAAGTACGCTCCATAGCCCACAAGAACTATGTAAAGTTGAAGAATTCTGAAGAACTTCCAATAATTTTGAAAATTACGCCAAGCTCCAATGCATGGCGCAGAGTTGTCACAGATAACATTGATAACTTAACAAAGGCTAGCATGATTAGAATGCATAGTTCGGTTAATCAGTTGGGTTTAGGAGCTTGCTTAAAATCTGTAATGTCCCACATACAAGAATGTAAATCATAAAAACTAAATAACGAAGTCGTGAGTCCCGCCAAGTTTTTCAAAATGACACGAATGATTTTCCTGTCTTGTGTTTGTTTCTATGACCCCCTTTCTCCTTCTTTTCGCTGCAAAAAGGTAGTGCGCGCCTAGCGTGTTTTAAAGCTGCGTGGCTTTCGTTCTTGCCCGCATCGCTCGTTGTTCGCGTGTGGCGGCGTACTCGTCTCGGTGTGCCCGTATAGCAGGCAGCGCCCGCACCTAGTCCACTGTTGGAGCTGTCGTGTTTCGCGCACCCGCTGTGAAATATGCGCTGTCTCCTTCCTCCCTGATTGTGACGAAGAACACCCCCACAAAGACGGCACCTGCTCGCGAAGTGCAGCTCCATCCACACTTCCACCCACCTCGTCGCGATGGCTGCCACCACCATCACCGCAACCTTGGCGGCACGAGAAAGGCTCTACGGGACCGAGTTCAGCTACGGTACGTGGAGTGGGATGTTTGATGATGCGATGTCAGAAGAAAAGTTGGAGACCCACGGGCGAGAAGCAGCTCTTTCCGAGTTACTTTAGATTGAAGAATGCGATAAGAAAGGCGACAAAAAAAAGTTGGTCCAACAGAACGATGCAGAGACATGGAAAACAAACGTGAAGATATGATGTGAGAAGGAAATAAAGAAAGTAAGATGGAATCAAAGAGAGGAAGCAACACAATAAGAGAGTTGGCGAGTTTTGAGATTTATTTAGCGAGTATCGCTGGTTTCCATTCGAGGCTATCGGCGAAAGTGAAAAGGGGCGAAATGAATAATTGGTAACTTTTCTGAGATATATCGAATTCGCAGTGAATAATACGTATAACACAGGACACACATGCATAATCAAAGAGAGATATGGAGAGCATGCAAAAATATTCCGCAGAAACTCCCCCATAGAAAACTGCTTGATAGTACGCAGGCGTAATTTTGTAATTGCATTATTTCATCAGCATATGGCAACGCTGACCGCGGCCCGACATTAGCCGTATCATAGTCAACTGCACTATCCCACTCAGCACCATTAGCCAACACTAGCCAACATTACCCATCATTAACTGGCATTAAACAACGCTAGTCAAAATCACCCTTCTTTTAGTCAACACTGGTAGACGTCAACTAGGGCTACCAACTGTTGGTAGCATGCGTATAAATGTGGTGTCGATGTGCCCCCTGGATGGATTGCTGCTTACCGTCTTTTCTTTCTTATTTTATTCGCTTAATTTTTTTTTCCATTGTATAGGGTAGCAAACTGACGCTCGTCTGGGAGCGGTGAAGTTAAGTACTGCGTCATGAGACTAACGAGCGCCGATAGGAAGCGATTTGGTGGCGACGCAGTCCGCGTGCCTCGATTATTGCCACCATACCTCTATGCCATTGAAGGAACGCTGGCGGCGCTGACATCGAGAAGACGCCCGATGCGCAGTTACGTGCTTTGCCTTTAGCGCCGTGTTAGCGTGTGACGGCTCGTTGTCAGGGTGGTGCGGCTTCCATATACACAAACGGTGTTTCTCTGCCACCTACTGATTCGTGTGCGATATCACCGCCTAAGAAAACTGCTGCAATAAGCGCTGCAGAAAAGAAACGAATCGAAAGGCTTCACGCGTTCACGGCTCAAGCTGCGAACCTCTGCCTCCCACGCTCCTGAAGCGCACTGTGGTAGTGTATGCATGAGCACAGGCGTAGGTTACCCTATTGCTGGGGGGTGCGCACCTCGCCGTTTCTCTCCTCAATCGACGACGCTTTGAAAGAGTGCATATCGAGTACCAGCGTATATTATGTGCTTGTCGATGCCCTCTTTGCGCGGAATTCACCATATGCATGCAGTGTCCAGGTATATGTTGACTTCAGCTACCACGAGGGTTCAATCTTGATCATAGGCCTCAGTCGTCGGGATAATGTGCCACTAGGCGTAAACGTGGTTGCAAAACTCCAATAAGTAGTGTACAGGCTTTCATATATCACTACACAACAAGCACTACTTCTGTGAAGACACGTTTTCACTATACCGATTGCTAGGACAGAGGGATCAGCCGTATCTTATTTTTTATACATTGTCCCACTCACAGTCAGAATGCTGGCCTAATTTGTGTCTTAAAACGAAACTTTATTTAAAGCTTTATCGATTCCAACATTCGGTTATTCGGGATTTTGAGGGCTGGGGAAAAAACACCTCTTCACTGCCTCGACTTGGACCATAACTCGACTTGGACTGTTCTCTTGGACCATAAGCCCGTACAAAACGGCAGGGATAGGCAACGTACAGCCCAATGAAACAATGCACTGATATCTAATCGCAGCAGTCTTCCATATATCTCAACTGCGTTTACGTTCCCTTATCTTTCTAATTGGATCTCTCTTTAGACAAATGCCATTATTTCATTACATTCGAGTTCGGGGTAATAACCCTCAGCAATGCTAACATTTTTTAAAATGATCTGTGTTCCTTTGCCTCATGTGCTTTCATGTTCAGTATTATCTTCAAACTTGCGGTCTTTCATTTCTTATTTGTAGAAGGAATAAACCTCTCAACCGCGGCGCAGGTACAGAATTGAGAAAGCGTGTTCCTTTGAGCCGTTCCGCATTTGTGGCTCCTGCGTGAATCCTCTGAACAAACAACTGGGGCGGATTGTTTGGCCTCCTAAATCGCTGCCATCTGATAAGTCAGCGGTCTGCGAGTAATCTGAGGACACACACGGCTTTCGAGCCTAGCTGGATCGTCCTTTGCGGTGAAAGTGGGCATCGTGATCCGGATATTTTGAGGCATTATATTTTAAAAAAAAAATAAAGAAAAGAAAGCTGTAAAATCAACTTTGGTTGTAGTGGCAACAAGCTTTACTCTTATAAGCGTTACGGAATCGCATTTCGCCATGCTGCAAAAAAAAGCCTTTTTTTCTGCGAGCGTATAATTCGTTCATTCATTTCTGTTTAATTCGAAGCCCTCGTGGCTATTTACTCTTAAAGTCACATCTTTCTTGCCATGAAAAGTTACCTAAATTATTTGCTTTATACCCGGTTTTGCCGAAAGCCATTACTATAAGTGGACAAGAATTTGAAGAATTTTAGTTACCCATATTAGCTGCATCTGCACACATACCTAAATAAAAAGAAATGATAAATAAGAAAGCGACTGTATTTAACATACGGAAGAACCGAAATGATGTAATGCCAAAAAAAGAATCTAACAAATAAAATCCATAAAAAGATGCGGGTCCACTCCTTCAAGGCGCCCTTCCATTTGCTGTCCCATTCAGTCCTCGTGTTGGTTACGGTCATTTCTTCTTTTTGTTCCGGTTGAAACATCGTTATTTCTCCCTCTCTCTCTCCACGTTGCCTCGCTCGACCTCACGATAGCAGGCAAAGGCGGAAACCAACGAAACAGATCGGGTTCGGCCTCTTATCTGCACTAGGTTAGACCATGACGTGCGGGTCGCCATGGAAACGGAAAGAACCGCGGCGGACGATCGACGCCCGCAAAATCGTATGAAACCCAAAGGAGAAAATGACGAAAGAAAGAAGATGAAAGAGGGACTCGCCACTATTTGTCCAGTGGTAGCAGGCTGCGAGTGGTGCGTTGTCTTTCAACTTTTTTTTCTCCTGATACATATGTTTACGTGAGCTCTTTTCACCGATGAGTTTCAACTCAAGCAAATGCTCTTATGCTTACGGTGAGATTAATCAGATATACCCCAGAAATGTGGTGCACAAAGAAAGTATCGTGATAAACAATGTTAAGTGACAGCTTCGGACGATATGATACAAGAGCGGTAGTCGCAATAATAGGGAGTTTTAGCTTGTAACGTGTCGCGTGCTGGCGTGCCTAGGCACCGACGACGACGAAGTCAGCGGAGGCGCGTGCCAGGCGAGCGCATGGGCCCTCGAATAAAGAATTGGTTTTCGTACGTCAATGTAGCAGCGTCGTTCTTCTTCTACCTCTCCGCTACAGTGGTGACCCGGACCATGGAACATTCCAGAAGCTTCCACCGGGAACTCGCACCGAGTCGACCAACCTCTGATCCGCCTATCTCCATGGCGCGACTACCAGATGAAGCTGCGGCGCACTGCATCTTGTTACCACCACCATTCCCCGATTTTTGGCCAAGATGTCCAGCCATCTGGCTTATCAAGATGGAGGCTGGCTTCTACCTGCGTAACATCGTGTCGTAGCAGGACAAGTACACCATCACGGTAGCTATGCTTCCTCCTGCTCTGCGATGCGTTGTGCCTCCTCCAGGGCCGCACGCATACGACCAACTTCGAGGGTTTGTTCTAGCCCTACCGCAACCGGCAGCGCCACGTCACATACTTCCTGCCGCGCTAAACGTAACCACAGAGCCATCGCAAGACATCGCTTTCGACGCGGCGCCCAGGACGACACTGTGCACGTCACGTGCCACGACTGAGTATCGCCTGCCGCCAACTGTTTTGCCTGCCACTCCTGCCATCGCCGACGAACAGCCTCTGGTACAGTGGCCAACGCCTGTGGACACCTCGGTGAGCATGACGGCATCAGCGCCTACTGATCCTGTGTGCGACACCTAAACCAGCGCTGCTTGTCACGTGTTCGCTGACACCACGGGTGTCACCCTAACCGAGGTACCTCAGACTGTCCCGACCACGCTGGTTGGTTTCGAACATCAGACTGTCCCGACCGCAGATCCTGCCCAAGCTGTCGAGCGGCAACGCAAACATGACGACGCCCACGCCGACCGCCACCACCTGGTCCCAGTCTCCCCGGGCGGACTAGCACAAGGCCACACCTGGCAGCCCAACCCTGGTCATCCCGCAGAATCTGGGGCCAAGGCCCTACATCATTCTGGCGCCGTCGCGCATGATGCCGCCCCCCTCGTTTGTCATAGTCCCGGGATAGCCCCTGCAGACAGGCCATGCTGCACGTGCAGACAATGCTGGCCCAGCCCACGCTGGGTGCGTTCCCGACAGACCAGCACCAGTGCCTGGTGTAGATACCGACGTTCACCCAGCCGCAGATACGGGCACAGGACCACCATCATCACCACCATCATGGCACCCTGTCGGCGCCCCTCATCTCGACGGGCGGCAGTATGGTGTCCTCTGCGCCCGCTGCCAACATCGTCAGCCACCATCCCGTCATGACCCCCACAACGGTGTTGCATACGGCGCCACCGCAACATCTCCCCGTGTCTGTCTCGGCGCCCATGACGTCGGCGACGATACACCACAGGCCACAGGCGCCTACTACAACGGCGCCACCAGCGGCGGAGAAGCCCGTGAAAGCGCCCACGGTAGACCGGGCCGAGTAGCTGAAGGAGCATGGACTCACTCCCCAGCAGCGCATACAGTTTTTGCTGGCACACGGTCGTAGCGTCGTACTGCACCCTCACGTAAGCACCCTGTACTCCATGACTGCGCCGGCCCCTTCCCCGGGACTGGTGGCCACGACGGTCACGCCCACGTAGACGAGCGCGCCCGGTGCGACCGCTCTCTCGCGGACCCACTCGGCCCTCCTGGAGCGTCTCTCCGCAGCGCCGCCCGTCAGCGGAACGGCTCGCAAAATCCACCAAGTTTCTCCAACCGTCCTCTGCGCCACTCTCAGCCCCGACCCCTGAAAAGAAAATTGAGCGCCCTTTCGCCACTCCGTTTTACCGACCAGGACTGTATAAAGGACGTTCTTTGCCTACGACTCCGTCTATACGGCGGGGGGCTCTGTCGCGTGCTGGCGTGCCTAGGCACCGACGACGACGAAGTCAGCGGAGGCGCGTGCCAGGCGAGCGCATGGGCCCTCGAATAAAAAGTTGGTTTTCGTACGTCAATGTAGCAGCATCGTTCTTCTTCTACCTCTCCGCTACAAACGTATACTTCTTTACGTTACCGTGTTACCGGATACTGGATGGAATCTGCGCATGCGCGAATCTTTACGGAACGTAAAGGTTTACGGAACGTAAACTACTCACCGGATAGGCTTTACGTTTACGGCCCTATCTCGCAAATCCACCTTCGTTCGTGGCTACTTGCGATATACGCTTCGCGGAGACTCCAGCCGCCGAGTCAAAATAAGCCGAAGTGCGAGCGCCACTTACGATCACCTTATTTCAGCCGGATTACCGAGGCACCGAGGCTAGAGCGACGTAGAATACCGAATCCGCAAACGTGGGAGGCCTAAAGACGCTGACAGGCTAGATAGGTGGCGCCATCTAGTGGGGCCAAGGTGTACCAGGCGAGCACAAAATTGTTATTGCAGAAACATCGGGCATTCTACTCCCAATGTAAATGCCTTGCAGCGGCATTATTACGAATGAGTTGCCTTTTTAATCATTTTTTCCCCTCAAGAACACTAAGCGGAAACAAACGTGTCCATGATTGTGGTTTCGAGAAGCGTCACAAGATGTCGACATCATCGCCCGGTAACCTGGTATTGCTACACCCCTTCGCTATCTAGTACACTCTACCTTCGCTTATACCGGGATACTGCACACGCTAAAAACCCCTCTTATAATTTTGCCGCAGCGTAATTCAATATTATCTCAATTAAATGTAGTTTAAATGCTGTTATCATCATCATTTAGTGGTTTGCGCAAACGTAAAGGTTTACGCACGTACGTAAAGGTTTACGTTTGGGCAGCTAAAAAACTGTACTGAAACTCGAGTTCCGGTAAAACGGTAAACGTAATCCGGTAACGGTAGCGTAAAGAAGTATACGTTACGAGCTAAAACTCCCTAATAGCGAAGGAACCCGTTTAAATGCATATAATCCGAATGCGTGACTTTCACGAACTTCTTGGGGAGCTATACACTCTTGGGCAAAGATTTTACTGTTGCCCCTTAAGTGCACTCTATATTTCAGGTTAATGATAATATCTGGTGTTTTACGTGCCAAACCGCGATATCATTAGGAGACATGCCGTAGTGGAGGGCTCCGGAAATTTCGATCATCTGGTGTTCTTCAACGTGCCCTCACATTGCACAGTGCACGAGTCTCCAGCATTTTACCTCCATCGAAGTGCGACTGCTGCGACCAGGATCGAACCCGCGACCTTAAGGTCAGCTGCCCAGCACCGTAACCACCTTACCACCAAGACGGACTCTATATTTCAGCTTTTGACTATTCTTTGAGACGTGGAGGGGCTTATAAGGCGGCCGCGAAATGTCACAAGGCTAAGCTTTTTGAAGGTTTATCAGCAAATCCATAACAACCTTAGTCCTAAATTGCGTTGTTGAATATGGGCTACAAATATCCAGCACTGCATTAGTTGTGATAGTAAGAAGTATTATCATCTTGATTTTAGCACAACAGATAGGGTGAAGGTATAGGGGTGTTTAAGAAACAGTGAAAACCAAGAACAGTGACCACGACGTCAAGTCCGCTATGCTTTCGAGCTTTATAAGTGAAGGCCCCGATGTAGAGCAGAATGCAACAGAAAGAATGATACCGGATAAAAGAAACAGCAAAGCAGGTGGCGAGCCGCTAGACAGACATTGCGATTCAATTATTCCGTGGTGTTTTACCGTCCCGTTGGTTAGCCTTTCCAGGTTGTCTTGGGGCCGCTGTAGACAACCTTTTGGCCCCTTCGGCACGATTAGACTTCGAGTAAATTCTTAATCGGGGAGAAGAAGAAAAAGCCCGGCAAGGCGTCGTGAAATATTTACGACGTGCGCCACGTTAACGGTTGGGAGTTTCGTTGCGGTAGTTCGAACTCGACCTAACGGTGGTATCGCCGCGGAACGCTGACCAGCTAGAACACAACCAGGAACGAAGAAGAAGCGAAAGTACCAGCCAGAAGGAAAGCTATAGAACGCGTACGGCTGGATGGGAGAAAATAAACCGTCGCAGCGAACCATACAAGGACTACAACGGATAAAATCAATCCAAAAGAGGTGGCAAAGGAAGACAAGCGCAGGGCGTACTTTATGACCCGTGGCAGTAAGGTAGAGAAGATGAAGAAGAAAATAAAGATAAAGAAGTTCATAAGGAAGTGAAACAAGCTCCCAGGGCCGTGCCCGAAGAAAACGACAGACGTAAATAATGGCGCTGCTGTTCGGCCCGTCTTGCTCGCCGTGTGTCTAACAGGTACAACACACCGCAACGAAAGCTGCTGCTGCTGCTGTTCGCAGCACTACGCTGTCGTCGGCGTGTCTCCTATCAAGGTCGGATGGGCTTCGTCCAACGCCTCAGTTGGTGCCTGCCGGCTGCGCGGCGTTCGTTTCTGGCACTTGCCCTTTTCCTTTTTCGCTGTTTTTTTTCTTCTTTTTATTCTTATCTTCTCCTTATTGCTGGCGTCTTCTCTATACTCCTGTCATCTTGTCTTCATCTGCTGCCGCCCGGTGTACCTCTCCTTGCCCTCCATCTCCTCAACTCTCGCGTGTCCACCCAACCTCCTCATCTTCCTCCTTCCATTTCTTGTAACCGTGTCTCGTCAAACGAGCGTAGGGCGTAGGTGGCGAGGCTTTACTTAAGGACGCCGCGACGGCGGCTCCCTTACGAGGTACACGCTAGCAGCGCCGTCTTGCGGTTGTTTCTCGCTGCCTCCGTGTAGTAGCAGAGTAGCAGTATAGGGTGCCCCCCTTTACTCGCCTTGCTTCTTCCTTTCCGTTTCCACGTCATCTATCCCTTCTTCTCGCTCGCTTGTCACGCTGGACTGCCTTGAGGGCAGGCAGCGCGAGGCACAGCAGCGCCGATGGGAGAACAGCCTCGTCACGGTGCCATGTCGCTTGTTGCGGTTGCCAGAGAGCAACGCGCAACGGATGTGCTCGGATGACTTCCTCCGCGCTTTCCTCTTCTTCTTCTTCTTCTTTTATATGTATTTATTAGCTCTAGCCGCAGTCGTTCTTGTGTATACCGGTGTTATTTTTACAGCGGGCCTGCTGTCACGGCAAGGAACAAAACAGCGGCCGGCCTCCGGGCGCACACGTATACGCCTGTTGCGCCGAGTAACGATCGCCGAGATGTAGCTAGCTCATATAACATGTCGTGCACGTACAAAGGAAATAAAAGCGCAGTAAACGTAGTTTGGAGCGTTGTAGTTTTGCCTCGCGCGGAGCACAAGGAGATGCGAATGGGCTCCCAGCGATAAGGAGGGGCGTGCGTATTGTCCACCTTCAGAAGTGGTCGACTCGCTAATAATAGTTAGTAACCCACCACGGTGGTTATGGTTTTTGACTGCTGACACGAAGGTCGCGGGATCGAATCCCAGCCGTGGCGGCCGCAGGCGAAATGCTAAAGGACTGTGTGCTTAGATTGAGGGACACGCTAAACAACGCCAGGTGGTCGAGATTTCCTGAGCCCTCCTCTACTGCGTCCTTCCCTTCCCTCCTCTCTATTTTTCATCCTTCTATTCCCCTTCCCCGATCCCCCAGTGCAGGGTAGCCAACCGGAAGTTTTAATGGTTAACCTCCCTGCCTTCTCCATTTCCTATTTCCTTCCTTCCTACTCTGACTCGGTTTGTTACCCGCAGGGGCTGCCGTTCAGCTCCAAGTGCACGATGACCATACCTGCGCATATGTTGAGTTCCCATCGCATGCCTGTACCACACGGGCGTTGAATTTGTAGCTACATTTATTAGCTGTATTCTTCTAAGCAAACCTGCTTTTACTTCAAGCCACCACAGAGAGAGAGAGAGGGAGAGAGAGAGAGAGAGAAAGCCCGTTATTACTAACAGCGTGTACGTAGGCGCCTACGTGCGTCTTTGTATATTGAAGGGCATGCGTGTATAGGAAGTACATCGCAGCCGGAAGGCAGGAAGGGAAAAGAATAAAGATTGTCTTGACTGTTACGTCAAGTTGTATACTGTATGTACTGTGGGTTAAATTGTGATTAGAAATTTGGACCCTATGTACTTTATGTTTATGGAGTCTATGTACCCCAAGAGCTAAGGAGTAGCCGGCGCCTTATTTGTGCGCCAACATCTCTTTACATCATGTCAATAAAAAAAAAAACAAATATAAGATAGAACTTACTGTCTATATCACAACTTTTAAAACTTATGGTCTATATCATAGTCATTAAATTCATCTCTCCTGTAAATACCACGCGTCAGCAATGCAGCTCGCGACGCATTTCGTTTTGCAGTGGAGCCAGTGTTTTTGTCAATTTAGGGCATACGCATCTCAGTGCCGTTTCCTAAAAAAGGAAAAAAAAAAGAAGCGCATTGGCTTCTCCGAAATTTATGTCGTCCATTAGATGATTCATACATGCGGTATACACGTCTCAACTAGAACCTTTAAATAACGTTTGCGCTCGTAAAATTTGCCCACTCATGTGTTAGTGTGCGTCCATATACATGCGTTTTTTTTCCTTCCTCGTTTTTATTTTCTTCAAGCGAAAGCTGTTTTTTTTTAATGGCTCTCTCCACTATAGTCCTTGTGATGTCAGCCACTAGCGCTGGTGTTTGGTAGTATCCGTCTCAGAACACCAAGAGTGCTTTGCAAAAAGAACACACGACAAAAATCATGGTGATTTAAGCGGATTTAAGCTACCGAACCTAGAGCACGGCAGCCGAGCGTTCTGACTCTAAACAACTCCGTCTAAGTTTCGACAGAGCAAACTAACGTCCCTGGAAAAAGCGATCTTGCTTTTAGCGGCTAAGATTGGTTAACGTCACGATCTGCAGCTTACCTATACGGTAGCATTGAAAGTTAAAAAAAAACGCAACAATATAAGTAAACATATTTTAAATCTCGGAAAAACTATAACCTTCCTTTTTTCTTCCAGCTTATATAGATACTCTCCTCCTGCCTACGTTTCCCCCAATGTGTATGGAATCTTGTGCGCCGTCTAACTCATCCGTAAGCGGGGACGAATATTTGGATAGCATTTTTGTCGAAGAAGTGGTCGCAGACACATAAACGGTGATGACCGCCGCATTCCCGCTCCGAGAGTCTCCCCGGCAACTTCTTCTTGTGTGTTTCATTTAAAAGCGCCCTCAAATCTTTCCCAGTGGTTTCCAAAAGCGACCCCAATGAAGCCCTATAACAGATACTAGTAAAATAAAGAATTATCGAGAGCGCAGATACTGAAGGCTTGTTTGGTCTCTCTCTAAACTCATCCGGGGAGGTCCATTTCGTTTCCATAAACTTTAAACTCGAGTCTATCTAGAGGGCTTAGTTCTCAGCGTGCAAGTTTGCGTTCTCTTAATTGGCTAAGCTGTATTGTGTAGCTCAAGGTTTACTACTACTAACATCAACAATTTTAAGTTGTTCGCTTCAGCAATCTGCAAAACTGATCAGAGCGCTAAATGAATTGGATTTTTCCCTAAAGTGCCCAGGAGTAAGAAAACATACTCTTAGTTTGTTAAATATTCACACCAGTATGGAAGGATTTTAAAATAGCCACATAAATCTCGACGCATAAGTATTTATAAAATGAATAAATAATATTTGTGCCTAACATTTCGCTCATTGCCTTCTCGCGTACTACTTTCGCCTATATACTTGAAATTGGTAAGTGAGCATAAGTAAATGATGCACATTAAATTGACATGCGCGTAAACATAGTTGTCACTCACTTCCAAAAACACCTTCCTCGCCTGTCAACATCTGCAGCAGAATAAAACAATACGTTCTTTCTATGGAGGCTACATCACACGAAGTTTAACAACCAAATATTTCAGAAGTTTGAGCTCGCTTTCATGGAAATTTTCCGATAATCTGCACAGACAGGAAAACATCTAAAACGTAAGTGCGTCTGAGCGGAGTAAGCCTTGAAATATGCCCAGATCTGGAAATATGTGCTTGACAAAACTTGCAAAACAAAACTTCCTTGCAAAGCAAAACTATACTGCAAAGTAACACAGGTATCCGCGAAGTGTTTATCATAATCATATGTCTCTTAACCTCATTAGAAAACTACTTATTTCAATTAAATCACGAACTTATGTCGTTATTGTCCAATCGATAGTGGATTCAAATAGCTTGCTTATTTAACTGCCATACGACCAGTATCAATGCAGTTTCGAAAATTGCTTAGCGTACAAACGCTGCGCAGCATCTACGCAGGTAAAGAACGCTACTATTCATCCTCCGGTATCAGCGGTATTTGCAATTAGGCATTACCTGCTACATAACGTGTTTCTTAGTACAACACATGTGGGCAGACCACCCAAAATGTTTGGTGTTTGGCGACAGCTAGTGCTTTCTTTTCATAAAGAGAGTGAGATAAGCGTTAAAGAAAGGGAGAGAGAGAGAGAAAGAAGGATAAAAGAAAGGCAGGGAGGTTAACAGGGCCAAGCCACGTAGGCTACCCTGCGTTGGAGAAGGAGGGACGGGAAGAAAAGTTTGATTATAGAAAGGCCACTGTTGTTGCCGCGCACGTGCTCTTTTGTCGAGCACGTCGTGCACTTCTGTGTCGACGTTCTCTGTTGTGACATCGTGCTCTTTTGTGCTCTTCTGTGATGTCGAGCACTTCTGTGCTCGACGTCACAGACGGCCAATCGGTCCCGTCGCGGAAATTACAGTAGCGCTTTCGTTGCTTCATGAAACTTGGATGCGCGGTCCCATCAGACCAAAATCATATCGACGGTGAAGCCATGATGCTGCTCTTAGTGTTCTGAAGTAATGGACTTTTGAAAGCTACTGAGAACTGGATGGATGGCACCTAGCGTTACGTTCCCCTGATGAGTGACGTCAGTATTCGACAGTAATGAACACTTCGTCCGTTCCTTATATTGACGGATTGACGAAAATAGATCACTCGTCGCCATGGTCAGTGCTTTAGTGAAGCCTATTCATGTGCTCCTGAGCAAGATGGAGACAACGATAACTCGAAGCGCGCTGCACAACCAGCGTTAAAGACTTTCTACAGCCTTTTAAAGGTTAAAACTATAGATGACCGCAGTCCAGGCCCGTAGCCAGGAATTTTTTTCCGGGGGGGGGGGGGGGGGCAGCAATGTCGAAAACGTTAACTATTTGAGAAGAACGCCTATTTTTTTTATTTATTTTTGGAAAAAACACGCACTTCACCAAATTTCGGGGGTGGGGGGGTCTATACGGACCTGCCGCAGTCGTACGCTACGCTCGTGATGTCCGTCCCCGAATGCTCGGAACTAACTCATCCATTACATTCAATACTCCTTTTTTACGGCATTTCCAACTGCATAAAGTCGCAAACTGCACGTGCATCTAGCTGACTTCGCATCATTTCTGTTTCTTGCTCCGCTGTCGCGGGCCGGCGTTTTGCGGAAAAATACGTTTCAGCCTCAAGAGGTCGAAGTCGCACGCGGCACCAAAACGTGCACGCACTCGTGCGAATGCGTTCATATTTTACCAAACAGGACGTGACGGTATCTACCTGCGCGAAAAAAGAGGAGAAATGCTGTTAGT
Source organism: Rhipicephalus sanguineus (assembly GCF_013339695.2). NCBI lineage: Eukaryota > Metazoa > Arthropoda > Arachnida > Ixodida > Ixodidae > Rhipicephalus > Rhipicephalus sanguineus. Next base: position 130,705,130 of record NC_051178.1, read on the forward strand.
GCAAAAAACATAGTTCCTGCAGTGTTCTTCCCTAAAACTCCCAAAATTCCCGGCTGTTTACGCTGCCCCGAAAATGTTTACGCGGTGAATGCGGCCTCGTCATGCATGCATGCGTGCGGGCATCCGACAAACCCGATCGGTAGTGGTTGGGGTCCTCGTCTATTTAGCATAGCATAACTGTCCTGCGTAGGCTGCACTGCGCAAATACAAGGCGGAAAGTGGGAGTAGCGAGGAAAGGGAAGGTGGAGCGAGGGGAGCAGTGATTTTTGCCCTGTTCTTCAAGTCTGGTAAAACCTTAGCACGGAAAAGCACTTTGTACGCTACGATAGTTCCCCAAACAACTTCGCTCCGCGTCCTCTCTCGCTTGGTCGCTTTGCATTTCTTTCTTTTTTTACTTCCTTTTGCGCAGTCTTTGCGCTATGCGTAGAAGCTATGCATTTGAAGCGAACGTGCATGGTGAGAAGCCAGAGGCTGGCATCTCTGTGGTTGGCGTGCACAGCGTTCGGGCCCGATCGAATGTAGAATGCAGTTCAGAAATTCGAATTCAAAAGAACAGAAATTCGAAGAAGCCGGGGGAACCGGGACTCCGCATATATTTTACGCTAAAGGTCTCCCCTGAGGTAAGGAAGGTGAATGGCATGCCCGAGTTTAACACGCACCACGGGTCGTTGGTATGCGAGCAGCACCGATGGAGGGACGACGAAAACGACGGCGAGGCGTTCAGGTGATGCCTCAAAGATCGCGTGAGACGCAGCCTGTGAAGAAGAAAAAAAAAATAAAGAAAGCGAAATGGTATGACTGTGGTTCCAAGACTGGTCGTGCATCGGTTCCCAGCTATCCTGTCAAAAAAAAAAACAGAAAAAAAAGCGGGCAATAGTTTCAGTTGGGAAGAATAGAGGTCACGGCATTTTTGACGCCACGTGGCGCGAAGGCCCATTTCGACGAGAAACGAAATCTTTACGAACGACTTCGAGGTCGCTTTCGGAATCGAGAAGTGACCGCGACGACTCGCATTGCTCGAGCGGCTTTTGTGGACGATAATGGAAAATCGAGGCGGCATTGTGTAGTTTGGGTTAGACAAAATTGTTTTCGCCCTTGGACGTACGCGCCCGCCTTTTATTAGGTAACTTGCGCGGCGATCGTTTCAACGACTGGAGAGGCAATTATTTCTTTTGTAAACGAACACAAAAAGGCACGTGTTGATCCAGCAGAAGTTAGGTTTTGTTTAGCTTTTTGATTATTCTTTTTAGGCAAGGATGTTTACCGTGAGAGCATTGTATCCGATGGCGTTACGTAAGACAGCTCTGCTTGCATTTAATTTCACATACAGTTTATCTTCAAATAGAAAAAAAATGTAGAATACGTTTTGTGAAGAGCAATAGCTGCGTTTTCTATCCTCTCAGAGTACGCGTATACCTGAACTTAAAACTTCGGTGGCTTGTGATAATTAAGAACAATTCTCTACAAGAATGATCTTTATATTTCATGCAGCACAAGACGCACAACGCCTATTAACGATATTTATACTACTACTAATAATAATATTTGGGGTCTAACGTCCCAAAACCACGATATGATTATGAGAGACGCCGTAGTGGAGGGCTCCGGAAATTTCGACCATCTGGTGTTCTTTAACGTGCACCTAAATCTAAGTACACGGGCCTCTACCATTTCGCCTCCATCGAAATGCGACCGCCGCGGCCGGGATCGAATCCGCGACCTGCGGGTCAGCAGCCGAGCACCGTAACCGCTATACCACCGCGGCGGACGATATTTATACTAATAGGAGCCTAATGATAATTCAGGAAAAAGAGAGTTTCGACCTTACCTTCACCACGGAGTTGCGGTTTCACTGTGCGCAGCGCGGTGAACCACTAAAGGAAAACTAAAATGTGCTAAAGCTTCCGCAAGCGGAACGATAGTTGCTTGACTTCGAGTATTGAAATTGGGTCAAATTGTTAGAATGGTATGGCACTTCCGACAACTCTCGCTGAAGCGGCACTTGTCTCGTGCAAGTGTTTTTTACCTAAATATCAGCAATACGGTATTATTTTCAGGTAAGTAAGGCAAATAATGTCGACACCTCGGGTACTTCCGCGAGTGTTATAATCGGTATGACGCGCGCTGTGGCCGTAAATTTCCTATATCTACGTTTCCAAGAGCACAGCGCGTCAGCGGACGTGAGACGGGCACTCTACAACGCCAGACAACGCATCGACGTCAGCCCGTCCTTCTCCGCCGTCACAATTACGTCAGAGCACCTGCCGCCCCATTGCGTAATTAACTGGGTGGGTACACCCTCCCTGACGCGCTATCTGCCGGCTCCTTCGTGTTATAGGAATACAAGAATCATATACTGGACCTGTCAACTTCACCCCTTTCCTGTGCTCATAATTTGGCATTGCCCTATTCATAATTACTTTGTGACGCCTTCACAGAACCTTCTCCTTTTCATTGCTTTATAACTCTGGTTAACCTTCCTGTTTCTTACCTGATTTTGTCTCTTTATATGGATATTTATCTCTCTCTCTATATCCATCATACTGTTCTTATATGAAAAAAATTGCAGCAATCTTATTTATTCTTCGTTTCTCTGTTATGCATATGCTTCCATGCCCAATACACCAGCACAAATTATCTGCAATGACAAGATTATCTTTCGGCACGAATTCAATGATGTCTAGTTATATTGAACATACAAGCTGTTACCCGTATTTAAGAGCATGTGCTCACGCACTTTGAGATCTACTTCTCTCGGAAAGCACAACTGCTGGTCGTTACGTAATTTCACTCGAACACTATGCATGTGCACGATCTCCCTCAATCTACGACACGAGCTGTATTCAGGAATGCTAAATTATGGAGTGCAGTGTTCTCAGAAGACTCTCTATATCTGCATTTGGTGACGCGAAACGTGGACGCTCAGTATACTAGAGCGCATGGACGGCATATCGGTCGTTTCCGGTTCCAAGCGCTTACCCTATCCTTCCGCAGCAAAAAAATATAAATAAATAAAAATAAATAAAAATATATAGTAAAGCTTCCAATACACAGCGCCAAGCACCGAGGGGGCAGCAATCGCAGCGGAACAAACAGATAAGAGCCACACCGACGTCCCCCCCCCCCCCCCTTTGCTTTCGCTCTTGCACGTGGGAAGCGTTCGGGGCCATTATCCCACGCGTTGCATTCGCTATCGGAAATCCCCGGAGTGCAGTACGCATTAGCGGTCGAATAAATCTCTCGTTAAGCGGCTTGAGAGGCCGTCCTCTTTCGAACGTCGCCCTTCACATAGCGTTGTCGATACCGCTTCGTGGCCGCAGTGCCGTCCCGATCCCCGCTTATGAATATGCGGCTTCAGAAGGCTCGCGTGTGGCACGTTCTGCAAACTAGCTCGATTGGTACTGGGGAAAAGTTATTCGGCAACTATTAAATGAATAAAGAAAAATACCTTACTAAACCTGTTTAGGAAGGACTAAGCGACTTGGCCAGTCAGGTCATCATTCTCACTACCGCAAGAAAAAGAAAATATTCGCGAATGGAATCTGCAGAGTTGCAAACGAGCGGATTACGTGCCGTCCGGTAGAGGAAGAAACGAATGAAACATCTGCTTGCTATGCACGTGTGGTGAATAAAGTCCTGCTTGTGTTTCTCGCGTCTTTACCGTCCGTGTTTTGTATATCTGTGTGCTCTCTACAAAAGTCCTTTGTGGCTGCTACTGTTGCAAAGTTGATTGAAAACTGTCGAAGCATGCCCGGAAATGTTTCAGCTCAACTGGCCCATTGCTTCGATAGCTTGTTGACCTCCGGGAAATAAGGAAGTTAAGGTCGCCGAAGCATACGTCGCAGGACCACTTACAGAGTCGCGTGTAGTACGTGTACATGTATTGCTGAGACGATTTTTATGCACGTTTGTATCCATGACAACGAAGCTTAAATGACGCCTCAACCGTACTTTGAGAACTTCAGACGTACTACGTGAGGTACAGTAAACAATGTTATCATTGTGTTGCAGGGAATACATGTAGAATACGGGAGCAAGAAAGAAATAAAGAAAGAGGAATAGATTAACGCTAATTTCAGTTCGTACATGTATGCATAATGACAATGACGCAGGGCTTGGAGCATTTATTACGCTATTATTGCTCGTTTATTTCCGTAAAAGTAAGTTGCGGTCAACCGTGACCAATATAGGCATTTTCCCTTCACTAAAAGTGTACCGATTAGCAACGAACTACAGAGGGTTTTTTCATACGTATAGCCAGCCGAAGTTGTAATGCACAAGTGCTTTCTTTTTAGATTTCTATGTATTTACGACTTTTATTTGTGTGTTTTTTTTTCTCTGAAATATGCACATGCGTATATAGGCGCCTCACATTTAAGAACGGCGACCTACTACCCCTCTGGCTATGTACTGTACATTTGACCGCACTCATAGACGACTTTATGGAAACCCCAAGCCACTGCTCGAGAATTGATTATGAATAACCCTGTTCCCTTTAAAAAAAAATCATCCCTATCTCTCCGTGCGAAAAGAACAACACCCCGTAACGTCTTTCTTTTGCGACACTACTGCGTGAATTCAAACTCCTCTCCGTGTCTCGTTCTTACATATGTGAGCAATTATCCAGACACTAGGATAGTTCTTGGTACTGAAGTCGCGTTCTTATTAGACTCACGCTTGATAGAATGCAAAGAGTACAGCTAGAACAGCCACCATTGGCTGTTTCCAGCCGCTATCGACAGACCGTCGAGGCGAATGACTAAGCTTTTTCTTTTTGCCATGAAGGCCTGCTTTTTTTTTTATCTCGCAAGTGCGCTAGAAAAGAAAACATTAAGTATGCTTCAAAAAAGGGAGAACAAACAAAACAAGAGATAAGCGTCATTCATTTCTCTGTGGCAACTGGTCTTGTATTGAAATCAGCCCGTTTCTCCTTTCATCGCCCCTTCAATTCTCCGCTAAGAGAGCAGCGCTCCCCATCGCTTACGAGAGAGAAGGCGGCAGACATACAGGCAGGCAGGGAGGAGGCGTCGGCGTTATCCCGGTAAAGCCGCTGGAGGAATCAATCTCGAGATCAATGCGGAAGAAACACACAAGCGCACTCCGTTTCAGAGTTGGCAAGGTATATATAGAGATACTCAGCACGGGCGCCCCGCAGCTTCATCGTTCCGAGACGTGCGCAAACAGAGAGCGCTCGCCGCGTGGCAGCTATGTGAACGAGAACGCGAGACGTGCAAAAAAAAAGTAAAGGAGAGAAAATGTTACAAGAGCCTGAAACCAAGAGCTCGAGTAAAGAAACGATCTCGAGAAAGAGGCTAAGAAGGCATTGAAACAGAGAGACGGAGCAAAAACAAGCGTCCAGCGTACTCGACCACGTATATGATGAAAGAAGACGAGAGCTGGAGAGACCGTGAAGCGAGAGGCAGGAAAAAAACGACAAAGATTGGATGCGCGCTCAGTGAAAACACGCGCGCGCCGTCCGAAATATGGGTGCGTAGTGAAGATGTTGGGCGAAGTACACACACACACTGCCGCGGAAATGGAAGCGAACTGGAAGAGATGAAAGATGTGCACGTTGGACGGGCGACTGAGGAACGTAAGAAGGTGCGTGGTCAAGATGAAACAAAGAAGAAAAGAATGACAGGCGAGAAAGAAAGATAGAAAAAATAACAAGAAGAACCTAAACCGGTGTTTTGAACAAGAACTCCAAGAACAGATTAAAAAGTGGAAGCGCAATAACGTACAAGGACAAAAGAACGACGGGGAGTCGGTGGTGAAGACGGATTACGGAATCGCCCGAGCCGATAAACATAAAAACGAAAAGAAAAAGAAAAGGAACTTGTATGACGGCGAGGACGCGGCCATGCATTTTGCAGCGGTCTCATTGCAGCGGCAGCGGCCGACCGATCCATCAGGACCGGGCTCGGTTCTTCGCTGACGCCAACGGCGCCAAAGCAGCAGCTCGGCCGTGCGACGTCTGCCCGCTTGGCGCGAACGCGTCGGCGTATAGGCAAATATAAATTTGTGAATAACACCGTCCATCGTCGTTTCCATGGCATAGTAAACAGGAGAAATTATTCACGAACAATCACGTCAGGCATGCATCGATGAAGACGAGCCTGGTTAAGCACGAGCTTGGGTGCATCTGTGCGTGCATGCGTGCGTGTGTTGCTTGTGCGTGCGTTTCGTGCGCGTGTGGGCAGCGTGCTGTGCAGCGGCTTCCGACAGTGCACGAAGACGACGAGAAAGAACTCGTCTCTGGCGGACCTTTACTAACTCTGACCATAATTGTTTCATCGGAGACGGTGAACCAATGCAGCAGGACATAACTACTGCTAACGCAGCCTTTTTATTAAAGTTTCACCAGAATAATTGTCGCGGCAACTGAAGTAACGGAAGTTATTCAGCCTTATTTTGGGCGATAGTTTGTCTTTGAGTTTAATTTTGTTACTGGATAGAACCTTTACGTAGGGCGAACTTTGCGCAGCATTTTATAGCACTGTACTGTAAACACCGCAATTTTATTTAAGAATCGGGTATTCGACACAATCAATCACTGGCTGCTCGTAAAGCGTTTTGATAGGAGAGGCTATATTTCCAAGGCGCCACACGCTGAAGTTTCAATATGACTTTTTTTAAAGCATGGATAAAAAAATAGATATTAAAGTATATTTAAATATGTGAAAACAAGGACTGAAGAGACCACAAGTCTATTCCCGTTTGAACTTCAGAGGTGACAGCCAAATCTTGTCTCCAAGTTCTAGCTTACTGCATCAATAACAGCGAGCGATGGTGAACACACTGATCTAAAAATTCACAAAGTAGATAACTTGTATTAAAAGCATGTTTCGTAGTTTAAACGTATACGTCCTCACTAACAGATTACGATCTTTCACATCCTGACGCACGTAATCACTCTAAATAAAAAAAAGTATCCATTGCCACAGAAACACAAACCAGGTTTTCTTAATGACGTTCCACAAAGCGGAAGCCAAAAGATAATGAACAGCTGATGTCAGAGTCACACGGACAGCCTTTTGTTCGACGCGTACGCTTTCCCTACTTTCTTTTTTTTTTTATTCATTACCAAACCCTCAGTTTCTCTCTTCTTTAGCCTACTCGTTTCTTTCGAGCCACAGAAAGATCTCTATAGAGTCCACTTCTTTTATTCTTACGGGAGTGGCAGTGACTCGGCGAGCGGCGAGGCGGCGGAACGAAAGTGAAACACGAGAAGCGCATGATGGGACGGCTCGTTCACCGCGGGAAATGTCATCTTGTCGGCGGCGTCGACGTCATCGCCATCCATGACGTGCGCGCCTTCAAATAGCTTCGAGCGGACCCGAACGACTCCAGTTCCATCATACTACAGGTATACACTGCCGAGTTATTTTTTTCCTTCCGTTGCTCTTTTACCGCACTTTCCCTCTCTAACTATCTCTCTTTCTGTCCCAGCTCTTTGAAGGGTAGCGTGACCTGCGACAGACAGCGATTCTTTTTGACGTCCGTGCCTCGAATTCCGAACAAAGGTCGCATTCATTCTGCCCCGGCCTTTTCTGGACCTTCGGTGTTTCTTCTGAGGAGTATATTTGAAGAATGCGGCGCCCGTTTCGAGAGAAGGGGTTGTTTCTCGCACACGTGGCGCGAATCGCACAAATAGGAGTGTACGGAATATTTCGTTTATTCGATTGAGGAGACCCAGGCGATACGTGTGATGCAGGTCCTCGAGTAAGTAAAAGGCCCCCCCCCCCCCACCCCCAGCTCCACGCACTAGCTGGTAGCGTGAGTTAGTTCTTTAAGTCTCGCTTCGAGGATCTGTGGTCGTGCACTGTCACGACGCAGGATACAAGACCGCTGTCTGTTTAACGGCGCGAACAAGGAGTGACACACTTGTGTCTCTCACAAGCGATTCCGATCGAGCACTTTTTCCCGGTTTCCTGAATATTCAGAAAAAATCTTCTAAAGAATAAAACTGCTACGAAATCGATGGTTCCGATTCGAGTTAGGAGTTATGTTGGATACGTATGATATAGGAGCAAAAGCTCACTTAAGATAAGGGCCAAATAACTGTCAGGATAATTAACGCAAATTAGTTGGATGAGTTCATCGAAGGAGCATGCGGTTTTCTTGTGAGCAGCTAGGATCGTGGCGGCACCTGCCGGAGCAGACCTTAACCACGTGCTTATTTCTACGTGGCCTTAGAGATCGAGGATTAGGGTCGCCCGCAATTTTAGTGATACTCATGCAACGTGATGCCCTTCACATCAATTCTGAGCAGTTACTCCTCCATACATTTCGTTAAAAAAATAAATAAAAATGGCACCTTTTGTTATCGGACAGCACTTCAGCGGCAGCAAGAAAAAAAAAATCCGTAATTTACGTATTGTTCGGTACGTATTTTCATTTTAACAGCGAAGCTGTTTAGTCTTGGAGAAGCCACGTTAGTCGCGAACAGAAATTTTCGTTGTCATGAACCGGCACGCGCTCTCTTCATCCTCTTCTTCATCTTCTGCTTCGCTCTCCGAACGCGGGCGTCGATTTGTCCGGCGTGTGATGGAATAACTCTGATGGGTGAGAGAGAGATAAAGAGAAATAAAGAAAGAGAGAAAGCGAGTGAGAGAGAAAAGAGAAAGAAAGAGAAATAGAAAAATTCTTGGCGAAAAAATTTCTTGACGAGTGCCGACGATCCGACGGCGAGCTTCGTAACCACTCGGCTGTCTAGGCACGCTAGCAGAGCATAACACAGCCTTGTATAGTATAGCATAGCGAGGGGTTGGAAAAGGAACGTGAGAATGAGGAAGAGAGATGTGAGGCGAGGGTAAGGAGGAGGGAAAGGAGGAGCAAAGAGATTATAACATAGCGTAGAAAGAGAGAGAATGAAAAAGAAGAAAAACTGAAAGACAACCAAAGACAGAAAGAGAGAGAATCAAAGAAAACGAGAGAATTAATGAGACCGAGAGTGATAGAAAGAAAGAGAAAGTGAGAAATAGAGAGAGAGAGAGAAGAAAAAGACAGAAATAGAAATAAACAGAGAGAAACAAGAGAGAAAAATTGAGAGAAGAGGGAAAAAGAAAGAAAGAGATGAAGAAAGCAAGAGAAACGAAAAAGGCCGCCCAGCTGCACACTTCCTTCAGGCTTGACACCACTAGTGCGAAGCTAACTTCATATTTATGGCTTCTTATTGTCAATATTGCCGGAGGACATTGATTCCTGATTGGCGGCTGGTGTTTTGTTTATTTGTATAAGGTATGCACACCGAAGACACGGAAGCGGAGTTATTGGATTGTAGAAATGGTATTTTTTACGCTAGCACCGTCGCTGAGCTTACGAAGAAAATAGAGCTTATGTTGAGGAGTCACTATCATTCTGTGTTTTCTTTTGCTTAAATCGGTTAGAGTTGTGTATTGCGTCACTTTTACTTTCCAACAACCCTCTCCGCCCCCCCCCTCCCAATCTCCAAGCACAGGGTTATTTAAACCTACCGTTGTTCGCAATCGTAACTTCTACACAAGTAGCAGTTCTCTTTTTATACAACTGTCATTCCTTTAAAACGATAAATTCCGTGTTCCAGAGCTCTAAAAAGAAAGATTATTCAATATACGGAAACCAACGTTTTTCCTGAGATTTTTTTTTTCTTCCTGGTAGGTTTCTGTTCAACCTTAAAGTATGGCGCCGTTTAAATACAGAACGTTTAGTAAAGTAGTAATTTGTGTTTTCGGGCCAGCACAGCTCGTATATTCTAAGACCAACGAAGGCCCACGGTATTTTAAACCCTACAATACTTTGGATCCAGTTTTCATTATTGGCGCAAATGCTCGCGTGATTCAGTCTTTTGTAAGGTTTTATTTTTATCTCTATCATCACGCCATGACGCCCATTATCGGGCAGAGACTGCTACCTCTCTAGACATCTATACCAATGTTGTTGTAAAGCCGCTACAGCAGGTCACCAATCATTGTCTCTAGGAGGGATAGTTGCACCATGACCAGTTAGTAGCCCTAAATCGACGCCTTTCAGCACAGTCAAATTTTATTATACGAAGAGGGATACGTGCTCGAAATAGACTACTGGGGATGACATGATGCAGTGTCTGATTTTTGGTCGTTGATGTTCTATATTTTATACAATTGTTGTTATTTCCACGCGCTGAAAAGAAACTTCTAATGCGACTTTATATTTTTTTATTTCTGATTTCAGTTTAAAGCATTGTTGTTTTGTGAACGTTAAATAATTGTTGGGGTTTTGCGTCCCAAAACCACGATATGATTATGAGGGACGCCGCCGTGGAGGGCTCCGGAAATCTCGACCACTTGTAGTTCTTTAACGTGCACCTTAATTCTAAGTACGCGGGCCTCTAGCATTTCACCTTCATCGATGTTTTACGAATGATAATGAACTTGCTGTTTGCAAATAAGTGATATAGAATAGCCTGAAACATTTTTCCTTCCATCTCTCCAGTTCGACCTCATTTAAGCCTCTAATTACTGGCAGTCACGTTCATTTCAACCGCATTATTGGCTCTAGTGCAGAAAGGACCCTGTAATAGTTAGATACGGACAAAGGTTTATCCTTGCTTGCAATCAACAAAATAAATAAAGTTTGCACTTTGGAAAGTAAATAGCAACACTTCTTAAGAAGCGAATTTCCCCATAGGGCAGAGATGGCGGATGCAGTTCTAAAATGATACCGTGTTAAAATGAAACACACTTGACACAAAGCCACGAATAATAGTGAAAAAAAACAATCAAATGTTCCCCAAACGAAATAGCAAGTCATCCACACTAAGTTAAGAAAACGCAGCGTCAGCAGAAGAAAACGCGCTCTGAAAGTTAAGCACTACATATTCTCCAGTTCCGCGTCGCCCTTATCTCAAATACCAGAAATACAAGTGACGTAGCTTAGAAGGACGGCAAAAGAAAAAGAAAAACACCCCAATGGCTAAAAATGCGTCCTCGGTGATACTCAGTATCGAGCCAAAACTTTAGTTTGTCCAAGCCTACGTCTTTTCTCTATTGTCCTGTTTAGCTTAGCGCGCGTTCTGCGTCGCTGGCGAAGCCAATTCTAGGAAACAAAGCCGCTAGAAGAAGAAAAAAGTTGACGGCCTCTGTGTCAGGGGAAGGTGGGAGTGGGAGTGGGGGGGGAGAGAAGTAAGGGACGGCCTGGGCGCCAGGGGGTTATGGAGGGCTGAAGGAGGGGCCAGCATGTGTCCTCGCTTCACTGCCTAAAGGTTGACCGCGCACATTTTATTTGGGCAACTACGTAGACTTGCTCTCCGGAATATCTTTATTTCATATTTTTTCGTTTCTCGGTTATCTCGGTTCCTCCATTTATCCAACGCACTTGGAGGAGTAACGCGGGGCTTGCGCCGCCGCGCGCTGCAACGCCGCAAGCGTCGGTAGGTCGAGGGTCGCATCGCAAACGCAAGCCACGGCGGTTTTTCTAGCGCTGCAATTTAGTCTTGTCACGTCCGTGGAAAAGACAAAGCAGGGGGGGGGGGACCAGGAATGAAAACGGGAGCTCTCCCCGTTCTCCGCGCGCGCGTGACGACCAACCGGAGAAAACTACATTTCTGGTTTTTTTTTTGCTTTTTTTCGTTTAAGCTGCCTCTAAAGCACCCTCTGCACCCGTTTCCTAAGTTGTAGCGCCTTTGTCCGCTTCTTATCTGCGCTCTTTAACTCGTTTACCATAATGTTCGCGCGCTATGTTGGTTCTGCTCGTCGACATTATGTCGCTAAAACGAATGTTTCGATAACAGTGTATATGAAACCATTTGTGGAAATAACGTTTTTTCCTAGGGTAGCACCAAAGTCATATCGCTGTATAAGTATTTCTTTATACGTGTACTGTGAAAAAAAGAAAGCGGCGAAAAAGAAATAAGCATGCCCATGAAGGGCATTTGCGAAAATCGAAGCAGTGCACAAATATAAAAAAGCCAGAGCTCTATAGAAGATAGCGAAAGATAATGTAAAAAAAAGCATCCTGGGAAGACCGAGAAAGCAATAAGAGAAAATACAAGGATGTTGATAAAGAAAGTTTCTAGCAAGCTTACACCATGCGAAAGGGGGGGGGGGGGTGATTTCTATAAATGTAAGCAAACAATGGTATTTTGTATGCCGGACGACGCGTTATGCTAACCACGATAGAATAATTTTTTTTATCGCCTTACCGTCTCATCGGTGCACATATTGGCATGCGTACCAGTTTATCTTTTTCCTCGGTTTCCGCTTCTCAGCCGCTAAACACTCTTACGAAGTCGAAATGTGTAGAAGCGGCTGAGAAGCGGAAACTGAGCACACGGACAGGATAAAAACGATTGTGTTGTTGTCTCCTTCTGTTCCTCTGTTCGCTGCGCTTTACTACGCCAGTGTACGCCCAGTTCGTAACGCGCCTTCTTGTATCGAAAGCGTATCTAACATTATCACCGATTCTCACCATATTGCATGTGCGACGCGCACAGAAGTGTAAATTGTAGAACCTCTACCAAGAATAACGCTGGGACGAACGGTGATGCAGTGTGCGAATACAAGGCCGTCGGCATTCACCTGATGGTTAAATTTTGACAATCGACAACTGCGAGTGTTGTATTGTGAGTGCTCCCTGCATCAAGAAGACACACTTCAAATGGCCGTATTCTTCGCCGTCAAATCAGCGTTTCAATATTAAATCGAGCGAAACACTCCAGACTTGCAAGTACGCGAGAGGAATAACCAGGGTGCATTGTAAACATTTGAACAACGGCCGAGATGGAACGCAGCTGCTCTACTATGAAAGGTGTTCGAGGGTGGGCGCACAATATTTCGACAGACAATATAGAGCATTCTCGGAGTTATGGATAACGTAAACTCGCCGCTTCACTGGAGTTTGTAGTTGTTGCGTCTCGAAAGCTTCCTTTCAATCGTCACCGACAGAAACAGTTTAGACGATATTGTAGAGATGCATTCAGCCAGTTGAGCAAGCCCTTAGGGTCACTAAACCAGTTTAAACTCTGTGCGTAAGGTGTGCAATTTATTACCAGGCTTTAGAACTGTAACGCATTAGAGATCTTTGCGCCTAAGCCCAAAGAGCTTTCACCCGTCCCTTTCCACGGCCCGTTTCATGGGCGAGCGACGTCACATAAGGCAATCGAACCGATTGGCTCTCCAATCTACGTCAACAGCAATTTTTTCAACTGCGAACAATTGTTGTTCGTAATAGTTGAAACATTTTATAATTTGTTTTGTTAAAAAAAGTAATAGAAAGAGAATAAACAATCATTATTCACTTTCGGACTTCCGTTGGACAGCGAACGTCGTCTGCCTGTTATAGAACGTGCTTCATGTAGACGTCAGCAGCGTGACCAGCGTGTATCACAAAGGTTTTTTTATCGGACATCATGAATCGTCCTTTGCTGCGTTGTAGGCTGCGAATAGTGTGAGCTGTGACATGTCAAGCTGTGACATCGTGTGCCTGTGCAAGGCGACCGGCGAGCGGAGTCTCTTCAGTTTGTCAGTACAGTAAGTGTCGGGCTCTCTCTGTCCGATCACCACCAGGGTCACTGCGTAAAATATATACACCGTGGCCAGGATCCACGCGCCTGCGGCCGTAACTTCACCCCCGAAGATACAACCACAGTGCTTGTACTTATGCTCATCGGTGATTGTTCGAAGAAAGTTTTAATTTGTCCGCATACATCTCGGCGTTTGCAGCCAATCGTCCTACTGGAGGAGAAAGTTATCATTGTGACACCTCGCGACGCAGAGCTCAACCATGTGCCAGAGGGCAGCGCAGCTCTATTCGTCGAGCGTGCTGCCGTCGTCAGTGACGGCTGCGCGTTCACAGAGTTAAGGAGAAATACGAATGCTGAGAAGGTGGGTAAGATCCAATCCAAAGGTAAGAGCCTTCTATCAAGGCGCATAGCTGTCTTGGTAGAAGGAGTGTCGCACAATTTATGGTGAGAATGACTTGATAACGCTGTAACCTATGCGCTAACACAATTTAAAAAAAAAAACATTACTGTATACGTGGACCCCTTAGGTTGCCTCACTTCAACTGATATACAACTTAAAGATGTTTAGTGCTTTATCCCGAGGAAGTCTTCTGTGGCGTTTTTTTCTCATGGTTTGTCACGCTTGTCCAGTTGACTTCATGAGAGGGGGGAAGTAGCAAACTCCGTCGATAGTGACAATGGCGTAATAAACACAGAGCCGCTACCAGAAGTAGCGTCATCCACGATCACTTGGGGTGTTGGGGGACGCGCTATGGGGGTCTTCCTGTGCTGGCTGAGAGACACAAAAATGTTATGCTGCAAAATGCATTGCAGAATATGAAACGTTTTACACCATTTCACTCGTTGCCACACATACGCTTCGATGCATATAAGCATAGTATCTGCATGTAAAAACAAAAAGGTAATAGCGTACTCAATTTAGGTGTCACTATAGGTCATATTTTTATCCAACCTATCTGCTGCTGACTGGCACCAGTTATATTTTTATGTGCATGGTACATTACGTTGTGTAATTGTGATGGAAGTGGCTCCATCGATGCTGCTTACAACTTCTTATTATCATGAGAACCTATGATTTTGACGTTCCGGTGCAACACCGATTTGATTGATTGATTGATTGATTGATTGATTGATTGATTGATTGATTGATTGATTGATTGATTGATTGATTGATTGATTGATTGATTGATTGATTGATTGATTGATTGATTGATCAAGCTTTTTCTGAGGGTACCTATACCACCACGCTGAAAACGATTGCCATGAAAGCATTGCAGAGGCTATAGCTAAGACAAAAATGAAGCTTAAAAGCAGCAAGTTTGCAGGTTTCTGCTCTCACCAGCCTATCTATAGTCCCCACTCATTCCCTGTCCTTCGCACGCAACTCGTCTTTCCTCTCTATTGCATTACATACAGACGATCAAAGCAAGCGGCACAAATTAATTAAGAGCCGCGTAATTGCGCCAGTAATGAAGCCACGCGTTCCCTTTAGATACGTAGCGTGAAGCACACTCGCATTTGAGGCCCGCAAGGCCCGCTCAAAATGGGACAGCGAGGTCCCCGGCGCTGTGTCGAAGCAAAAAAAAAAAAAGTGTTCAGAGGACACCGCGAAGGAGACAAGTCGCAAATACGACTAGACTCTTCTCCGGAAAAGCGCCAAGCCGGCAGGCCGGACGTAATTAATAAACCCGGATTACCGCGCATACCTCAGCAGAAGGACCTGGTTCCTTTGCGGCACACCCGTTCGCAGTACTCGCTCAGACGAATTCACGACCACGCACGCACAGGGACGGTAAAACGGGAGGACGATGTCTTCTCCGCCTCGACTCGCCGAGACCGAAGGCAATTAATGAAGTGACGCGCGTTCCTCCCTTAATTACGATGGGCGCACCGAGTTAGTTTGCTTTATAACCGGCATCGGCAGTTCGTGTCATTCCCGTCCCACTTGCGACTGTTCAAGCAGAAAGTCTGCCCACCTAGCGCGAGTCCTACGCTTCTATTTGCGGCTCAGGTTCCTCCCAACTACATTCCCCTTTCCGCAGTCAAGGATAGCAAACCGGGTCAAGTCTTGGTGAACCTCCCTTCCTTTCATCTATAGCTCTCTCTCTCTCTTTCTCTCGATCACTCTCTTTCTTTCTACTACATTCGGTGAGACTGGTGCCTATAGATGCGTGTCCGTTTTCATATGTCAAAATGAGTTCGGCGCTGAGAGCCATCCTTCTAGTCGGTAATAGAGGATGAAGGTCTCGTCTGGACTGTAGCTTATTAAAGGTGAAGGCGTGCTCCATGTGCGTAGAAGTTTCCTGCATGCGTGAATATGACGTCACAAATGTTCGATGGCTCCCAGTGAGTTATGATTGCCAGCGTCACCTTTCGTTTGACAGATAGGACGAACGTTAAAAACATGAGTCGATTTGACTAAGGCGAATGAAGGCATTTAAATCCCACGCACTGTAGGAACCGATTTTACGAGAAATAGTGACAGGGATGTCCTGTATTGTTTGATCTTGTGAAAAGCATTGCAAGACGAACCAACGCATTTGTGTAAGGTGAGGAATAGTGCGCGACGGGAGAGTGAGACTACGACGGCCATAGCAAAGTTAATGAGATGGCAACAGAATTACAACCTCGTTTTTTTACTCCGGCATAAAAGACCTTGCAGTCTGTTCCTTTAAGTTGAGATCCCAAAAGTGGTACACAGTCGCACAACGCACGCGCAGAATTTTTTAAAGTAAAAAATAAATGAAGTAGTTCTCGCCATTTCTTGGGGACGACTACCCCTGTTTACTTGGTTGTTAGGATAAAAAAATTAAGAAACAAAAAGAATATACGTACATATATATAGTCCTGAATCGGAGAGCTCAATGGTTCTCGTTTTAACAAAGCACGCATACAGTCACAGTGCACACTTTCAATGTAGTTCGCTCAACAGTCATTACAAATATTATTGTCGTAAAAAAAACGTTCAAACACGTTCATTGCTTTGCGATTTATCTGCGATGGCCACGGGCCTAGTATTTTTGCCAATGAGAACATTCGCTCTGAGTCCAGCGAGTGGAGTTCCTGTTCAATTCGCTGTCTATGCGTGATGCGCTTGGGACAGTCGAGCAACAGATGATGCACATCCTCGTCGTCGTGGCCACCCGAACATGTTGACGATACCGACGCTGAATCCTGAATAAAAATGTGATTTGTGTAAGCAATTCCGAGTCTTAAGCTATGCACGAGAGTGCCGATACGTCGTGGTAGCTGAGGGTCTAAATGGCACTCAAGATTAGGGTCAACAACGCATAAGGTTGATTCCTTTGTGCTGTCTGAAAACCAAGTGAACAAACATAATTTACGTTTTAGTCCTAGCCATATGCGGCTTATGTCGCATTCTGATCTTTCGTACCGCATTATACACGTTGTTATAATGCTACGTCTAGAAAGCTGAATGAAAGACGCTCATCATTATACACATAGCATTATAGAGACTGCGAGGAAAGGGCTGAAGAATATGGGCCGATGCTAAAAAGCAGTGCGCGTCTAACGCAGTCTCAAAGCGCGCTAGAAAAACTGGTAGGCTTTTGCTTTTACGTGCGACTTGTTAGCCTACGATGTGGCGCACCAGTAAGACCGTGCTAAAGTCATGAGGAGTCGTCGAAGAAGGAACCTCGTTGGTGACAACGGCATTCGTTGTGCAACTAATTTTCATCGCTTGAAGCTTCTATCCTCCTCTGAACTTCTGGCTTGTTCATGCTAATGTTGCCATCAATTTGCGCATTGCATTCTTGCGTTTGCTGCTTAAAGAAAGCATCCTAGTGGGGTGAAAGGTGGCATGCCTGCGCTATGCGTGCAAAAAATGTTTTAGTGAAGAGCCCTCTGTCTTCCCCTGTTCGTCCGCCGCAACGATTAGACAAAAAACAAACTCTCATAACGACCTACCACAAACTACCTTTAATGAGGTAAAGAATGCCCCTCTAAAACGTGCCCCCAAGTAGCGAAGCTTTATAGATTAGTTGACTTGACGCGAGAAAAACAACGCACTTGGTTTAAGACCAGATATCTACCCACAGACTTAGGCGTTAACCTAAATAATATAGCGTGGCAGAAGAGTAAAATAGCAACCAGTCATCACACAATGCTAATTGCGCAACGAGTGCGTGGTTTAAAGCTTCCCACCCAATGCAAAGTGCTCAGCCATAATTCGTCATCGTCATCAGCCACATGCAGCATCAACAAAGTGCACATAATACCTTACAGATGTGTAGCGGGTACCTCGATTATCTGCAGAAAGACGAATAATGGCGTAGTGGGTGCTGTCCTACTACACAAAAATTATGATTTATGGCGTAGTTCATACCTTGCGGGTGTGTGTGTGTTTACCTATTTTTGTCCAAGTCTTCGTCAATTTTTTTCTTCACTTTCCTATCTTCTGTCCTCTTTCTCTCCTCCTAACTTCCTTTCCTCTGTCTCTTCCCTTCTCCCGAAAGAGCAGGCAGGCGTTGTGCCCCTTCTGGTGGCAGTTGCCAGCTTGCTCTCTCCCTCTTTTCTCTGTGTCCTTGTGCTTGTGTGTATACAAATCAAATAATTAAATACCTTGCGGAAAGCTAAATCTTGAAGCACAGTTGGCCTTTCCCCAACACGAAGCTACGCCCTCAGAATTCGTATTAGGCAGTATCGTAATCGTCAGTGAATTTTTTCGTTCTTACTTCTATGTTTTGTTCTATAAGGCACAATAGATTCATGTCTCAATCAACCTCACTGAGTGATTGTCAAAATTTATGGCGCACTCTTCGCTTCACTGCAAAGTGGAAAAAAAATAAACACGAAAGTTCACAGCGTTGTTACCGAATGTGATGATAACAAATTAAAGGCTTAGAAAACATACAACCGAAAGAAAAGGCGGGCGCTGAAAAAAAATTAATAATTCATCTTCAGAAAAAAATAAGTCAGAAAGAGAAAGCAGACAAGACTGACGTCAGAGCTCTTGTCAACAGCCGCATAGGTTGATCCCCCCACCGCTGCCTTTCAGCGGCTCCGAATTAAGCTCTCTTATCGTTTCCACGGCGTGAACGGTGTTGACACTGTGCGTAGCGAGGAGAAAAATTGGTGAGGAGGGGATGACCTACGCCACGGTTATCATAAAGTGCGATGACAAAGCTCGGAAGAAGAAAAAAAAACCGTAAGACCAATCGAGACACAAAAGCGTTAGAAGAGACACGAAAAACCTAGAGCCAGCAGCCTTAACGAATTACAAACGAGCTCGTTTGTCGGCCTCTCCGAAATCTGCTCATTAATCAACGGCGGAGAATTTAATAATTCTGCCGTCGCGCTGTACGGCTAGCAGAGCAGGAAAATGGGGAGAGAGGGAGGAGGAGAGTGGAGGGGAAGTAAGAAGAGGAAGTGGAAGAGAGGCCTGGTACGCAGCCCCCGAACGCGGGAGAGTTTATCCCCCTTCAGACTTCGCTGGTGTGCGAATGCGCTCGTGGTAGAAGAGACGAGCAGAGCGCAACCGCGGCCTCGGAAGCCATCCTTCCCAAAGGACGCCGATATGTCGCTGCCCGTGCCGGGATTATAGAGTGTCGTCGCGAGCTTCGCGTATCACGGAGACGGGTTTATCAACTTTTCCTCTAACTTGCCTCTGAAAATATTTATAAAGTTCTCGTAAACGCTTACGTGTCCTTGTCCTTATTCTCAACTTATTTTTTATTATGAACCTAAAAAAAAGAGAATGCCAGCTACACGCGTTCGTTTTTTAATTCATAGCGCTGTCTTCACATCTGTCAGCGTTGAGCTTGTCTCCATTCGCCATCGCTCGTTGCCTAAAGGAAGTTTCTTTTTCTCAACTTTATTTCTCACCCCTTGAACTTGAGTAATATCCGGACTGAGAGAAAAGAAAATGAAGATGTCGAGGGTCTCACGAAGTCTCGTTTGGACGGGATGAAACATAGTGAAAACATTGGTGGAAACGTCTGTAAATATTTCTCATCTTGTTCAGCATCCATCGATGTTTTCACCAAAGAAAAAAAAAGGGGGGGAGTCGACTAAGGCTCGCTAATCGATGTTCTAATGAGCTCAGCGGATTCATAAGCGTATAATGTAGTCGGTTTCCTTCTTATTATTTTTCTTCCCTGCCTCGTGCCGCAAGGAGTCAGCGCATAAGGTAATTTAACGGGCTACAGCTAACAGTTTTGTGAGGGAGGAAGGCATCTACAGGTTGCTTTCATATCAACTTCTCATTATTTGTGTGCGTTGTCCCGGGATCAGCCCACATAGCTAGAACGCTAGCTCCTTTGTCTCTGTGTGTGCGTCCGTCGTCTTTTGCGCTGTTATTTTACGATCATGAGCAACCAACTAGCCCGATTTACCACCATTGTGAAGTTCAAAGCTAGAAGCATCCTCCTTATAGAAAATAAGAAATTGCCATCAAATTGCCGGAACGCCAATACCTTGCCTGCATGCTTAAGATCGAGCTATTAAACTCAATCAGTTTGCATGTACGTCTTAATAGAAATACGCGCAGGAAAAAAAAACAAAACGAAGTTCACTTAAACTGTCCCAAAATTCGCGAGGCGATCGAGTACTTTCCTTCTTACTTTTTTTTCCCTTCAAGTCTATACTTATCTACTTACGTACAATCCCAGTCCATGCATAGCTGTTGCACTGCGTGCAAGAAATGTTTAAAACCTTTTACCACAAGGCACGGTGGTAGTTCTGTATACACGAGGTCTTCTGAACGGGAAACGGCGGCGGGAAAGCCGTCGCGAGGAGCTATTTTTGGAATAGAAAGGATTACTTAAATATCCGAGGTGGTGGCTGAACGGGGAAATAGGTCGAGGCAACAAAGGAACTGTTATTCAGTTTCAAACGATCGACCGACACGCTAGATCGAAACCGCTCGTGGGTGGAATTCAACGGACGAGCGTGTTCACCATCCTCGCCCATACGGGATTGTAGAAACGCGTGCGAAGCTTGCACGCCGCGCACTTCAATCGCACAGTTACATACTGATTTGCTTGTTACCGCTGCCGGCCTAATTAGACTTCAGATGTGTGTCAGTGCGTATGGTTTCGCATATCATTGCCCAAGGCCCATTAGAAAGAAAAATCTAACATAGACAGAAGCATTTCTATTCATTGAAAAGAGTTGGCCGAATTGTAAATAATTGTGTTTGCTTTGTTTCCAAGAATCAGTTCGTACAAATGAAAACCTTCACTAAGCTCGGAACGCCCACATCTACTCATTTAATCGACAATGCACGCTATGTACGTAAGTGAAGGAGCTATAACTTTAGAAAAGAAAACGTTTGGCGCAGTTCGGCCTCGCAAAAGGTTGCTTCTTCCTTAGCAACTGTATAATGCAGTGGTGCACACTTTACAGGATAAAAACGCAGTGTCTAGGAGCGACAACATTTTCTTGGAGAACCTCGTTTCTCTTAATTTAGTGGCGCAAGGTTGACCACCAGAAAATAAAACGAGACTGAAACTTTCATGTCCTTTTGTATTTATTTCGCAGGTAAATTTCAGCGCTGGTAGAGCAGCGCGCTGTCATGCATATTAACATATTTTCTCGGATTCGAGCCGTCGTGGTGCAGTTGTAGGCGTCCGCACTTACTGATTTCATTCATTGACTTCATTAAAGTGCACTGAAATCGTACTTATGCTGCAAAATCTTACCAAACTACCCCGGTGTCAACCACTACACAGTGGAGTGAAAGGTCAGTTTAGACGTAATGTGAGATACAACACATTAAGGATTATTGGTAGAAGTTATGAAGAATACGGCACCTGCGAAGAGGCATCTGGTGGCGCTTCGCTGCGAAAATCGCGGTTAAAAAACATTTTCTTGCCGTCACACCTTTCCAAGCAGCGTCCATTTCACTTGCGTTAACGGAGCATATTTCCTTGTTAATATTAGGGTCTTCACGAGCAAAATTTAGGCGCTCAAATATGGATGAATGAGTGAATTAAAAGCGCAAAACTGTATTCTACTATTAAACGTTATACCGCTCCCTAAATACGACTTTTGAACGCGCTGTATTTGTCACGCTATTTGCTATAAGCAAGATCGAGCGCCAGTTTCTTAAACGAACATGTTTCTTTCCTTATTTCTTCTTTTAAAACGCGCTTTGTTTTTTACAAACACACAAAAAACACCATCAACTGCACATGTGAACGATAGAACTTTAGAACGCTGGCGAACAGACGCGTGCTTCAGGACACAGCCACGCAAAAACAAGGACTGTCTTTTTTTTCCCTTTCGTTGCTTTTGAACTACTGTCTTCGTTTCCAGCTTTCTGTAATCAAATGAAAAGAAAGTTCAGTCGACAAGCCCCACAGTTCTTTTTTTTCCTGCCTTTAAACGAAGAAATGTGCGAGAGAGAATAAGTTAGGAAAATAAACGGACTTAGCACAATACTAAAAAAAAATAGGGTGCACAGAGCAAATAGGCAAAGGAAGAAATAGTTTCCCACGAGTATTCTACGAGTGCGCGACGCTACAGAAAGAAGCTTGCAGCAGAGGAAAGGGTGTTAGCGTGGGGTAAGTGGGAAACGAAGGCGCAGTAACGAAGTTACTCCAGGCATAAATTGCATTACGGAACGCGCAGTGTGCCCCGCGGAGTAGATAATTGGACCTAACGTTCGTCACGAAGCGCTGTATTTTTGTACACAGTTTTCTCTATTAAGGCCTCAAGATATTCGAAGCATTTTTTCTCTCCTTTATTTGCGGCCTATTTCTTCTTCTACTATATCTTTTTTTTAGTTCAGACAAGCCTGCAAGGACCATCTTGCTTTGCACATAATCCGCATTTTTCATGTATTCAATTACTGTTTCTGTTGTGGTTTTCGTTATTAGAGATGTTTTTTTTCAAATGGTAATGATGCGGTCATGGTGTTATTACTCATGCCCCATCTATCTAACCAACGGTTAGTTTCTCTCTCGGTTTGTAAGCAGCAGTAGCCATGCCACGCCAGATGCAGATAGCTTCCTCCGCGGAGTTCTGCAGTGGGTCGCATGGCACCACCTAACCAAAGCGCTTGGGAAAACTTGTCATTATTGATTTTTTTGCCCGGCAGTGGCCTATTAGAGTGACTATAATCCTTTCGTTGCTCACCTCCAGTTTTTTTTTTTTTTTCACACGGCTGCCTTTTATGGCCGCTTTTCTTTCCGCCTTTCTTTTCCCCTCACCGTTCTTCCCAGCAAAGGTTAGAAAAATGAGCAGTTTTTCTGCTCCTTTGTGTGCGTGGGTGTGCGTGCATGTGTTTGTTTGTGCGTGCGTGTGTGTGTGCGTGTGTGTGTGCGTGTCTGTGTGCGTGTGAGAGAGAGAGAAAGAGAGAGACTTCAACAAGGTGACAGTTTATCGGGACACTTTTCGTTACACTAATTGTATTCCCTGCTAGCTTTTTTATATATATCCATAAAAGCGCCGACCAGACACTACTCTGGTTAATTTCCTTGCTTCCGCTTCTCCTCGCAAAGCGTCCACGAGTGGATGGTTCCGCATCTTCGCGAAACGTATCTTCCCACCGGAACGCGGACGTCCACCGCTCATTCCAGGGAAATGAATTTCAGCGTTTAAGCTTTCATGCTATATTGATGCGTAACTGGCGCGGGAACTCAAACGCGTCACTGCGTATCACATCAAAAGTCACGCACGGGCGAGGACCTGTCGTGAAGCGCATTTCACGAATTAATAAATTCCCTTACTCACGTCAGCGAATGTTCGTGAGAAGAAAAAAAATTGGAGGCGACCCCAATCTTCGACTTAGGTGACTCGCACCTCGTGGCACTCGCACCTCGGCATTCGTGTGCCCTGGTGTATTCTTTGGGTCAACTTTGTGTTTCGTCGCACCACCGAAGCGAATCCCAGAGGCCATGTAGAAAGAAGCTCGTGGTTAAGTTCTGTTCCGCCAGGTGTGGGAACGATCCCGGCTGCTTACCAGAAAAAGTTATGCTTTTTTTCAATGTATTGACTCAATAAAATTTAATTAGTGGCCCTAACAGTCATTTGGCACTTATGTAAACTTATGCTACGATACCATATGCATACACTAAAACCTTTAACTTTAAAGAGAACCATCGATTTCGAATTAGTTTTATTCTTTAGAAGTCTTTTTTTGAACATTGGGAAAACCGGAACTAAGCGCTCCACCTGAAGTGCTTGGAATAGAAACAAAACTGTCACTCGTTGCTCCTGCCCCTAGAAGAGAGTCAAGAAATGAGCCGTGCTCTATTAGTCCTATCTAAAGCTACGTAACCTTCGCGAACGCCGCTTCCAGCTAACGGTATTTTATTAAACTGGATAAGGAGGACACACATAGTCGCTCATTATTAAGGGAGCTGAACGCCCTATACAAACCTCGAAAAGGATGCCCATTTTTCAAATAGCGCGGCGAATCTATGAAAAAAAGGGAGGGTGTGAGGAGGAGGAGGAGGAGGGAGGAGGAATCCGCTTCTCAAAATGCAAAGTGCATTGTAGTACCAACTTCCGAGCATGAGACTGCCTGTTCACTCTCACACGCCACCTACCTCGACTAATTGCTCGATGCGGCGTCGTTCGAGTACGAAAAGAACACTGTACAGACATCGCTCTTCCTCGCTCGCTTCTGTGTTGAGCGTGAATTCTTCCTTAGCGGTAACTTAATCTGGGCTTTCGCGTTCTTTCGCAAACTTCGCCTACTTGTTAATTCTTTAAATTTCTCTCCGAGGCGCGCATCCGTGCCTCATCCATTTTCTTCGCATTAGGCGAGTCGCTAGCTCTAGGCTCCCGCAAAGACAAAAAGAACGCTTCTGGAGACCCCGAAACACGCACGCACTCGCGCGCGTGCCTACAGTGAGGGCTCTTTTAAGCCTACGAAGGAGCGAATATAAATATATGCTGAGAAGTGCAAACAAAAAGGAATGAAGCAATCGGGGCTTCAATGATGGACATTAAATAGGAAAGCGCTCTTGAAACAAAAAAGTAAATAAGCTGTCCAAAAGGAGCCTACATTTCAAGCCACGCTCTCTCTCTCTGCCTCGTTGTCTCTTAATTTTTTTCGCGAGAGGAGCAAGACCTTTATTTTTGCGAGGCTGCAAAAAATGGCGCCTTCGCTATGAGTTACCCGCTTTCTTAATTAAGTAGCCCCGCCTTTCGTCAGTGAATTCGTTTCGTGTTTTCAATTCGGACACGGTACAGAGCCCCCGTGTGCACTCACTTTCTGCGAAACCATTTATCAGCTTCCCTTTGTTCTACACTTTCTCTTTGTGTGGTTTTGATTCTTCAGCCCGGTCTCCATTTTGAGTATCACTTTTTTGTTATTGTTATTCGCTCTGCTCTCGACAGTGAACCGGGCTAACGAGGCGCGCGCCCTAACGCAGTCGACTGTTCTCATTATGTGAAACGTGTCTGCTCCGCTCGCGAAAGAGTATTTGATTTTCAAATAACTAGAACTTCGTTGCTCGACTTACTTTGCCTGCTTTTGGTAGTAGCTATGTTGTTTCCTTTGTTTTATTTTTTTTAATTTCCCTCCTCTTGTTCATGAAGGCGGTCCTACGTTAGAAAACGCGTTCAAAAATTTTCCGCGGAATAAAGGAATATGTACTACTTCCGGAGAATTGTATGTTATGCGCGAAACGTTATGTTTTGTAGAAAACGAGAAGGCAAGTGTAACAAGTTGTTTTGTTAGCAATTGTTAGCGCCACTTTAGAGCAAAAGGAAAGAATGAGTGCTACATACGACCTTTGCTGACGTACAGTGACGCCACGATGTCTTCATGTCGACACGTCAACCATCCTAAGGATGCATTTTCTTTTGTCTGGGGTTCTTACGTTCCTGAAACTAAGAGATGTATCTCAGAGGCTGCACGCAATTTATTCCGGCTGTGACGTCATCCTCATCAGTCCAGAACGTTACGGCGCAATTAACATATAGAGTAAAGAATATAAAGTTGCTTATTTTGAACTCGAAGATTCGCAAGAATCAGAAAAGCAATATTTTCGCATTGTAGAAGGCCTCTAATCTTTTTTCCTTGTGAACCTTCATATTACCACGCCCGCTTGTTTTATTTTGATGTATTCGGGTTTTACCCGCAAGGACGGTTAGCAACGCTCGACGCTGACCGCGCCGCAGTGTTCGATTGTAGTAGATCATTTTGTTAAGATTGCGCACATGGCACGAATAGTCAAGATTATTCCAGAGCTTGCACGACCACCAGCAATGAGGATGGAAAGTTCGATGCATGATGTATAAAAGACGGCTGGTCCCAGCGATCATAAGTTTACCGACGGCCGACGCTCTGTTCGCCGCTATCAAGATACAGTGTGTATTGCTGTAGTTTGACTTTTCGTTTCCCGGCCACAAGTTCGGCCAAATAGAGAGTTTCATCTTGGACACGCCGACTGCTACCTTCGTCGACGTCACGACCCCGTGACAATATGATACCGCTTTCAGCAGTGTTCTCACAATGTGCAACCTAAGCAAATAGCACGTTCTTCTTACTCTGTTCTTTCCCAGGCGTATCTCCTGTTATTGCTTTTAAAAGATTCCACTGTCGATCTCCACAACGAAGACCAACGTGGCATTGCTGTGTTGAGGTCATTAATAAGAACAATACGCACACTCCTCACCGGAACGACAACCTCATCAGCTCGAAGTGCACTGCAAGTCCTGGATACCTTGGAGCCAGTCCCTGCAAGCCTTCACTGACATTATGGGTTGCAGTCTACTTCATCTACGACAGTCGAAGTCGAACCGTACTCTGTAACAGTTCGCACTTTCAAACCTCCCGGGTATGCGCGATAAACGCAGCTATGCGTGCAAGCGCATTAGTTGTCCTCGATTTCCTTCTTCCTTTCTCTATTCTTTTCCTCCCCTTTCCTCTCCCCCATATAGGGTAGCAAACCGGGTGCGAACAGGTTAACCTCCCTGACTTTCCTTTGCCTTTCTCTCTCTCTCTTTCTAGAACCTTCAAAATATGTAGGAGATCAAGTGCGGTTCCTTTGGCTTCGGAGTGTACCACAGTGTAGTATGGTGCATAACTGCCTGGGGATACGGGACGCAAGGACCGGGTACAGCAAGAACGATGGCCTGTAGCTCCTTTTTCTTTTTTTTCTTTTTAAATGCGAAGCATTTCTCAGCGAACCTCAGGCACTTTGGGCGTTTCTATCTACGTATCTATCTATCTATCTAGCCGCCTACGTCTGGGCGCTCTCCTGGTCGTCTCCGTCACGTGTAATATACCAAAATTGACACAGCAGAGGATCAGTGCATGACGAACACGATTCACGGGTGATAACGTGTATAACGCAAAAATACCTGTCGCTTACGTCATGAAACCCTTTCCCTCAGTCACGTGTGGCACATACCCGCACACAAGAGTCCACGCTATGCGGGTATGTGCCACAGGTGATACCAGTCTCAATCAACGCAGTAACCGCGAACATACACACTGACACGGAAGGAAAGTGATAATAATAGTAATTGTTGGATTTTTACGTCCCCAAACCACGATATGATTATGAAAGACGCCATAGTGAAAGGCTCCGGAAATTCGAACCATCTGATATTCCTTAACCTGCACTGACATCACACAGTACACAGGCCTCTAGCATTTCGCCTTCATCGAAATGCGACCACCGCGGCCGGGATCGAACCCGCGACCTTCGTGTCAGCAGCCAAGCACCGTAACCACTGCACCACAGTGGCCGACGCAAGGAAAGTAAGAGAGCTGTAGACAAAGCACCCCTGCAAGACGCTGGGCTACCATCCAATCGTCTACGTAGTCCACAACGTCGACCACATGGATTACGCAAAAACTGGGGTCAATGCTTCCCTACAATAACTCTGCCGAGAGGACCATGTCCCTCATGATTACCGGTGACTTCAGTATTGATTTATCAAAACCCAACAACACCTGGTTCTTAGACGGCATGAAAGACAGTTTGGATGTGCACAGGGCATCACAAGGCCTCGGTGCTACGTCTAGGACAGAAGGCATCATAGATTACTTCTTCGTAGAAGCCTTCCGCGGTTTCCACCAGCTCTTCTATACCTCGTACTTCACTACACTTAGACCGTTCGTAGCTGCGATCACGAACGGATCCGATAACCAGTCCTGTCCAACTGCTGGTGCTCACTGATCACGGCGATGATGACCTTGTTCAAGAACTGTCAAGAACCCCTTCCACACATGCACACGGGTTCGTGAAACGCGCGTGCGTTCTCCGTCATAACAGACAAGTGCAAGCATAACAACTGTAACAACTGCAACTGTGACTGTAACGTACGTGCAGTGCGCCTGCACGTGCCACTCGGCTGTGTATATATCTGGGGAAACTTTTCTGAATAAAGCTTCGTTGCCAGTAGTGACTGGGTCCTGTGCATCTGTGTTCCTTCATTGTCCTATTTGAATTCGCACTATCCAGTATTGAAGAATATATGTTGCTGTTGGCATCGTTAAGCAACTGTAAACAACTCGTTATATAACACATGTGCGACTCTTCAAAATATGTGTGTGCGTATACCATTTGCACATTTCTTTAGCGTCATTCCGTAACGTTTCGCTCAATGTGGAAAAACTGCGACACAGTCACATTCCTGCGCATGCTTCGCATAACATGGATTCCCACGGTACGTGGGATCTGCCGAATTTTTTTTTCACTTCGGCAGCTTGTCTCACTGTCGCTATTGTTGCATCCTTGAATTGTGCGATTCATTCACACGCAGTGGGGTTCATTGTCTTCAATCAGAGAAAAAAAAAGCGCCTCTCGCCTTATGCTCCCCGGGAAAACGAAACATTAGCCGTAGAGTGTTCAAAACAAAGCGCTTACTGTGGGAGTACAATAGAAGTGCTGTCAGAAGTGAAAAAAAAAAGACAGATGTGAGTTTGTGTGCATGAGCAAGAGAGACGCCTTGAAAACGCTAAGCCATTTATAAGACGCTGTGCTAGGAACAGACCCTTGAGTGTTTCTCTATACGTGCAATATACCTTTAAGATTTAACCTGTGCGGCGTGTGATTGGACCAAGCACTGGTGCGCCAACCGATATAGCTGGCTGCTACGACTGCTTCAGACCACAGACGCTTCCTAATGAACAAGTATTGACGTTCAGCGTTTTTGCAATGACATATAGTGACAATTTCAAACCGCCGGAGAAGCCGTGGACGAATGGAAGACACACAACAGCTAGCGCCCAACACGATATAAGAGAGGGTACATTATATTTTGCACGTTTCGCCTTTTCATTCCGTCTCTATTCCCTAAATGGGTCTGCTAGCAGATGAAAAGTTCTTTTTTTCAATTGTCCCAACATTTGAAATGTTGCAAACTTGGAACTTAGCTTGCATTGTCCATCTGTCTCTTGTATTACGTCTAACCTGCGTAATTCATTAGAAGCTATGGCGTTGTACTTCTGTGGTTGATAATATACGCTGGATCCCCAATACTGTGGCACCATTTCAAACAGAGCCAAACGTAAATACGCCCCTGAACCTATGCCTTTAATCTCACGTACTCCAACCGTGGACCTTACCAGGGGTTTATAAGCATTTAGTTCGTGTTTCCACTGACGGAACGCCCATGATTACAGTGTAAAATGTCAAGTAGATATGCGGAAGTTGTTCTCGCGCTAAAATGGCGTTGTAAAGGTTATACACTTCAAACATTGTGATTCATTACTAAATGCAAATTCTTCAACGAGATCTCATATTTCGTGAGCTTGCTGAGGCCCGCACGAGAAGCTGAAGGTCAAATTGTTTCGGAACCGGCAATCCGCCGCCGTTTACATAAAAAAAAAAGCGATCCAGCAAGAAGAGCGCAATCAACAGTACGAAAAAAGAATTATTTCCGCGGTACCCAATTTCTTATAATGCATAGCGAGAAACACCCGTCTCACCTCTCCCGTTCCCGTCGCATTCCTCCTCACTATTTGTTTTGGGTAGCGCTGTCCCTGCTCACTAGGTCCTCCTTTCATTCATCCCTTGACGAAGCCCCAGCAAGATTTCCGCCTAATTTCGTCGCCTCCTTTCATTTCTCAAATTTTTTCCGTCTCGACTGCTTCGACGCGGGGGCGAAATTGGCGCCCCATCTTTTTTCACACGAGCGCGCGGTTTACGCAAACATTCGCCTCGCTTCAGAGGCCCTTTCGTTATTTTTTTTCCTTCTTGAATCGCTTCTTCCATAATGGCGCACTGTTGGCGCGAAACGCGCACTATGCCGCCACGCGCCGCTCTCCTAATGGACCGAGTCGGCACACACGCACGTACAATCTGCTCGAGTGGCCCGCTAAGCGAACGTTGCCCACTTTTACGTTTCTTCGACTTTTCCTTTCGCCTCACTCATTTCTCCTATTCACTTGATTGCATCGCACGCGCACTGTACAGACGCTTTACACTTCCTCCCCCAATTGCCTTCTCACTTTCCCTCGAGTGCCATTTCCCTACCCACACTTCTCCCCCTCTCCTCTCCCCTTCTCCTCTCCCCTTCCCGTTCGCAATTTGATTGCAACGAGCGCAGCTCCCCTTGTGCAACGAGTTCATCTCCTGGCTGCTCCCTTTCTTGAACAAAAAAAATAAATAAAAAATACAAGGCGTTCCATTTCCTCCACTTTTAGCTCGCTTATTTACGCTGACCACTCGTCAGGCAATGCCTCTTGCGGACGTCCCTCGCCCGTCTTGTAAATTATTTCCGGCTTTATCCTCCTCTCGCCTCGTTGTCGACTTCTGCGGCCTCTATCGAGGCCGCAATCTCAAAACGGGATAAGATCACCGTCCGCTCTTTATATTGTTATCATTTTTTGTTTGCGCTTCGTGTCTTTGATCGTGTTTTCTCATTTCATTCGGGTTGCCGGAACGGACGAACCGGAACTAATCTTTCGCCCGACGCTCGCCAGCTCGTTTAGCTTCGTCCCACGTGGTTGCGACTGAATGGAAATCAAAAGAAGTTAAAATACACACACACACACACACACACACACGCACACACACACACACACACACACACGCACGCACGCACGCACGCACGCACGCACACACACACACACACACACACACACACACACACACACACACACACACACACACACACACACACACACACACACACACACACACACACACACATAGAGAGAAAAGAGTTTCTTCAACGCCATCACGAAAACACTGCCTGCGAATCCTCCTCGTATCTCTGTGTAAACTAAGAGGCGCATGCGGCTCTCTTTGCGACTCGGGAAAAGAAATTAAGACAGGAAAGCTTAGAACGCGTGGAGCTATTTTCGCCATCTGCGACTCTTTACTGCACGTGATTGCGATTTCCAGATATGGAGTACCGAGACGGCGCATGTACTCGGCAGGAAATACGTAATGGATATCGACCGCTACAGTGCGCATAAAAAATTATTAGAGGGGTTCAATTTAGCTTTCATGGTGGAGGCTCACATATCACCGACCTTTCAAGCATCATTAAAATTTCTTAACATAAATAACAGGGTCCCGGAAAGAAACGAAAGGAGATACTTCATCGAATTTTACCGAGAATTCGAATGCTCTTACCGTCGCCGATGTTTTCGCACTTGGCGTGGTGTGATTGCAATTGGGTTCATTTTGTCGTCATCGTCGAGCTATCATACTTTCTCTCACCACTGTCATCGAATCAGCTGATGCTCAACTGGTGATCAGCTGATGATCAGACACTACTTCGAGTTTCGCCCTGATACTTTATTTGGAGCCCCCTGTCGGCTAGCTTACGTGATCAGCGTGAGAATGCAGATATTTAAGACAAAAACGGTTGTTAATTCAACGAATTTACCGTCTTAATAGCAACGCCTGAACTGTAACAGAATATGCAGCAGAGGATGCTTATTTAATCCTGAACATCTGAAGTTCTTTCCTATTTATATCAATATACTGCCACGCCCGCTTCTGCTTTTATTTTGATGTGTTCAAGTTTGACCAGCAAGGACGGTTATCAACGCTCGACGCTGGCCCCGAAGCAGTGTTCGAGAAGCTTCACGATTCTGGTAGATCGTTTTGTTAAGATCGCGCGCCGCACGCGAATGTTCCAGCGTTGTCGAGAGATAACGCCGCCACCAGCGATATTGCTGGAAAGTTCCATAGCACCTGTATAAAAGCCGACGCGCTTGACCGCTTGTCAGTTGATCGACGGACGACGCCCTGTTCGCCGCTATCATTGTACAGCGTGTATTGCTGTAGTTCTAGTTCTGATTTTCCGGCCACAAGTTCGGCCAAATAAACAGTTTCATCCTGCAAACGCCGACTGCTGTCTTCGTCGACGTCACGACCACGTGACATCTGGTGGAGGTGCTGCTTCATGATCCGGACGCCACCGCGGAGCGCTGACCCAAGCCCAAGCCGCGACGAGGACGACGGCAAGGAAATCCCGGATCGTCGAACAAGCCGCAGGCAGAAGGGACTGCAGCCAGAGCACGGGCTCCTTCCCGAAAGACCCAGGCAGCCGCAGATCTCAACATCGACCACAGCGACGATGACCGACCACGTGCAGCCTGCGCCAATCCTTTTTCGCCAGCCCAAGGAGCCGCCCACCTTCCGCGGATCGTCGTTCGAAGACCCGGAAAGCTGGCTGGAAGCCTACGACCGAGTCGCCCTTTTCAATTCCTGGACCAGTGAAGACAAGCTACAGCATGTCTTCTTCGCCTTAGAGGACGCAGCTAGAACATGGTTCGAGAACCAAGAGCGAACCCTGACAACATGGGACGTTTTTCGCAGCAGGTTCCTGGCAACATTCACCAGCGTTGTCCGCAAGGAGAGGGCCGAGGCTCTGCTCGAAACCCGCGTGCAGCTGCCAAACGAAAACGTGGCACTCTTCACAGAAGAAATGACGAGACTGTTCCGCCACGCAGACCCTGAGATGCCCGAGGAGAAGAAAGATCGCTTCCTCATGCGAGGAATCAAGCAGGAGCTGTTCGCGGGACTAATCAGAAACCCACCCAAGACCATCCAAGAATTCCTCGCGGAGGCAACAACAATCGAGAAGACGCTCGAGATGCGCACTCGGCAGTACAATCGCCGCGCATTCCAAGACAGCGCAGCAGTTCACGCCCTCGGCTCCGACGACTTGCGCGAAACGATACGAGCCATCGTGCGAGAGGAGCTGCGAAAGCTCGCACCTTTTACACAGCCCGAAGTGACGTCGATTGCGGACGTTGTACGCGAGGAAATCCAACAATCACTGGGTGTTCCTCAACCGGCACCGCCGCAGCTGCAAGCAATGAGCTATGCTGCTGCAGCCCGACGCAACGCCCCCCCTCCTCGCCCACGTCAAGACGCCGCGCCGCCCCAGCAGTTCCGCCGCCAGGCGCCACCGCCGCCACCACCGACGTCATACCGCCCGCCAGCCGGTCAGCGATACGCGCCGAGGAAGACCGACGTTTGTCGCGCCCCCGACCATCGTCCACTCTGCTACCACTGCGGAGAAGCCGGCCACACCTACCGCCGCTGCCATTATCGACAGATGGGACTGCGTGGGTTCGCCGTCGACGCGCCGAGTCCACAGCAGGGGGAACGACCACGTGACATCGCCGACTACCTGGCAGGAGCGCAGTGGACCCCCCGAGGACCTTCCCGATCGCCGTCGCCAGGCCGCTACGCCTCTCCCCAACGCCGACCATACACTGGCCCAACCCGGGGCCGGTCACCTAGCCCGCATCCGGAAAACTAAGGGCAGCAACCGATGGAGGTGCGGTTGCTGTACGACGAAATACCGAAGACCCTCCGCCGCCGACGCCGCCGCCACGACGAAGGCTTCAGGACACGACGCGAACCCCTGACGACGAAACCTCGCGGACCGAAGTAGACCTGACGACGCAACGTGGAAGCAGCGGAACAAACCGACGTAGCCGTGACTCGACGCCATGACCTAACTGCAACGCAAGACGACGAACTAGCGACCTCGACGTTCTTATCGACGGCCACAGCGTCACAGCCCTCGTCGACACCGGAGCCGACTATTCTGTCATCAGTGGACCGTTCGCCACGAAGCTGAAGAAAGTTAGGACAGCCTGGGAAGGCCCCGAAATCCGGACAGCTGGAGGTCACCTCGTAACCCCGGAGGGAATCTGCACAGCGAGACTCACCATTAACAACCGGATTTATCCCGCGAACTTCGTAATCCTGCCGTGTTGCTCGAGAGATGTCATCCTTGGTATGGACTTCTTAGGCCTTCATGGTGCAATGATCGACCTGAGGTCTAAGTCAATAACACTGTCCACGGAAAAGGCACTGCCGCCGCACACTCCGCCAAGAAAGCACGCCTTGAATGTGCTGGAAGACCAGGTCACCATTCCCCCTCGCTCCAGCGTCATCATTTCCGTCACTCAGAAATCAGCAGACCTGGAAGGCGTTGTTGAAGGCGACCAGCACCACTTGATTAACCGCAAGATTTGCGTCGCAAGAGGAGTAGCAGAGCTGCGGGCAGGGAAAGCAACAGTTATGCTCACGAATTTCAGCAACGAGTACAAGCACGTGAGCAAAGGCACGACGGTCGCCTACATCGAAGAAATCGTAGAAGCCAGCAATGCTTTCGGCCTCACCGATTCTCCCGAGCCTACTCCGACGAATAAAGCACCGCAACCAGCTTTCGACACCAATCCCAGCCTTCAGAAGCACAAACAAGAACAGCTCAAAACCCTGCTCTTGCAATACAAGGACTGCTTTTCGTCGTCGTCAAGAATTCGGCAGACTCCCGTGGCAAAACATCGCATCATAACAGAGGAAAGCGCCAGACCACTCCGTCAGAGCCCGTACAGAGTTTCGACGCGACAACGCGAGGCCGTGAAGAAACAGGTCGACGAAATGCTACGCGACGACATCATCCAGCCGTCGAAGAGTCCGTGGGCATCCCCGGTGGTGCTAGTGAAGAAGAAGGATGGGACTCTACGTTTTTGCGTCGATTATCGTCGCCTGAACAAAGTCACGAAGAAGGACGTGTATCCCCTTCCCCGGATAGACGACACCCTGGATCGATTACACAACGCAAAGTACTTTTCGTCGATGGACCTCAAGACCGGTTACTGGCAAATAGAAGTCGACGAGAGAGACCGAGAAAAGACTGCTTTTATAACACCAGACGGCCTGTTCGAGTTCAAGGTCATGCCCTTTGGTCTTTGCTCGGCACCTGCGACTTTTCAACGGGTTATGGATACAGTACTGGCCGGCTTGAAGTGGCAGACGTGTCTCGTGTACTTGGACGACGTCGTTGTGTTTTCCTCAAACTTCGACGAACACCTTCGGCGCCTTGAAGTTGTACTTCAAGCAATCAAGACCTCCGGACTCACCTTGAAGCCTGAAAAGTGCCGCTTCGCGTACGAGGAGCTCTTGTTCTTGGGTCACGTAATCAGTAAGGATGGTGTTCGCCCGGAACCGCGGAAAACAGCTGCCATCGCTGACTTCCCGACGCCCACCGACAAGAAGGCCGTACGCCGTTTTCTCGGCTTGTGCGCCTATTACAGACGTTTCGTCAAGGAATTTTCACGGATCGCCGAGCCACTGACGCAACTCACGAAGGCCGACGTCGAATTCAGGTGGGAAACGTCGCAAGTTCAAGCATTTCAAGAACTGAAACGACGCCTGCAGACGCCTCCCATACTCGCGCATTTCGACGAATACGCCATACGGAAATCCACACCGACGCAAGCAGCGTAGGACTCGGCGCCGTCCTTGTGCAAAAGACCGACGGATTCGAAAGGGTCATCAGTTATGCTAGCCGGTCGCTATCAAAGGCAGAAATCAACTACTCCACAACAGAAAAGGAGTGCCTGGCCATCGTCTGGGCTACATCGAAGTTTCGCCCCTACCTCTACGGCCGGCCCTTCAAAGTTGTGAGCGACCACCACGCCTTGTGTTGGCTAGCTAACTTGAAGGACCCTTCAGGTTGCCTCGCACGGTGGAGCCTACGACTTCAAGAATTTGACATAACCGTCGTTTACAAGTCCGGAAGAAAACACTCCGACGCTGACTGCCTGTCCCGCGCCCCCGTCGACCCACCGCCGCAGGACGACACGGAGGATGACTGCTTCTTGGGAACCATAAGTGCCGAAGACTTCGCCGAACGACAGCGAGCGGACCCAGAACTCGGGGGCCTTGTTGAATACCTCGAGGGCAGGACCACCGTTGTTCCCAAGGTATTCACACGAGGACTGACGTCGTTTTTCTTGCGCAACGGTGTTCTCCTTAAGAAGAACTTCTCGCCGCTTCGAGCCGATTCCCTTCTCGTAGTGCCCTCGACATTGCGATCAGAGGTCCTCCAGGCTCTGCATGACGACCCGACGTCTGGACACCTGGGTGTTTCTCGCACGCTCGCAAGAATACAGGAAAAGTACTACTGGCCGCGCCTTGTCGCCGACGTAACTCGCTACTGTCAGCGACGCAAGACACCGCCGACTAGGCCAGCCGGACTTCTGCAGCCTATCGAGCCACCTCGACGGCCGTTCCAGCAAATTGGGATGGACTTACTGGGGCCGTTCCCGACGTCCAATACCGGAAACAAATGGATCGTCGTAGCTACCGACTACCTCACCCGCTACGCCGAGACAAGGGCCCTACCTAGAGGCAGTGCCGCCGAGGTAGCGAAGTTCTTCGTTGAGAACATCCTCCTGCGTCATGGCGCCCCAGAGGTCCTCATCACCGACAGAGGTACGGCGTTTACTGCTGACCTAACTCAGGCAATACTGAGATACAGCCAAACAAACCACCGCCGGACCACAGCGTACCACCCACAGACCAACGGCCTCACCGAGCGGCTTAACAAGACGATCGCCGACATGCTGGCAATGTACGTCGATGTCGAACACAAGACGTGGGATGCCATCCTTCCGTATGTGACCTTCGCATACAACACGGCCATGCAAGAAACGACGCAAATGACGCCGTACAAGCTGGTCTACGGAAGGAGCCCGGCAACGACGCTCGACGCAATGCTACCAACCGCCACCGACGAAGACGACCTCGACGTAGCCGCCTATTTGCAACGCGCCGAAGAAGCTCGACAGCTCGCCCGCCTGCGCATCAAGAACCAGCAGAGGGTCGACAGCCGTCACTATAATCTTCGACGACGCCACATGGAGTACCAACCCGGTGACCGTGTGTGGGTCTGGACGCCGATACGCCGACGTGGGCTCAGTGAAAAACTTCTTCGGCGATACTTCGGGCCATACAAGGTGCTTCGACGTCACGGCGCTCTTGACTACGAGGTCGTCCCGGACGGCATTACGAACTCCCAGCGACGCCGCGCACGACCTGAAGTCGTCCATGTCGTGCGCCTTAAGCCGTTTTTTGCGCGTTAGAGACCCTGGAGACTCTACCTTTTCCTTTGTTATTGTAATTTATTTGTGTATGCACTTGTTTTTTCCTTTCCATGTTCTGTTGCAAGCATCGGGACGATACTTTTTCAGAGGGGGGCAATGCCACGCCCGCTTCTGCTTTTATTTTGATGTGTTCGAGTTTGACCAGCAAGGACGGTTATCAACGCTCGACGCTGGCCCCGAAGCAGTGTTCGAGAAGCTTCACGATTCTGGTAGATCGTTTTGTTAAGATCGCGCGCCGCACGCGAATGTTCCAGCGTTGTCGAGAGATAACGCCGCCACCAGCGATATTGCTGGAAAGTTCCATAGCACCTGTATAAAAGCCGACGCGCTTGACCGCTTGTCAGTTGATCGACGGACGACGCCCTGTTCGCCGCTATCATTGTACAGCGTGTATTGCTGTAGTTCTAGTTCTGATTTTCCGGCCACAAGTTCGGCCAAATAAACAGTTTCATCCTGCAAACGCCGACTGCTGTCTTCGTCGACGTCACGACCACGTGACAATACGTTCGCAAGGTGTTTACACCTTTTAGCTCTATTTGAATTCGACGGGAACTACCGACGTGTCTGCAACCCCCGACTACGTGGCCAGCAGCCCCAGTGACCAACTTGGGTTGAAAAAAAAAAAAACTGAAGACTCTGCAACTACGGGACAAAATATATTCGGCATTCCGGAAGTCCATAAAATATTCAGACATTGCTGCAAAATATGAACCTGAGCGACAAGAACCGTACACCATTTTCCGATATGGCTAACGGCATGCTTAGGTATACGCCATTTATAGGTCACTCTTTCGCCTTTCAATTTACGTTGCCTTTGGGACTCCAACTTTCGTTGTGTACACCTGTGTGCGCGGCTTGTACGTGTGATGTGCATGAAATAGCGTCATTGCATGCGACACGCCTGTCATCTAAAGTATTATGCCACGCATTCATAATAAAAATGTCTTTCTCTCTGATGAGGCAAAACACTGCCTTAGCAAGGGTGCAGATGCGATAACCCTACCGACTGACCCATGTCAGTCATCACTTCCACTGTAACGCAAGCTTGCAGTGAGGCCAAGTAGTATATGTAGTACCAAGCAGTGCTGACTAGCCTTACGCGCACGTGGACGAATTTCAATTCTCGTTGCACCTGCTGGAGCTTATTTCTACTTTGTTTAACATAACAATGGTCGGGCCTTCCGTCCCAAACTCCCGATATGATTATGAGGGACGCCGTAATGGAGGGCTCCGGAAATTTCGACCACCTTAGGTTCTTTAAACTGCACCCAAGTCTAAGTACACGGGCCTCTAGCATTTCGTCCTCACCGAAAATGCGGCTGCCACGGCCGGGATTGGATCCTGTGACCTTCGGATCGGCAGTCGAGCATCGCAAATACCAGACCACCACGGCGGGTTTAATTGTTTAATTTGTGCACCCACTTCTCTAATGCAGATTTCGAAAAACTTGAAATTGCAGCATAGCTGCAACCAGTTCAGCTAAGGTCGATACTGAAACCGTAACACGACGGCAAAGACGGCAATGAATACAATTCTCGATTGGAATTTTTATTTTAGTGAAAAAGAAAAAACATGGCCTATCCCTCCGTCATAGGAATCGGCATAACATGAAAGAGAAACGTGTCTTCACAGTAGTGCATATTGTGTAGTGATATATGAGATCTTGTACAACGTCCATTCGTGTTTGGCAGTTATAGCACCGTTTAACGTGGATGCACCCACGTTGACGCCTAGTGGCACGTCTCCATCGCGACGACTAACGCCCATGATCATGATTAAACCGTTGTGGTAGCTGAAGTTGTGAACATATAATTGGACATCGTAAAATAACTGACAGCGCGACGGGTCAAACACGGACAGAATGAAGAAAAGGACACCGCGCTGAACTCACAACTAAATTTATTTTTGAAAAGAAACAACATATATACAAATGAATGAGTCATCAAGACCGAGCGCATGTATCGCAACACAACATTAATCATGTCTTGTCTAACAGATACTTGTATTCTTCCTCTAGAAGAATGATTGAAGGATGACTTATGCACTTGTTGTTGCATCTAATAAAAAAAAAACATGGTTGATCCCTCCGTCATAGGAATCGGAATAACACGGAAGTAAAGCGTGCCCTTACAGAAGTAACTGAATGTTTACTGTACATTGATATAAGAGAGTTTGCGCAATGTGTATTGATCTCTGGCAGCTATGGCACCGTTTAACGTGTGTACACCCACTTTGATGATTGGTGGTACATCTCCATCCCGACGACTAACGTCCATGTTTAATGATTAAACAAACCCTTGTGGTAGCTGTAGTAGTCAACGGTGAAAGCGTAATCAAAGAAGGAGGTGTGATAGCCAGAAGAGCGTCGCATATTGGACGCAGAATTTGGTCGCCATCCCGCGGCATGTTAAAATGTGATTGAACACCACGGCCGGACTAGAGGGAAACGCAAAGCGCGTCGTGCTGCCCCGGTAGCCCGGCCGCAATTTTTCTCGGGGCGAGCGCGTGACCGAGGAACGCGGTGTTACAGCTATAGTGTACTAGAATAATTTCCTAGTGACGCGTCCAGGAGGCAGGGACAATAGGCCGGTTGAAGCAAACGCCAGTAGACGCCACTGGTGGCGTTGCTGCGCTTTTTTCTAGTCGCGGAGCCAGTTCGCGCCGGTTTGGGCCGGTTCAGACGCGCTTTGCAGCTGCTTGCCTCGTGCGCGTCCCCTGCGACGCTACGTTCAACGTCGTAGTTCTTGTGAAAAAAAAAAAGTGGTGGATGACTTTTTTTTCTCCGGACGCTTACATTTGGGATGCTTCCATGTAGTACGTCTCATTGCACGCCGTAAAATGAGGTAAGGAAACGCCGGAATAATCTTGTTTAGCTGCGTTTCTGTAACCGAGAATAAATCACGAAAAGTTTGCCACCATCAATATGCGTCCGTCGAGGCCGTTATTTCATCGTACGCCTTCTGGCATAGGCACCCGGCAATGCAGTTTCCAAGATACGATGGCAGCGCCAGAAAACACAGCCTAGCGAGTGGACGCAGCAAAATCGAGGGTTTATCCTCCGCATCCTCTATGTTCAGAAAAGCTCCTTGACTTGAACGTGACTTGCCACCGCCTCAATGCAGTGCGTTTGAAACGCGTTTGTAGCGTTTGTGCTGCCTTGGCACAGCCTGAAAAGAGCGCGTTCTAAACGCGTTTGTGCTGCATTGAAGGCGGTGGCAACATCCTTGAGGTGATTACGAACGCACGTAGGAAGCGTTCGTTGAAAGAGGCGCTCAAAAGGAAGACACTTGAGCGCGTCGATGTGTCCAGCGAGCGTTTCATTTTCTTGGTATCCCTGGCGGCTGGTGCCCTCAACACTTAGGCGTTCGATAAGAGCTCAATCGCGCCCTCTGGTCAGTGACGGGTGCCTATAGCAACGCTGCGTAGACGTTGCTGAGCACTTTTGTGTAGTTTGCGATGAGCATGCGATTTAAATGTTGTGCTAGGTATTGCGCAATAGAAGCAAAACATGCAGAGTAACTCATATGATGGGTTTGTGCAAATGGATGATAAAAAAATGCGAATAGATACTGCTGCAGGCGATGTCCCGAACTGCAATGAATCCGCCGGTCTGCGGCATTTACGCTAGCAGACGACTAGAAAAAGGCGCAGTGGCGGCGCCTGGTGGCGTCTACACAAACGGGCACGCACGCTCCTTCTCAGACGCGTCACTAGGAAATTATTCTAGTACACTATAGTTACAGCCAGGTGAGGCAGGCGCGAGTAGCAGAGCCATTTTTGGTTTGGATTAGCCAAGGTGATGCTATGAGCGAGGCCGACGCTTTTATGACGCTTGTGCTAAGGTCGCCACCTCGCGAGGTGCATTGACAAAATTGAACTTCTATTGAAAACGCGCTGAATGGGACGGACGTGTAACGCGTTGCAGGTGCTAATCGTGAAGGCCACAGTAATGACGAATTACTTTACTTTACCGCTCCCAGAGGGCAACACCACCCGCCGACCGGGAGAGTGGTAGATATAAAAGGCGCGTTTGTAAATCCTCTAGGGTCTGTGATGGTGGCGCAGTGGATAGCGTGCCCGGCATCTGTTGTTGCGGACCGAGTGGTCGTGGGTTCGATGCCCGTTGACGAAATTTATTAGGGGCGAAGCTCCTTATAGCATCACCTGGTCGGTCGTCGCTCCATGCGGCGTGTCCCCGCCGTCACGTCTCCCATATCATTCAATAGATGGCGCTGTCCCATAGAGATGCATGCAAACTGCAGTTCGGTGACGATATACTAGATGGCGCTGTCCCATAGAGATGTGTGCAATATGTGTGCAAAGAAAAAAAAAGAAGAAAAAAAGCAGCGGCACCCTGCACGCTAGATGGCGTGCGGTAATCAAAGCGGCGTATCGCTTTGATTACTGCTGGGCGAAACCACTGAACATTTCACGGTGTAACCATGATTGCTTCGGGAGCTTCGCCCAAGCTCTTCATCATTCACCCGTGGATATGCTGTATTTTTTTTCTCTGCCATCTGATCGTGTAAACTTTTTCGACGTCATTTCCGTGACGGAAATACGTCACTGAAGCCTTGGTGGACTCCGGCATAAAACACTTTCGTGTTAAAAAGGCTTCGGCTATTTCACGCGTGCGCTGATCGACATGTCTATATTTTATAGTGGTTTTCTGCAGGTGGGGAACACGTCCACATGATCTACAATGGGATGCCAAATTAGGCGTGACAGTGGCTATAAAATATAGGCATGTCGATCAGCGCACGCGTGAAATAGCCGACGCCTTTTTTATTAGATGCAACAACAAGTGCATAAGTCATCCTTCAATCATTCTTCTAGATGAAGAATACAAGTATCTGTTGGACAAGACATGATTAATGTTGTGTTGCGACACATGCCCTCGGCCTTGATGACTCATTGATTTGTATACATGTTCTTTCTTTTCAAAAATAAATTTAGTTGGGAGTTCAGCGCGGTGTCCTTCTTTCTGTCCGTGTTTAACCCGTTGCGCTGTCAATTATTTTACAATGAACATCCACCAACTAGCCCAACTCGCGATTCTGCTTCAGCATATATTTGGACACAGCGAATCGTGAATCCCGCGTAAGGATGATATCAACAAGCTCATAATCAACACTGGTACCCGATATGCACTTCTTCAAAACGTCGTCAATTAAGGAGAGAAACGGCACGGTGTGCGCTTTCTAGTAATTGGTGACCGACGCCTGTGCTCATGCATACACAGCCACAATACGCTTCAACAAAACGGGAGTCAGATGTTCGTAGCTTGAGCCGCAAACGTGGTCGTCCCGCTGGCCTCTGTCTCGCTCCACCAAGGCACGACATTCGCTCGTCGAAATCATGTCCTTTCTGCAACGCGTATTGCAGCAGTTTTGTTAGTCGGTGCTCTCGCAATCGAAGTAGTCGGCGGTGGAGAAATCCCGTTGGTGCATGTGGAAGCTGCACTACTCCGATGAGCCGGCGCACGCTAACACGAAGCGAAAGGCAAAGAGCGTAACTGCGTCTAGGGCTCTAGGGTACCTCGGTGACGCCAGATCGGCCAGTGTCCATCGCTGGTATCGAGACGCTTTAACCATGACCTCTGATATCGCGCGCAATCTCGGAGTAAGCGCTAGTAACTGTCGATAGTGACGCATTACTTCTTTTCACCTTTCAGAGACGGCGGCACCGCCCCGCCCCGCCTACCTACACCGCGAACAGAGAGCACCGTGCGAGAGAGAATGTGTGAAAGATATAAGGCGCGTTCGCGAAGTGTCCAGCTAGTGCGGAGGTAGCTTAGCCGGTTTAGCGTCGGGCGCTTACCGTCGCGGCCGCCAGGTCGTGGGTTTGGTTCCCAGCGGCGGATCTTTTTCTTAGTTCTTTCTTTCTCACCCGTTGGTGTCCATTTTATCAGCGTCATATCCGTAACGGATGTACTTGGTGGACCCCTACATAAAACACTTTTGTGTTAAAATGGAAATCTTGTTTCCCGTTCCCGCATTTTCCAACTTTGACGCGCACCAACAGTAGCACTGTGTCAGATCCTGAGAATACATAATATACGGAGAACAGTCTGATATTATGCATAACGTAATAAAGACGTTGAAGGGAACGGGTGCGGGAAAGATAACAACAGAAACGAAGTTCCGGCCCCCCGCCCCCCTTTCCTTCCATTGCACGCGCGACGGGCGCGCGGCTGATGAAGAAGGGAGCCCGAAGACAGTAATCAGCCCACGGCGAGGGGCTCCGAGTCGACGGAACTCGCAGCTGCGAGTTCTAAGAGAGGTCGCGTAGCTTCTAACAAACGCGCGCGCGCACACACACACACACACACACACACCACACACACACACACACACACACACACACACACACACACACACACACCACACACACACACACACACACACACACACACCACACACACACACACACTTTCCTCTCTTTTCTCTCGAAAAGCCCGCGGCGTGATGCGCATCGAGAACTGAGTGAAGAAAATCCTCACCCTGCGGGAAATGCGCGTCGCCTCGTAATCAGCCGAGGCGCATCTTTTAAGGCCCGTTTGTTTGCTGCCAGTGACAAGCCATAATCCCACTTATACCATCCCGTTCTTGCTCGCCCCGGGTGACGTCTTTTCTTTCTCTGTGTCTGCATGCGCTGGTGTGTGAACGTGTGTGTGTTTAGTTGATGGGCCACCTCGGAACATTTTCAACTTTCATTTCTTCATCCATCTCGCTCTCTCTGGCTCGCTCGCTCTCTTTATTTATGTTATTTCGGAAAGTTAGTTATCTGGCGAAATTTCCTCCCATGCATTATGAGGAAGGAAGAAGGGACCAACGCCTGAAAGGGGCCTTGTGCAGACTTCGGTTCTCATACACACATAAGGAACCACGAGGTAACGTTCCGTACAATGCATGGACACAACAATGCTTGTTACGACAGAAAACAACAAAAGGTCTTAACAA
The DNA here is from genome assembly GCF_013339695.2 of Rhipicephalus sanguineus. Classification (NCBI taxonomy): domain Eukaryota; kingdom Metazoa; phylum Arthropoda; class Arachnida; order Ixodida; family Ixodidae; genus Rhipicephalus; species Rhipicephalus sanguineus. Next base: position 130,748,874 of record NC_051178.1, read on the forward strand.
GATGCTTCGGGAACTAACATTAAATACGGAAGGCTATACAAAAAAAAAAATGTCACGAACACCTATTGCAACCGTCCGTTTCTTTTCTTTGTTTGTTTCTCTGTTCAGAATATCGCGGCGGAAATCATTTGGAGCAACACACGGGCAAAAAAAAAAAGTAGCTGAGCAAAAGCGCGAAAATAATGGAAACCACTGTCGTAAGATGATCGGTACGAAGAGAGAAATGCGAATAAACTAAGACGCTCGTTCCGCCATAAATAATGCCCAAGAATTATGTTTCATTCCTTCTTTTTCTTAATTTTCAGGAATTCGGATGCTAGGGTCTCTCAAATGTAACTGTGTAATCGGCATACGGGCTTTAAATAGCACAGAAGTGAAGGCATAGAAGGAAAAAAAATAGGGGCAAAAAAGAAAACCACATGATTTCCGCAATGTAGAAAGGTATGAAATTTCGAGCTCAGTCCAGCGTTGAGAGTTAATAATGGAACTTATTATGCAGGCTTGACATATTAATCGTAATAATATTACAACACATATTTCTTTATTTACTTGCTGTCCAATGACAAGGGAAGTCGGTGAAAAAATTGCGATAGGCGGAGTGCTAAAATTATGAAATTTGCAGGAATCAAATGAAATCGTTTCGCGAAGGACAAATTGGAGTTTATCGGCAGAGGCCTTCGATGCTGCAGTTGACATAGTATAGGATGATGATAATAATAACATAAACTTGAACCCAATGATTACCTATCGGCGCGGCCAGTACACAAGAACTGCTGGTTTGGGTTACGTCACAGCTGATGGCTGTTGGGTCACATCTGGCGGCCAGCGTGCACGCGATAAGGACCGGCCGGGCTCTATTGTGGTCATCCGTTCCACCTGAACCGCTATGCGAGACCAGAGATGGCTGCATTTTGCAAGCGATGAGAATTACTCTCCGTGCCAAGCTCAGGTACAACGCATTGCTTAATGTTACGGCCAATGTAATCAACGCAAATGTCAAGTTCCAGCGTTCCGAACTGCCCGCGTTCTCATACTCGTTTAAGCACTGGACAAAATAGACGTCAAGAATACGCCGCCAAAGCTTATCTTTATACATGTTGAAATGGACAGCGCTTATCATGGGCGGCAAGCTAATCGTTACTGCGTTCCTTTTTTTTTTTCTTGTCGAGAGCGGTTGGTTATTCTTTCCACATTTTTTGTGGTTTTATGCTTGAATTTTGTTTTACGCCCCTTCGTGCACGTTGAAACCTTATCCCATCCCTCCTCCCCCCCCCCTCATAGACAAAAAAAAAAAGCTGCCTCGCGCAGCGAATTCACGGTTGGCTGCAGTTCGCCGCTGTTTTATTAACCTGCTTAACGGGCCGCGGTACGAAGAACTGCGTTAGGCTAAAGTAGGCCGTCGTTTTTGTTTGTCTTAAGCTTCAACTTGTTCGCACTTGCTCTCTTTCTTTCCTCGGCGCAAAGAACGTAACACCAAGAGCGTTGCGCACGGGTTGAGGCACAGCCTCGACAAAGCTTTCCGCGTGGTAGAACCCGCCTTCTACCGGCGTCGTCCCAGTTACTTCTAATGACGTCACGCATGCGCAGTGCCTTCCAATGCGGGTCCTAATTATTGTACCCCGCGGGGAGTAGCGTCACTGCATGGAGCTAACTAAAGAAGCGAAGATTCCGAGGGGCTGCATATCTCCTCGCTAATGACACTAGCTAGCAGTTTCATATCCGTCTTACCTGTCACACCCGGTAATTTATGAGCCGGACAAAGAGGAAGTACCTCCGTAAAAAAAAAAAGAAGGTACACGCAGGATTTAGGTGGAAAGTGAGGAGAGTCAGATGGCTGAAGCATCAGCAGGAGACCTTAGAGTTTTTTTTTTTCGTTTCTTTTTTCTTTTCTCAAGGTGGAAGGGGGGCACTTTTTACGAAGCTGAAGTGTAGAGATATCATATCGTAACCTCTTCTAGCACATTAACATTGTCGTGAACCTTGCGAAAGGGTACGAAACTAAACAACGATAGAGACAAAGTATGCGAAGATTGAACACACTTAGCTCAAGTGCTTTGTTTAGAGAGAGAGACAGAGAATGAACGCTTAATGATCTTTTTCAGTGACAAAGAGTGCATCTTTCTTCACCCAAGGCAGGCGGCCACCACCGTCTAGGTAACCTTTCTTCCTTACTGATTTCCTGGTCTGGTTCGCTAGTTTGCGCAGACCCTTCTTGTCGGAGGGCGCAAGCATATGGCACGATAAACCGTTTGCAAGATCAGGTTATTATTATTATTATTATTATTATTATTATTATTATTATTATTATTATTATTATTATTATTATTATTATTATTATTATTATTATTATTATTATTATTATTATTATTATTATCATCATCATTATTAGTAGTAGTAGCAGTAGTAGCAGCAGTAGTAGAAGTATTAATACAACTTAGTGTCCACACACTTCGTGAATGTTTCTATTTGCAGCTTGGGACAGTATCCAAATCACGCGAGCATTGTGAAGCTCTCTAGTGACGCATGCCTATGAGGACCGTCCATAGGGAAATGCACTGCTACCAACCGAGAAACGCTTCTCATGCTTGCCGCGTGCGAAGAAAAAAAAGGGGGGGGGGATGCAAATGATGCGTGGGCGCCGCGAACCCATGCAATGAGCTTCGCCGACTACACCAGCACGCCCACATGCCACGTACTGTCGGAAACCAGACCCGAAGACAGAAAAAAAGATAAAGAAAAAACGTGCACGGTCTATCGCTCAGCGGGAAAAAAGAAAGAAACAGAAAGAAAGGATGCGGCGTCTTCGATTCCGCGCACGCTCTGGTCCGTCGGCGAGGGACATGTCCACTTCCCCAACAGGTCCCTCTATTTCAGCGCCTTCGTTTCTCTCCCCTTCCGTTTCTTCCTCTCCGGCTTCTTTTTCCGGGTCGCGGGGGCTATTTTTAGCAAGGCGCAATCAATTTCTATACGCGCTGCTTTAGAGAGCGACAGAGATCCTGGCTAGGCCACGCGGGCCGGGAAAAAGAAGGGACGAACTCTTCCCTTCTCGTGCAGCCTCGTGTGACCTGCTTCCTTAAATAGCACCGCGGCCCAGCCAGTGGTTACAATGGAAGGGGATTGACCCCCTTTTTTTTTCTTCGCGGAGTTCTTTTCCTCTCGTACCACCGTTTTTCCCTCTCGCTCTCAATTTTCTTGCCTCCTACGTCATCACAGACCCGGTGCTTTCTAGTCTCTTCTGTCTCTGCCTCTTGGTATTCTTCCTTTCTTTTTTTCCTGCGGCACAGTTTCGCGATTCTGGACTCCTCGAGGCGTTGGAAATGCAGCTTTCTCGAGCCCGTCAAAAAAATATGCGAGCCAGTTCGTGGCTCGTAAAACAGAACTCTGTTATGAAGTTCCGTGACGTCATAGCGAGGGCTGCGAGGAAGAACGTTAACAATGTCTCGTTCTTTTGTCATTCGCCTCCATGCGATGACGCCGTGACGTCGTGTGTCCCTGAGGATGTGAACAAAAAAGAGAGGAAGAAGTAGCGAGGAGTCTCTCCTTTCCTTTTTTTTTATTTTTTTTTTTTGCTCTCGCGATAAAGAAACATCGCGAAAACATAGGATGAGAACGTTTAGCTTGACCCACATCCAGGCCAACCCAGGCCCAAGCGCCGTCAAGTTGTCTCTCCTCCTGCTGTCTTCTCATTTCTTTTTGCGTTTATGCCATTGGCGAGTAGACTTCAGTGCGTATGTGCAGCCATAAAAAAGAACGAAGCCTGAGTTTTGTTGAAAAACGCAAAAAGAACAATCAAAAGCTTTCATCATTGTCATTATCATCGCCATCATAATCATCGTGCTCATCACTATAATATATGTCTAAACAAAATTCGTTGCTTGGCTAGTTGGTACATAATCGTGAATTCATAATCCTAAAGCAAAGAAACCGATTCTTAGAAAGATGGTTATGATCTGTATTTGTCTTGACCTTCTGATCTCGATTATCGCTGTGTATATATGTAGGGAAGCTTTTCTTAATAAAGCTTAGTTGAGAGTAACGCTTGTCCTGTGCATCAGTGTCATGTCTTTGCCCAGTGTCGAACTCGCAATATCCAGTATTTAAGATCATAAGTCTAATTTATGCTAACAGCAGAGCGAATGCCTCTCCTAACAATCTCTAACTGCCACTGTTATGCGCAAGCCGATGCCGTTTTACAGACGCAAACTTCGTAATTTCATCATGCCATCTCATTCCCCGCCATCTCTACCACGATTCCCATTTCTTTGTAGCATGCACAAAATAACGCAGCTTAAATGTGAACGAATACGACGAGGAGGAAACAAGAGAAAGGCGTGGGGTCAAGGAGACGCAAGTCTGATTTGCTAGTACTACGCAGGAGCAACTAGATTAACGAATGAAAAAAGGAATATAAACGAGAAGGAGAGAGCGGTGGTCTTCGCTAATGCGAACACAATTACGCTCCTCATCGATCACTGAGACCGGTTAATCTCCTAAACGGTAGCACTGTACGCGTCCCTTTGCAAACCTTCGTTGCGTGTCGACTTGCTCCGAGGACCGTTTGTGCCTGGAAATAGTACACGGTTTCAGTCTGTTCGACACCCTCCGCAAAAGTTCATTGGGAGTCAAAGTTGTGTTCGACGTTATAATCACGACCCGCGGGCAATCAAAATAAAAAGAGAAAGCCACTTTGCGTTCCAGCCATTCCGGCCCGTATTTGCAGAATAGCTAAGACGTTATAAAGTTGTACCTTTAGGAGCTGAGTTACAAACTGAATTTCGTACATGTTATCAGTTACTTCTGCGGGCAGCCATTAGACGAGACCATCTCAAAGCAAGACTTGTAGATCGATTTTACGGCAAGACACACGGGAGCCGCCACCTTGGGCTGTTAAACAAATCTTTTCTTTCTTAAATTTTTGTATTTGGGACTTGAAAAAGTAAGGCTCACGAAACGTCAAATACACCAACCCCACCAGCTTCATGCGCATGTGTCTACCGAAGCGCTGTTCGTTTTGTTGTTAAAGATACAAAACGACAATGTTAACGGTCCAATATGGAGACACCAAAACCCATCTGTAAAGTAGTCTATAGAAATGGAGTTGCTGCGGTGATGTAAACCTTAAGCTCTCCACCAAGCCAGTTAGAACATAACACGACCTTCTTTAACTTCGGCAACAGAACTAAAATATCTTCATGACCTGACGACACCCATGGCAGGTGGAGCTGATACTTCCGATTATATGTATGTATGTATGTATGTATGTATGTATGTATGTATGTATGTATGTATGTATGTATGTATGTATGTATGTATGTATGTATGTATGTATGTATGTATGTATGTATGTATGTATGTATGTATGTATGTATGTATGTATGTATGTATGTATGTATGTATGTATGTATGTATGTATGTATGTATCATTTTCCACAAAACCAATACAGATTTTCAAAGGGCGAATTGAAAAAAAAAAGCGGCCCCTGTCCGCTTGTTCAGTCCATAAAGCCCGTCAAAAATAGAGGAGCATCAGAGAAAAATCACAGGGTCCCTTGCGCATTCACCTAAGACGACTCGAAGGCCAAAGCCATCTTCTTTTTCTTCTCAATCGATGTATTAGGAAGCCTACATGAACGGCCGGTCATGTAAGCTACCTATATATATTTATCCTGCCCCGCCACCCTCCGAAAGCTTCGTGCACCTAGCGTGGTTCGCACTGCCTCCAGGATCGGAGGCACCTCACCTGGTTTTGCACTGCCTCCGTGATCAGTACACCTTTGACCAAGCTACGATATCATGCGATGACGGTGTGCGCTCATGCCACAGGAGCGAATGAACCAGACGGCTGAACCAGAATCGGCGCCAGCAAGCAAGACGAGCCGTGACGCCGTCTTGATTTTCTTCTCTTGAGGTCGCGCGCTCTCCGGTTTCGTTCTCCGCCCAAAGGACGACGCTACAACGGCAGTATGTGGCGTTACGTCAAATGATGTCACGGCAGAATTTATGACGCCATGATGACGTCATATGGTGACGTCATCACGAGATGATGCTTTTTTTTTGTACCCCTCGTTCCTTACGCCGCAGGACGCGAGACGCCGACGGCCAAATTTCGTGCTTAGCAAGACATATAAGGCTTTCGCCTTAATAGTTTTGCTCCTATGCCATGAACATGGCATAGAAGAGAAGGAAGGAAAACAAACATAAAAAATGTGTCACTGTACTAAGTGAAATAAATAAGAGAATGTTACCTACATGAGAGGAGCAGGAGGAGGAGGAGAAGAAAAACGGAAAAACAGGGAGGTTAGCCAGTTCTCAGACCAGCTGGCTACCCTGTGCTGGGGAAAGGGGAAGGGGGAGTGAAAGATGATAGAAAAGAGATGTTACAAAAAAGAAGAAAAAAAAAGAACAATAGTACGATAAACGACACTCCTTAAAGTCTGTCTATGAGACTAGTTTTGCGCAAAAAGATGGTTGATCCCTCCGTCATAGGAATCGGAATAACACGAAAGTAAAGCGTGCCCTTACAGAAGTAACTGAATGTTTACTGTACATTGATATAAGAGAGTTTGCACAATGCATATTGATGTCTGGCAGCTATAGCACCGTTTAACGTGGATGCACCCACTTCGACGATTGGTGGTACATTTCCATCCCGACGACTAACGTCCATGTTAAATGATTACACAAAACCTTGTGGTAGCTGTAGTAGTTAACGGTGAAAGCGTAATCAGAGAACGAGGTGGGATAGCCAGAAGAGCGTCGCATATTGGACGCAGAACTTGGTCGCCATCCCGCGGCATGTTAAAATGTGATTGAACACCACGGCCAGACTAGAGGGAAACGCAAAGCGCGTCGTGCCGCCACGGTAGCCCCGCCGCGATTTTTCTCTGGGTGAGCGCGTGAGCGGGGAACGCGGTGTTACAGCCAGGTGAGGCAGGCGCGCGTCGCAGAGCTATTTTTGGTTTGGATTAGCGTGATGCTGTGAGCGAGGCCGACGCTTTTACAACTCTTGCCCTAAGATCGCCACCTCGCGGTGTGCTAAGGCATTGACAAAATTGAACTTCTATTGAAAACGCGCCGAATGGGACGGACGTGTAAAGCCGTGCAGGTGTTAATCGCGGAGGCCACAGTAATTACGAATTACTTTACCGCTCCCAGAGGGCAACACCATCCCGCCGACCGGGAGAGTGGTAGGTATAAAAGGCGCGTTTGTAAAGCCTCTAGAGTCTGTGACCGTGGCGCAGTGGATAGCCTGCCCGGCATCTGTTGCTGCGGACCGAGCGGTCGTGGGTTCGGTGCCCGTTGACGGAAATTTTTTTCTTTGCCATCTGATCGTGTACATTTTTTCGACGTCATTTCCGTGACGGAAATACGTCACTGAAGTCTTATGGACCCGGCATAAAACACTTTAGTGTTAAAATGCGCAACAACGCTTTCAAAGCTTTCTGTGCCGAGTATGGTTTCGGCCAGTGTCCTAAATTTTTTTTCCTCCGACAGTGGATGATTGTGAAGTCTATTTAACACTTTGGACAGTTCTTTTGGTGCACTGAAGCGAGGACACTCACAGAGAAGATGGGCGATTGTCTCCTCGCAGCTACAGTTATCACATGTCGGGCTGCTGGCCATTCCAATGGCCAGCAGCCCGACATGAGAAAAATTCAAGAATAGTAGGAGGAGGAGAATACACAATATCAACATTATTAAGAATCAGATCATTTAATGGGGGAAGTAATCTTGAGCGCTTCATTTATGATCCGTCTTCATGAGAAAAATTCAAGAATAGTAGGCGGAGGAGAATACACAATATCAACATTATTAACAATCAGATCATTTAATGGAGGAGGTAATCTTGAGCGCTACACTTGTGATCCGTAGATAGTGCGAGATTGTGGAATGTGCACTACTCTGAGGAGAAGGAGCAAGGAAAGGCAGGAAGCTCAAACATGCACGCGTCTGGTTTGCTATCCTACGCTGGGAGAAGGGCATTAAGGTACTCAAAGATAGAAAAATAGAAAGAAGTGAGCCTACGAAAAATTTGCGTGAGCTTAGGCAGCTGTTGTTCTACACGTTAGCTCAGTTATGGCGTCTACTTGCATCGACAGTCATGGCGTTCCCACTTCCAAATTCACGAGGCTTCGACATTCGCGGCGACGCGATATTCGTTTCCCGGCTTTCCGAGTAAAAGGCAGAGCGTACGTTATTCTACGACTTGCCTTAGTGCATTCGAGGAGCAAAATAAGCAAACACATCGCATCGCTTTCTAGCCACGGCTACCTCCGCAGCGGCCACGGCGGTCCGCCATTCTATGCCACCCCAATGTATCGCTCTTCCCTTCTAACTCCTATTTTGCCCCGCGACTGGCAAACTGCTGCAACGTCGGCGCTATGCACTACAGCGGGGAAGGCGAGTCAGGGGCGGCCATCAAAGAACGATTTGCTCCACCTTACGGCAGACACGGCAGCGCCACCCTCCGAACGTTTGTCTTCGGCTAGCCACGGCTGCCGATCACGCCAGCACTCTGAAGATTTACAGCTCCGCTTGCAAGCATCGAAAAAAGAAAACAATAAAACACACGAGCATCTTGCCTTCAGACGCTAATGATCAGGAGCATTTAGAATACAGTCATTTCCCTAGCAGACGTTGCTTTTCTCTCGATCGCGTGAAGGAAAACTGTTTAACCTCTCGAAATAACATCGCAACATTGTTTTCAGGTTATGTAGCACTCGCCGCAGTGGTCACACACATACACACACAGATATATATATCAGATGCACGTATCATAGATACTATCTTAGATACTCTTTGAGTATCTTGTATCTGTATCGCGATACCTCTCGCAAGACGAGTGTCTGTATCTGTATTTCCGATACATTAAAGAATGTGGCGTGTATCTTAAGATACAAGATACATCGATCGCAACACAACCGTGTCAAGCAATAAACATCCGCTGAACTCCGCTTCTCAAGGTGATACTGCGTCAATAAGCCACCTGAATAAAACTAAAGGCAGTGGAATTGTTTAATATTTCCGACAAAGTCTATCAGCGAGGGCTGGCGATGAGGTCGGTGAGTCCCTATTGATGGAGCAGAGTCACGTGGTGGCGCTCACGCCGTCTCGAAAAATGCAAGCGTGCGAAAATCTACGCCTATCTGACCTGTCCTCTTCTCTTTCTTTCTTCTTCTTCTTTTTGCTTTTCAGCTTTTTCTTTTTGCCGTGAGACTTTCTTGTAACCACTATCATGTGCAGCATTCTCCAATGCGTAGGGTGTCTATGGCGCAAACTCTCATGCCGTTATAGTGTGGTTATCAATGTTTGTCTTGCATGATGCTTCGTTACGAAGTCTGAAGAATGCGAGAATCGGGTTGCTTTGTGTCTCGTGGCTTTCACAGACGCAAATTTGAGGAATCTTGTGGGTTTCAGTTTTGCTTACACGCTGTGAGATTGACTTAAATGCAAATAAGATTGTAGCAACTAGAACACTGCCGCTAGCGATGCTAGATCTAATAGAACAAGCATTTACCTAGCAGAATTAAGACATCTTGGTGTACCGTATGTTTTTCTTTCCTGCTATCTTTATTCAAAGAGTTTTTCAAATAACTCTTTGATCGTTAGCAAAAGAAGTGCTTTCTAATTAGCTGTCCTTCTTTTGCATCCCACACATTACCTAGGTCTCTGTATCGTTTTTTCTGGTCTGTTGACTGCATTGTATATCTTGTAACGTGCGGTCAGATAAGCTCCCGGCTTTATTCTTACTTTTAACTGTCTGCGTCATTTCTACTGCTGTTTACATCTTTACATTCCACTTGAGTTTACTTTTATGTCACGACGATGTTGAGGACGAATATATGGTAATCTGGGCGGGCCTTGAGTTTAACAAAAATTCTGCTTACATACTAAGCTTAGTACAATAGCGAAATTGAGTTTGCGTAGTAACAATGGAAATTATCAGGAGCTATCCTAAAGATAATACGAAAGGTTTTCGAGAAACATTACTATACCAAAAATCCTCCGCGTTTTTCTCACGAGCGCCCCAACCAGTTTTCAGGCTATTTTCCATGGGCCCTGAATTTTCTGTTGTCTTACATTAACAGATGAGTTCCCGATACTTCATGCTTAATTTTGATAGCTCGATACAGAACAGCCTTTGTATTTACTTTGACGTCTGTGCTTTCCTTTTTTTAGGTCTCTATAATTATTTTTTATTGTTAGTAATCAGGTAATTGGAGCTCTAAGTGGCAAAACTGTGAATAGCGGAGGTTCCCTGCGCGCACTTTTTCTATTCTTGTGTAACCAGTCCTTTACACGTGTAACCACTGCCTTGCGCTAGCCCCGCCCGAATGTCTGGGAACCTTCCAGATTATTTTAGAATCTTCTGATAAGCTTGAGCGTGCAACGCGAACAGTTGAGAGAGAGATAAGATTCTTTAATGAAATGCCCGGAGAGGTTAGCCTGGTTTGTCGCCTGGCTTGCTACTCCAGGTGTCGGGTGATTATGGTATATACAATGATCACATATACACCATATACACACAAATAGTGCATACAGTCACAAACACACATATATACATAAGAAGAGTCCTTCACAGGCTTTGGTTAAGCTGAGTGTTCCTCAAAAACGCCAACAGCGCTTTTGTGCTGCGCATCGCACAGCTGTTGTCTTGCCACGGGCCGAGAAGGTGCCGCAGCTCCAAGCTCGTGCCGCGTTGCAAATGAAGTGCCTCCTTCAGAATCTGTCGTTCTGCGTCGTAATGGGAACAGTCGCAGAGTACGTGCTTTAGGTCTTCCCGAGTGTTACATGTGGTGCACATGGGTGAGTCCGACTGCCTGATCTTGTGCTTGAAGTATTTCGTGTAGGCATCGTCGAGTCTCAGCCGGTGAATGCAAGTTTCATCTTGTCTGGTTAATCCCTGCGGCACATGAAAGCTACACGTCGGGTCTATTCTGTGCAGCGGTCCATACTGGTTGTTCGCATCGCTCCATATTGTTCTCTGCAGATTACGCGCGAACGCAGACACCAGAATCGCTGCGTCTTTTCTTGAAAAAGGAATTTCAATTTCCTCAGATGCTGTGTCATGCGCAGCTCTGGCAGCGGAGTCAGCTCGAACATTCCCTTCGATGCCGCAGTGAGCGGGCAGCCACTGCAGTACTACATCGTGGTGTAGTTCATGAGCATTATTGCCTAGGCGCCTGATGTCTAGGACTAGTTGGTCTTGCGTACGTGGAGATTTCAGGGACTGCAGTGCGGCTCGTGAGTCGGAGAATATCACCCAAGAGTCGGGTCTCTGATCTTTAATATATGCAAGCGCCCTCCGCAATGCAGCCAGCTCAGTGGCAGCGGCGGATGTACGGTGGCTGAGAGTGGCTGTGATGGTGACATTCGCCGACGGTATCCACACACCTATAGCAGATGATCCATCTGTGACAGACCCATCTGTATAAACGTGACTAACGCGGCTACCAACCATAAGGCTGGAATCTTCGATGCCACATGCATAAATGCCGACACGCCTTCCCGCAGACCAGCTTGCCGGCGGCCGACGCACTGTTCGCCGCTATCAGGGTATAGATTTCTTCCTTGCAATTTTGACTGTTCGTTCACTAGGCACAAGTTCACCCGATAAAAAGTTTCGTCGTCTGTCTCAGCCCGAGTGCCGTCTTCTTCCTCGTCACGCCCTCGTTACAATACATATATGTACAGTAGAACATCGCTGTTACGTTTCCCATTGCTGCGTTTTCCCGGCTGTTACGTCGTTCTCCACCGGTCCCGCGGCATAACTGCCATAGGCTCCCTAGGCTCTAGTGTACCGTGAACCCCGCTGTTACGTCGCAAATGCGGGACCTTTCCCGTACGATGCGTCGCGATGAGCACTACCAGCCGACCGAGCGACCACACAAGAGAGCAGCGATGTTCACTTTTCCCGCACCATGGCCTGGCTTGACCGTAAGATTAGCCGCATGAGCGGCGCAAGCAACACGCTTAACATACTTTCTGTTGCCGCGAACAAAAACACAGCCTTCGAGACTCGTTCTGCAAAGATGACGTCTATGGCGTAATTGGTTTTAGACTTGTTTTTAACGTTTGCGAAAGAGTAAAGCCTGTTTCACATGCGAGCGATTTTGCTCCAAGAACGGAGCGGCTGCCGTCGCGGCAGCCCAAAAACAGGTTTTAAGAGCGACCAGTGGACGCTCGTAACGCCAGCGATCGAGATCGCCGGATTTGGAAAAATTCGCTCGCGGCAGAGCGTCTGCCCAAGGCCACCCAATGGGAGAGCAGTGACGTGGGGAGCACGTGATTGCAGGGGCGGAGTCGAGGAGCGGGCGCGTGCTCCAGGAGGAACTCGGTTTCCTAGCAGACGACATTCGCTGTAACGAGCTGGCAGTGTAGAAGCGCCGTTCTTTTCCTTTTGTTGTTCTTTACTGCGCTTCCATCAAAGCAGACAAATGGTTTGCACGTGTCATTTTGTTCTTTTGTATCTTTATCGAATCGTGGCACCAACACAGGTCCGTACAGGGGGACCCTACGGCACTGCGCACTTGTTGGTCGCAGGATATGTTTCAGTTTTTTTTTTTACTACTCTGGCCCAGCGCGTTCGAATCGTTTACTGTTTTCTTTTTTTTTTTCAATGGTCACGTACCCCGAAGACGACAAATGCGAGCCCCCCAGACGACGACATTGTGGGTTTGCAATGGTTGCCGGCCCAGACGGCGCACCAACGCCTTGCGGCATTCGAGAGCAAAAGCCACCGAAAGCACTGTGAAAGCTTAAAACCACAAAAACCCATTCTTTCTTTTGCTTTTCCATGGCCAAGTGTATGGGCGTGCAAGAAGACTTGCGTGGTAAAAAAGAAAGCTGGAACAGAAATAAACGTGACTACTGAAGTTTAATTGCACTCTGATACACTGCACATTTTCGTCATTCAAGGTTTAGACGCGTGAACATCGAGCACCGAAGTAGAAGGCTGGTGAAACTCGCGACCCAAGTGCACCAAAACAAGCGAACTCGGAGAAAGGAAACCCGCGGGTAACGGGCGCTTTCCACAACCATCACTGCGCATCGCAGAGGCGCGCGCCGCGCAGAAGCGGTGCATGTGAAACGAAGCCGCGTCCGAGCGTCCTGTCGGCGCTCAATCGCCGCGGGCCCCGCCGCTCAGTCGCTCGCATGTGAAACAGGCTTAAGGCCTTCGAGATTGGCGTTTGTTTCCGTCGTCGCGTTGGCGTGGATTCATCAATATCGTTATTTGTCGGAGGGGTTCATGCAGTTCGCGGTCGGACTGGCCATGTTGCGTCTGCTTAGTTCTTTTCTCTCCTACAAATGTTAGTACCAAAAAAATCCCATACGTTGATTACATTTCTATGGATGACGTCATTCTCAGCTCCGCGTTTCTATCCTTCGACTAAGATCGTGACTGAGTGAGCCTATGCGTGCACCAATGACAAGTTTCGGGGTTGGTGGAGCAGGGATCATTTTCTTCGACGATCGCTTTCGGGAGTACTTTCAGTCTCGCGAGGCGTTCGACCGTCTACTACGAGCCACGGTGGTCCGACACTATGCCTCAGTTCTGCGTTATCGCTCGGAGAAGCCGACGCATCCAGTGACAATCTTGCGAAGGTATCGCCAAAAGTGATCGTTCGCTAGCCGTCGGCCGTGGGGGCACTGGATTTATCAAAAGGACAGGACACTACAGGTGCTCGAGAAACTTTTCGTGGTGATCGGGCGCAAGTGAACGCTCCAGGCAACCAACATTGCACGGTTTTTTTCAAACGTAAGCGTTTTAAAAAACTCTGCGCCACTAAAAAGTTTTTCGTTTACCTGCTGTTGCCTCTCCAGGCTCTTACGTTTATTTCCTACGGTCCCTTCAGAAACGTATCAGCGGAACACACACACACACACACACACACACACACATATATATATATATATATATATATATATATATATATATATATATATATATATATATATATATATATATATATATATATATGCTAGGTCGTGTAGAACATAATATGCATACCGAATACCCTACCTTCGTATGAAAACATTTGAAATTTTGTCGCACAACCTTAATGCAGTAACCGCTGCTCGTCGTATAAGTCTGCGGGAGGCCGAAATTTTAGGCTAACAATCTACACGCTCTCTGTGACGTTGGCTAACGCCTCTTTAGTCTTCGCAGTCTGACGTCAATACTTCAATCCTGACGTCTTCAGCCAACGCTTTTTTTTTTCCTGCTCGTTGCGCAACAGCAGGCACTAGTAAGCCACGCGAAGGCAGGCGGCACGCCGCGCGTAACCGTTGCGACAGATAGGGTAGGTTTTCAACGTGGAGGAGGAAAAAAAAACAACAAGATGATTACGTAAGATTGTGACCAATTTTCAGCCGTGTCGAACGTACCGCTAAGGGTGAGCTTACGCTGAAGGGAACGAGCCAAGGAGAGATAAAAAAGAAAATAGATTAAGGAGGTTAACCAAATGGCATGTCTAGTCGGCTGCACTCTATTCTAAGGACAACGCTCGTGAAAGGCCAAAGGTTTCGATTTGTGAACGGGGTGTTTGTTTTGTTTCGCAGAGACATTGCTTTACTACTAGAAATCCGAATAAGGGAGAAGTTCAGGGGAAGATGGAATCTAGAAGCGATGAAAAATCCTTGGAACACGAGGGTGTCACTGGAACCAACAATTCGAGAAGCGGACATGTCTTCTTCAATGCTGCACGTACGTACATGTTTCGTATACCCTCTCCTGCAACCCAAAGAGCAGGAAAGAGCAGGAAACGTACACTTGCCCTTTCCTCCTGTTTGAGCTGTAGGAGAGGGCATAAACATGCACATGCAGCCTTAAAGAAGGCAAGTTTGCTTGCCGAATTGTTTGCTCCAATCACAACCCGTGCTCCAAGGATTTTTCATAGTTACTAGAGAGCTTTTCCTTGTTGGTCTTCCTTTGTATATAGCTTGTTCAGCCTTCGGGGCTGCGATATTTCAGAATATGATAACAAAGACCGATGCTGAGCGCGCGTATCTCTAATATGAACGAGGGAAATCAGAAATGCTAAGTAACCCGGGCGAAGTACTTGCGTTTTAACATTTATGGCAGCGCCGGTGCCGCGGCTTCTTCTCGGTGAAATATTCAGACCTCAATTCGCGCGACCACGCCGTCCGTCCAACAAGTACGGTGGGCCGCGAGCGAGACGAGCAGGTGGCCGGCGCCGATTCCTGCGTTTCCACGATCGGGGCATGGTTTCTGCCGAAGAGTGATTGCGGATTTCATTAGCGAAACCTCGTTAATCAGACTTAGGCCGATGCAGAGCTCGCGGGCGCGCGCCTAACTTCTTCGAAGGCTGCAGGCGGCCCACTGGGATCTCGGCGCTTGTTCGTCGTCCTGTCTCGACAGCTTTAATATTTTAGAGCGTCGTCCTGATTTTCCGCGGATGGAAAGCACCGGTGCTCGCACGGTTACGGACAGAATTTCATGAGACAACGTCGTCAACGGAGAGGCGAAATTCGAAAGTAAGAGACAGTTTACCTTATGCCGGTAAGCGCGACGTTGTGGGTTCGATTTGCCGCCGAAGCAGCCACACCTTATTGGAGGTAAAAAAACAACACAAGTTTGTGTAGCTAGATTCAAGTTCACGTTATTGAACCCTCACTAACCACTTGGCCACTCATTAGCTGGCTAATCCCTTGTATTGAGTATGAGCCATCGGCTCAGAATGAGACGAATGTAAGAAGTAGTCAAGAGTTTGGCAGAATCCCGCCTGGCCGGGGAATGACATGGACGAAGAACACACAGCGCCGACCAAAGTAAAAAATATTATTGTGATAGCAAATATATGGACACTCTCGGCAAATTTTTGACGTCGCCGTCATGTCCCGTATATGTATGTATATATATAAAATGCACAAAGGAAAACAAAGCAGAAGAAAAAGATTTCCAAGCACCCGACCGGGGATTCGAACCAGCGACCCCTCGCTCACCAGCGGGCTGCGTTAGACAACTCAACCACACGCCATGTATGCGCCGGCGAAATAACGGCGAGCTATTTATATACAACATTTACGATTGGTGGTACGCAATCTCGGAGGAGCTTGGGCGTGTTTTCTATGACGCAACGCTCCAACATTTTCTTTCAATTTGAAAACTGCCCTTGATGCGCGCACGACAATGTGGGCCCTTTCTGTACCCACTCGTGATGTGGAACGAAAAAAAAAAAAGAACGCTGGGCTCACCTTGCGTGAGACGCCCCCGTCTGGCAGGAGCCGCAGAGGGGTCACTTCACGCGCCGCAGCTTAAAATAACAAGAAATATCTAAGAGCGTCTGATTCTCCACTGTCGACATTTCAGCGCTTTGCTCAAGCACAAAGACGTAACAACTGTGACAGTTGTTAGTTCATGCTTGTCCTGTGTATACATGTGCGTTCTTTACGGGTGTGCTTCTTTCCGCTTCAGCGGAGCGCTGCAAGTATCGAGCTGCTTGTCGTTCCTCGTGTGACATTCCGGCGAAACTGTGACTTTTTATTCTTAAAAAGACGTTTCGGCTCCCACACGGGAGCCTTGTTCACAAGGGAGCATGCCTGCCACGGTGGTCTAGTGCTTAAGGTGCTCGACTGCTGACACGCAGGTCGCGGGATCGAATCCCGGCCGCGGCGGCCGCATTTTAGATGGAGGCGAAAATGCTTGAGGCCCGTGTGCTTAGATTTAGGTGCACGTTAAAGAACCCCAGGTGGTCAAAAATTTCCGGAGCCCTCCACTACGTAGTCTCTCATAATCACATCGTGGTTTCGGAACGTTAAACCCGATCAATTATTTTACAATGGAGCATTGAGCAGTTCGCTTATTTATAAGGTCGTCTAATCACATGCTTGAGGCAACGCGCATACACTGGCGGAAGATTGCCACAGCTCTTGTTTAGGGTGTGTGCAGTGGTTTGGATAAACAAAGAATCTAGATGAAGCCGTGGAAAGAGTTTTTTTTTCCGTGGCGATGACGGAAGCGTCTTCCCATTTGATCACATGGCCCGTCGATACAACATGTTCAGCGAGGACGTTTGACGTCATCTTTTTGTTTTTCACGGCATTATAGTGCTCGCCTAAATTCTCTTGAAATTGCCGGTCTCGCCGATAGAAACACGTGTGCAATCTGCGCATGGGATTCCGTAGATGGGAAACCTGGAAACTTCTCCCGCTCTAACTTGTCCTTGACGTTCGTGATTCTGTTTTCAACTTTTCGCGCCGGTATATGTGAGACCTGTCGTGTGATACGTCGTAGGAGCGCAAAATTCTGGCGAGTGTCTCACTGAAGCCCGGAGCATACGGCACCGACGCTCTTTTCTTTGCTGAAAGAATGCTTGGTTGGACCGGACGTGAAAATTGACGATAGATTGAATTGTTGAATGAAGACGGGTAACCGCATGCGGCCAGCTCCCTATGGTTTCCCTATTCAAATTTATATTAGAAGAAGAAGAAGAAGAAGATCCTGCACGATTCGCCAAGCGCATGCAGCAAGCCAAACAAGACGGCGCATGTCACGGCAAAAAGACGCATGCCGCTCACGTGGAAAACTTTAAAGCATCATACGCTAAATACAAAAGGGGCTTTCTGCACAGACATTTCGGATTTATTTGCACGGCGTGTGATCGGATATGGTTCGAAATTTTCTGTCACGTCTGTGTCGAGTGCAAAACAGCTTCGCTGCTCGTCCATCTTCAGAGAGTGGAATGGCTACACTATTGTTTCATTACCTCAACATTGTTCGGTGGACATTTTATTCATTTCAGAGCACGTAAAGAGAGAAATACGGATATGCAAGAGCTTCTCAATATTAACGAGACGTTAACACTTGTGGGACATTCATAGAGTCTAAATAAAAAAGCATCGATTCCATTTCGCTGCCTTCAGTGGTGCAACTACAACCAGGCATTCCATGCTCCCAAACACTCGGAGAGCATATTACGCAAGTAGTTTGCGCAACGGCCACCGACAAATTTGCAGTCGAGCTGTTTTTCTCTTTAGCATTTTTTTTCTCGCAATATTATTCCTAAAGTGCAGCGAGCAATGAATAGCATGGAGCTTACCTTACACTAAGAGGGTTAGAGGAATGCAAGAAGCGACCTGCTAGTGGCGAACAGGCGGAAGAAACAAGCAAACAAAAATATAAACGAAGAAGAAAGAAAGCAAGCACACAGGCAAACAAAAATGAGCGCATTGTGTAAGCCAGTGAAGCCAACGGTTTCCTTCTTTGCCAAAGATGGCGGCGCTATGCCTGCCATTCAAATTTATGCGCATCTAAAACATTCGCTCGGCAAGCGTGCCGCGATCGTCTCTGCCCCAGAGATCGGCAGTGCTCCCCGTTATGCCACTTTACTTTCGGGTGGCTGCGAAGCAATTCGAACCGAGCGAATTCGTCATGTCATTGTTATGCATTTTTCCCCGCTTGAAAGCGAAAAGGGAAATAAAGAGTTGCCAACGTAACCCGAATGCCACCACACGCGCGCGCCGTTTATGCTGCCTTATACTAACCTGAATTCGCATACACTAACCTGCAGGCGAAGGATAAAAGTATAATTTCCTTCTGACGCTGTCTGTCTGCCTGTCTGCCTGTCTGCCTGCCTGCCTGCCTGTCTGTCTGTCTGTCTGTCTGTCTGTCTGTCTGTCTGTCTGTCTGTCTGTCTGTCTGTCTGTCTGTCTGTCTGTCTGTCTGTCTGTCTGTCTGTCTGTCCTGTCCTGTCCTGTCCTGTCCTGTCCTGTCCTGTCCTGTCCTTTCCTGTCCTGTCCTGCCCTGCCCTGTCCTGTCCTGTCCTGTCAATTGCGAACGTTCAGTATCAGTCGGGTGAAATTGAGGATGTGCGGCCGGTGCGGGAAATTCTTACACATGCCTAAATGCCCCGGAGCAACAAAAAGTGCGCTAATGGGAAATTTCATAAAGTACCCACATCTGAAATCAAGCATACCGGGCTGAAAGAGGAAATCGAATAACGCGGTGCACAGCAAGAGTAATTTCGATGACGTCATCGTTGCTCTTCGTGTCCTCTCCTCGCTGGAATTATAAGCCTTTTGAAACAGTGAAACTCCATTTGGCAGTGCCGTTAAACGTCCGGTCACAGGTCGAGCCTTGTCGAAACAAGGCGTATTTTGTTGCTGCCATCCGGAGAGAGCGTGAGAAATAAGTCAACGAAAGGTAAAAAAGATAGGAATTAACGTTAATATAGATATTATTTAAAACAGCGGGAAGGATGAGAAAGAAGATGGAAGAAAGATCGTATCCATGAAACAGAACCATGTATGAAGGAACCGTGTATGAAGAACGGGGTAGCATAAAAGTTATTCGAATACGTTTGTTGAGGGACTAGGAAGCTTAACAAGTGCACTGAATGCTTTCTGCTGCGACGATTGTATAGACTGGCACTCTGTTTAAAGGGTGCCGGTCTATACGAATGCACAAATTTATACAACGATTCTGGTGAAGCGGACAAGATCACATTACGCGACCCCGTTCTCGCATTGATCTAAGCGAACTCGGCGCTTATTTGCGCCTTTTATTGACTTCTCGGACTCCCGCATTAATTGATGGCTACGGCACAATTAATTCAATGGTACATCCGCGCTATTTGCAATTTTACTTATTTACGCCACGAACCCGACTGCTTAAGGAGCCTTCAAGCCAGCACGTTCCACCTACTGAAGTCGTATATGAGTCTGCACACATAAAAAAAATTGGGCGCGAGAATTTCTATCGCCTGAGCAGGAATCGAATCTGTTGCCTCCCTATTCCCAAATTGGTGCTTAACTAAATGAGTCAAGTGGCTCTGGATTCTTCTTTTACCGCAGAGCAGGAAGAGGAAGAAAGAGAATCGTGAATATGCAGAGTAGCTAGTGAAGACTCGAGTGTGAAAAAGAAACTAGATTAAGAAACAAATAAATGCGACCGAGAACGTTACCATATTGCCCACGACTCCCTCGTTGCTCGTGTACACTGCGCAGAGGAGAAGTTAACGCAGCAAGAAGGGCGAACGTGCTGAACACTTCGGGCGAGGCTTCGGAGAATATTTAGTGGGCGAATTTAGTTGAAAGCTTCGGTTGTTCGGCGAAGCCTCCGCACAAAGAAAAAATCATAAGTGGAAAGAAAAAGATTCAGGCAAAATCTAATTGACAACAAGGTAGGACAAGATATCAACAAAGCACAGTGTGGTTTTAACTGGGGCTACGCATTGCTTCACTTTGACGTATTCGTGTGTCTGTAGCATTATGCGCTATTCGTGTGCTTACGTTATGACTGAATATGTGATAGTTCCCGCTTATCACCTGCAATAGCCAGAGACGATCAACCAGGTTCATACGTAGCTCCAGCATAGCATTACAATTTGTATTTATTTCTTTTTTTTTTATCGTGTGTACCTTTCTTTCCCCCGCGTACCACGACAACAACTAAACAATGTAACCGAAATTCGGGGGTATTGCTGTGGTTTCGCATCATCACACGAATCGTTGTAGCAAGACCCGCTGCGGTGGTGTTGTGGTTATAGTGCTCGACTGCTGACCCGAAAGTCACGGCATCGAATGCCGGCAGTTAGCCCGACATCTGGCGAGATATGACGAGACCCGGCAAGACACCACGAAACACTGTTCAATTGTTTAAAAAGGCTTCTCGCAAAAAAAAAATCCCCGAAGTTTAGTGCGACTACAGCGAAAAAGTTCAGCAGATCCCACGCAATCTGGGAATCGGTTTCATGCGAAGCAGTCAGCGAGTACCTGTCTATGCTGCATTTTCTTGGCTTTGAGTCAAGCGTTGCAGGGCGGACCGGCGTGTTTTTGTAAATGGGGTAGTTGTGTCCGCAGCGTGCGCTTACTAGGCACGCCGACTACGCTGACATTTAAAGGGTAACTTCCCGTCTGACGTAACGTCAGCACTCATGTTAGAGCACAGACGTCAGGTTTATTGAAACGAAGACCACGCTATGGTGCGATGCACATTTCGTGTGCGATGCTGCGAATATCGTACGTAGCATTCGTTGGTGTAATGCTCCGGCGTCGAGCAATACTTGAATATACCTTGCTGAGTCGTTGGAGTACATAAGTAATGTGTATTCGACTGTTATAAAAGCGCAGCCAACACTGGAACAAAGATTGACGTTATAAGATGACATGACTTTTGTATCATAAAAGCACATAAGTAATTTTTATTGCGATAGCAATTATATGGACAGTCTCGGTATATATATATATATATATATATATATATATATAAAAGCCCAAAAGAAAAATAATTGATGCGTGGAATCGAACCAGGGACCTCTCGCTAACCACTACGCCACCAAACGTACATCCTCCAAGTAGCTAACGGCGAGCGTCATATACACACCCTTTACCGCTGGCCGGACTCGGAGACGGCAGGCGCTTATAAGCGTTTCTTCATTACCAGCGAGATGGCGCGAGGAGCGCAACGGGTGCATTTTTCATTCATTCATTCAGTTTATTTAGACAAAAGGAAAGTTTGCCTGGGTTGAAGGGACTAAAGGCAGATTACCTCTGCCTGACTAGGGTCCCTCCACCCATACATTTGCTCAGAAGCAGTGCAACAACAAAAGTCGTCGGCCAGCTCACTCGCTTCTTCTAATATTTGTGCAGGGAGAACCTTGCCCTTCCGCTATCTGCTCTTTATAAACACCATTTACTTCAGCGTGCTTTCTTACTCACCAGCGAGATGGCGCGATGTGCGCGCTGGGCGCTGGGCCTTAAAGGTCGTCGCTCCGCTCCTGCGAACGCCGATGCTCTTTGCCCTACAGGGCGTGGTCGCCTTCGTGCGCTTATCTCAAGGAAAGAAGGGGGGTGGAGCGGGGGGTTGTATGTCTTGTGCTTTCCCCGCGATGTCCGCGCTGAAGTCACAGAGCGTACGAAGGTCACTTCGCTCGCTGCAGCGGCCGCGTTTGCGAAAGGAGCGCGCTGTTCAATCAGAAATAAGTAACAACTGCGACATTTAGTTCGCGCTCGTCCTGTGTGTACCTGTTTGTTCGTTTCGTGCGTCCTGCTTTATGTTTCAGCAGTGTGCTTCAAGTATCGAGTTGTGACGCATGATAGTATGCGTTCTCTTCGTGCGTCCTTTGGGCTCGAGCGACGCGCTAGCACTTTCGAGCTGCTTTCCGTTCTTCGCGTTACATTCCAATTTGTTGCTATGGCATTCATTGCTTCGCCGTTGCGGCGAAACTGTAACTTTTTATTACCTTGTTATAAAATTAGATAGCTAGCTCTGCAACCACAACTGACGTTGCATCGACATGATCCTTGCGCATAGGGTCTTCTTCCAAGGTTGTTTAAAGGCCTGGCGTATCTTTGTGGCTGAAGTCGTGACTGCCAGCCGAATGCCTGAGTTCGATTCCTGCTGAGATTCTCATTTTTATTCTTTGCATTCGTCGGGTAAACACATACTTTTCTTTGACAGTCTCCCATTTAAGTTCGCAGTGTCTGTTCTCGCTGTTCCAGGGTAGATATAAACTGTGAATCCCCTGTGGCACATACCCGCATTCCGTGGCCTGGGGTATGCGGGTATGTGCCACACGTGTCTGCAGGAAAGCGGTTGATGACGTACACGACAATCGCGTTATAGATGTCATGATCAGACAGTCATGTTCGTCAGATAGATAGATAGATAGATAGATAGATAGATAGATAGATAGATAGATAGATAGATAGATAGATAGATAGATAGATAGATAGATAGATAGATAGATAGATAGATAGATAGATAGATAGATAGATAGATAGATAGATAGATAGATAGATAGATAGATAGATAGATAGATAGATAGATAGATAGATAGATAGATAGATAGATAGATAGATAGATAGATAGATAGATAGAAACGCTCAAAGTGTCTTTGGTTCGCTAACAAATGCTTCGCATTTAATACCAAGCATACGTTGGAGAATACAATAATGGTAGCCAAAGTACTTCTGGTATAACAATATATCAGACCAAAGCCATGCATGTACAAAAAGTGGAGCAGTGGGTAAATTAGTGTACACATAACGCCGGCGAAAAATGTGTTTAGCTGTGAGAAAAAGGAGAAGGAGGAGAAGAAGAAAAACGGAAGGAAAGGGAGGTTAGCCAGTTCTCAGACCGGCTGGCTACCCTGTGCTGGGGAAAGGGGAAGGGGGAGTGAAAGATGATAGAAAATAGATGTTACAAAAAAGAAGAAAAAAAAGAACAATAGTACGATAAACGACACTCCCTTAAAATCTGTCTATGAGACTAGTTTTGCGCAAAAAGCGCAACAACGCTTTCAAAGCTTTCTGTGCCGAGGATGGTTTCGGCCAGTGTCCTAAGATCTTTTCCTCCGACAGTGGACGATTGTCAAGTCTATTAACACTTTGGACAGTTCTTCTCTTGGTGCATAGAAGCGAGGACACTCACAGAGAAGATGGGCGATTGTCTCCTCGCAGCTACAGTTATCACATGTCGGTCTGCTGGCCATTCCAATTTGAAATGAGTAGGCCGTCGTGAAGGCCACCCCGAGCCACAGGCGGCACAGGAGTGTCTCCTCAGCTCTAGTTATTCCCGACGGAAGAGGGAGCTGTAAATTCGGGTCCAAGTTGTGAAGACGGGCTTTGGTAAATGCCGTCGAGTTCCACTGTGCCAGTGTCAGTTCACGTGCAAGTTAACGGAGCCTTGTTGCGGCGTCCGTTCTTGACAGCGGTATAGTTGCACAATGGAGAGCATCATGGGCAGATCGGGCGGCTTCATCAGCACGGTCATTTCCGTAGATACCGCAATGGCCCGGTATCCACTGATCGGTTATGCTGCGCTGCTCCTCAATGGCGCTGTGATGAAGCAGTCTTATGTCAATGACTAACTGTTCATTTGTCCATGACGATATGGTGGCATAATGCACTGGATGGCTGCTTTGGAGTCGGAGAAGACTGACCACGCCTGCGGCAGTTCTTCAACTACAAACTCTAGAGCAGCACGGATGGCGGTGAGTTCTGCAGCCGTCGATGATGTCAAATGCGATGTCTTAAACTTTATGGTGACGGATTTCTCGGGCATGACCACTGCCCCTGCTGAGCTTGTAGAAGAAACTGAACTGTGAGCTGTGAGAAAATTTATAGATTGCCAATGCTGTCTTACGCTATGCTATCCTACGCTGCACTTCCGCCTTTGCGACTCTCTCTCTCGCTACATGAGTGTTTTTGCTCATATTGTGCCCGGGATCTGACAGCATTTTTTTTCTAACTGTTGTAACTGTTACGTAGTATTACTTCACTCCTTTCTGTCTCTCAATTTTAACACTTGCAGTTCTTGGTAAGCAGCAGGCAACGAAGTCTATTTTCATGATTGAATATTCTTAAATATATTTCTTTAAAATAAATATCTCTATATTTACCCACTTTTGCTGTGAAGACAATCATGTTCACCAGCTCTTTTTTTTTCTATTTGCTCAAATGAAGAATGGAAGAATGGTGTTATGCCCACGGCAGCACCCTGCAAAGCTAACAAGGTGCCGCTTCCATGTCATACGTACGGCTTCCCACAAGCACGCCAACCGGCCACGCCGGTGGCCGCAAGGAAACGTGACTGCTTCAATGATCGGCGTCCACTGCCGTCGCTGCTGTGTACAAAGGGCTGCAGCCAAACATTTCATTTTTTTTCCCGACGAACACATGGGTGACCACGGCCGGAATTCCAGCTTCTGTAAGCTGTTTGCTCTTTCGTATGAATGCCCAAGCCACTTCTTTCTTCTTCTCCTGAGTTGTCCGACTTGCGCTTTTAATTGTTTTTTAGGCGCGAGAGAACACAAACACAAGAAAAACACGGGACAGAGCGCCTTGTCTTTCTCGTGTTTGTGTTCTCTCGCGCCTTCAAAGCAATCATGAACGGTCAGCAAATCGCCCAACAAAAAGTTATCTTACGTTATTAAGGAAGCAGTTGTATTTTCATAACGCTAAGCAGCGTGGATGACGTGCTAGCAGTTGGTGTTTCGAAAGGAGCACCCGTTACTAACCATGAGTCAACACTAACGGATGAGAAAAGAAAAATTATGCATAGATGATTGTCAATGCTAAAGGTCTCCTTTACCTTCAACGAGAAAAAAATATAATGGTTGTTTATTGATTTATTTTTTATGACACGTGCATAGCTTTCAAAAGCCAGAACATTAAAAATAATTGACAGTATTTTGACAGTAAAATAATTGACAGAAAGAAAACACAGGCGAAAGCGTATGCTGTCACGTGACACTCATTAAACTACTTTAATGGTCTTTGACGATTAAGTTGCTGTGACATTGACAAGTGAACTGGTAACCAAATACGAGTGCACTGTATGTATAAACTAACAAAAATGCACGTTGCGACGCAGTGGTACTTTTAAAGTACATGTATGAAGTTTTCTAAACAATATCTCAAATAATCATTTTTGTCTATACTGGAACGAAGCCATTCACTTATTGCTGATAAACACGATAAAAAAAATCAGGTGGTTCATAATATCATAGACAGTGGCAGGGTGATTTACTTTTCATTACTGCTAGTCCATATGCTTTGTTAAATCATCTTAGATCTTTGTGATAGGCAATTTCTGGATATTAGTCAGGCTGCAGGTTCCGCTTCATAAATCTGGCAGAAAAACACCACCTCTTAATTACAGACCCATTTCACTAACTAGTACATGCTGTAAACTGTTTGAGCATGTAATATTTAAATCATTAGTTGGTCATTTAGAAGATAACTCATTTTTCACGTCTGCGCAACATGGCTGTCGTAAAACATACTCATGCGAAGCTCGGCTTCTCTCATTCACTTATAAACTGCACCATATTCTTGACGAATCATCAAGCGCTCACTGCATATTCTTGGACTTTTCTAAAGCGTTTGACAAGGTTTGTCATCAACTGCTACTTCACAAACTACACTTTCATAACCTCGACCCGAACGTTTTCAGGTGGATTAGGTGCTTTCTTCTCTACCGCTTACAATCTGTTAGTGCTAATGGGTATAATTCATCATTTACTAACGTATATTCCGGAGTGCCGCGGGGCTCCGTCCTCGGACCTCTGTTATTTTTAATCTACATGAATGACCTTCCTTCTGTTGTTTCCTCGCACATCTCTCTTTTCGCCGACGATTGGGTAATTTTTCGCGAAATTAAAACCGATAGCGATACTAAAGCTCTCCAATCTGATGTATCTGCTATATTTAACTAGTGCACTAAATGGCAAATGGAACTGAATGCAAAAAAAAATGCTAAATTATGCGTGCAACCCGAAACCTTAACAGTCTTCATCCCTCTCATCTTCTTAACGCTGTTCCATTAGAATCTGTCACATCATATAAATACTTAAGTGTCCACATCTCGTGTAATTTACATTGGAGAGTGCACACAGAATACATCACCAACAACGCTAACCGCATGCTGGGATATCTACGCCGCAACTTTTCCACCGTTCCCTCTTCTGTTAAACTAATACTTTACAAAACATTAATTCATCCAAAGCTAGAATACGCTGCCGTCTGTGTGGGACCCTACGCAAGAAAAATTAACCACTGCCTTAGAACTAGCTCAGAATAACTGGGCTCGTTTCATTCTCTCTAGCTACAATCGCCTTGCTAGCATATCAGCCACGCCCCGCCACGGTGGTCTAGTGGTTATGGCGCTCGACTGCTGACCCGAAGGTCGCGGGATCGAATCCCAGCCGAGGCGGCTGCATTTTCGATGGAGGCGAAAATGTTTGAGGCCCGTGTACTTGGATTTAGGTGCACTTTAAAGAACCCCAGGTGGTCGAAATTTCCGGAGCCCTCCACTACGGCGTCTATCATAATCATATCGTGGTTTTGGGACGTTAAATCCCAGACATTATTATTGTATCAGCCATGAAAGCCACCCTTTCTCTTCCATCTTTAAGTAAGCACGCGTCGAAAAATCACCCGCTTGAACTTGTTTTATAAGATATATTATCATTCAACTCTTCAAGACACATTCATTCTTTCACCGCAGTATATATGTTCCACCGTATTGCTCCTCGCCATAAAGTAGGTGTTCCATTTTCAAAAACGAAAGCATTCTCCGAATCATTTTTACCACGCACCGCGATGGAGTGGAACCACCTTCCCGCTGAAATCGCGTCAATAACCGACAATCAACGTCTTCGCGAAGCACTCACCAACACCGTTTAAATAAAACTTTGTTTTACTTTATTGTTATTATTACTCACTGCATTTGTTTTGCTTTGTGTATGCGTGTTTTTTGTTCCCCTCCCCCTCTGTAATGCCTTTGGCCTTGAGGGGCAAAATAAATAAATAAATAAATAAATATACAGCGTATAATGTCAACCAGCGCTGTACTACATCGATCAACAACGCAGCCCCAAAAACAGCATCGCGCTTGGCCCAACGTGACCGACGAGATTGTACTGGTATTTGTTCCAAATCTTGACAATTACTGATCTGTAAAAACACACAAAGAAACGTTGTCACTCTCTTCTGCCACAACCTGACCCCCTCTCTCTCTGTCTCTCCCATATTTCCATCCCCTTCCCTTTCCCCCGGCGTAGGGTAGCCGACCGGACTGCTGTCTGGTTAACCTCCCTGCCTTCTCCCTTTCGTATTCCCTTCCTTATTTCTTTCTTCCTTTCTTTCTTTCTTTCTTTCTTTCTTTCTTTCTTTCTTTCTTTCTTTCTTTCTTTCTTTCTTTCTTTCTTTCTTTCTTTCTTTCTTTCTTTCTTGCTTTCTTTCTTTCTTTCTTTCTTTCTTTCTTTTGTCTAGTCCGCTGAGCAAAGAGCTAGTGCCCCTAAATGTTCAATGTGGATCATTTATTGCGTTGTCCAAACCATCTACGGCGATTTCCGGTGATTTACGCTCGTTATGATTCCCGTGGTCTGCTTTGCCTCATCCCTTCACCCCCATCTGTTCTTTTTCTCCTGTCGAGGCCCCTCTTTTGCAGATCGGTTATGATTTCATAGTGGTCATCGTAGGGTGCATAACCTGCTTTAAATGTTCCATCCCACCGTGCGAAGCTGCTTTTAATCTGCTGCCTGTAGTTATTACCATTCGGAGAACTATTGCGCCATCAATTCTTATTTCAGCCGCCGTCAATGAATAGCGTCGCTTCCCGCCTCCTAAATATTTTTTATTGCTTGTAGCGAAACGCAGTTTCGTTGCTCTGACTCCTTGATTGTTGTAAACTGCAGTGTAAAACAGACAACGGTGGTGACACACCTGATAAAGCTATCCTACTAGAAACACATTCAAACATCGTGCAGCAACGCACAGTTGCAACTCTCTTTCGTTAAAACTTGTGACACAATTGTCACTTACGGCTTGCTGTTATCGACATCTTGCCAGGTACTGTTAATATTCGTATGTCAGTGGCAATGCACTAATACAGTTAGTTCATTGAGTTCCATTGAAATATTTTATGGCTGCATTTCCACGGCCCTTAATTGCATTTTCGAACCCGCCACGGTGGTCTAGTGTATATTGTTCTCGACTGCTGACCCGCAGGTCGCGGTATCGAATCCCTGCCGTGGCAGGCGCATTTTCGATGGAGGCGAAAATGCTTGAGACCCGTTAAGGAACCCCAGGAGGTCGAACTTTCTAGAGTCCTCCACTATGGCGTCTCTCATAATCATATCGTGGTTTTGGGACGTTAAGCCCCAACAATTATTCATTGCATTTCGACGAACGCATTCTTTACCTCGAAGTGACGCAACTTTACAGTGTACCTTCTGGTGGGTAGTTTGTTTTGAGAATGCCTTTATTTCCGCGTCTGCACTACATATAAAATTGCGCTCCGTGCGACGTTAGTGACTACAATGATATATAAAGCAATCTAGAGTGCTGGTGCACTTTCCAAT
The DNA here is from genome assembly GCF_013339695.2 of Rhipicephalus sanguineus. Classification (NCBI taxonomy): domain Eukaryota; kingdom Metazoa; phylum Arthropoda; class Arachnida; order Ixodida; family Ixodidae; genus Rhipicephalus; species Rhipicephalus sanguineus. Next base: position 130,777,706 of record NC_051178.1, read on the forward strand.
CGCATGCGAATTCTGTGACGCCTTTTGATTACGTTGCAGAATGCAACTGATGCAATTAGAAGTGCATGCGCATTTCATTTCACCCTTTTTTTCCATTTACAGCTAGCGGAAAGATAACCACTCGGTTAACCTACGTTAAACGACATGATCTCGTTTCTTTCTTTCTTTCTTTCTTTCTTTCTTTCTTTCTTTCTTTCTTTCTTTCTTTCTTTCTTTCTTTCTTTCTTTCTTTCTTTCTTTCTTTCTTTCTTTCTTTCTTTCTTTCTTCCTTTCTTCCTTTCTTTCTTTCTTTCTTTCTTTTGATGTACGTGGATTAGGTCAGTTACTCGGCAGATACCGGTTGGATGTAAGCAAGCAGTAAGCAAGCGGTAGGATGTAAGCAAGCAGGTCGTAATGGTCGGCAGTGTATTTCTAGGGATCTAATTTGTGTTATAGGCCCCAGAACAGAATTATGCACAGACTAGAATTTCTTTTGTATTCTTTTGCAAGTTTTTGTATTGGGGCATTTTTGCCACAACTGGCCCTTTCACCATAAAACGCCAAATACCATGCATCAACTTTTTTTTTTCATGTTACATGTTTTCATGTTCGTTTTGTAAAGGGTAAGATGAGTATTGAGCAGTTTCGTAACTCTGTGGACGTTAGCTTAGTCGGATGTTAATGCAATGGCCGGAAAGAACCAGGAACCATGCCTAAAGATCTAGAAGTATTTGTTTTACGTTCATCTGACGCTATTGTACAAACAGGCGCATTCCTCTATAGAAATACTTTTTGTTGCTTCCTTTTTAAGTGCGAAGCATTTCTTTGCCTACTGCAAGCACTTTGAGCGTTTCTATCTATCTATCTATCTATCTATCTATCTATCTATCTATCTATCTATCTATCTATCTATCTATCTATCTATCTATCTATCTATCTATCTATCTATCTATCTATCTATCTATCTATCTATCTATCTATCTATCTATCTATCTATCTATCTATCTATCTATCTATCCGCCTACGCCTGGGTGCTCTCGTGATCACCCCCTTAACTTGAGGTAGACCAAAATTAGTATGGGAGGGTAAAATAGTTTGACGTATATGACTTGCTGGTCATGACGTGAGTAACGTGACAATCCCGTCGCGTATGTTGTCAAACCCTTTCCTCGAGACATGCGTGGTACATACCCGTATGCCACGGGCCACGGTATGCGGATATGCGCCACAGGTGATTGACAGTTTATAGCTACCCAGGAATGGCGAGAACAGACATCGGTAACTTTAACGTGAGGGCGTTAAGAAAAAAATTGACTTCGGCAGCGTTGAACCGACGAATGCAAAGAATAAATGTGAGGGCACAACAGGAATCGAACCTAAGCATGCTGCATGACAATAAAGTATTCTAGCACAGAGCCACTCCAGGCCTCGGAATTGCTTTTGAAGAAGACCCTAATGTTCGTGAAACGTCAGCTGTGGATGCAGTGCTAGCTATCTAATTTTAAAAAAACATTACATATGTTATCCTATGATAAATCCGTCAGGTCGGGTTAACGTCAGTTGTAGTTAAGCACCATCCACTGAAGTTGATTTATGTAGCACTGTCAAGGGCTACCATCCTCGCGAGCACAAGCGCTATGTATCAGCGTACCGCTTCAGGTGTTTCTAAGCAAACGTTGAGATAACCAGTGTTGATGTTGGCATCGTTGCGCAAGTGTAAACAACTGCTTATACATAAAACATATGAGACTGTTCAACGTATCTCTGTGCGTACAACATTTGCACATATATTTATCGTCATTTTGCGACGTTTCACTGAATAAAAAAATTACGATACAGTCACCTTCCCTCCGCATGCTTCGCATAACATCGATTCCCAAGGTACATGGGATCTACCGAATTTTTTTTTCTTTTGACTACATGTAACGACCAATTTGTTTCATAAGACAGAACAATCAGCGGGTTCACGGTGTTACAAATAGATCGTCACTGGCGACAACGAACAGCAACAGTGGAAAGTAAACGAAAACGTAGACTTTTAGGTAATCAAAACAAGAAAAAGAAACTGGTACGCCATTTCGCCAACTTGTTTCACCCAGAACCACCCTCTTGAAACAAACTCCCCCCTCCCCCTGGCTTATGTATCAGTTCTTACTTAGCCTACATTTCGACAACGCGTAAACACCGCGATGTCCAATTACCATAGAAGGCGTCCCGCAGGGCTAGCATGTTTACGCACGCGCCGAAGATGCAGCACATAGAGCATGCGGATGGCAATAAACGGCTAACACTGCAGCAGCGGTCAGCAGTCCGATCATTTCCTCGGCCACGTGCTGAATACCAGGCAAAAGAAAATGTATAATAGATTTCTTCGCACTCGGAATACCAAAATCAACGATGAATAAAGGCCCAACCGAAGCGGCGCGATTGTTTATGTTCCAAACAACGCTCGGCCTGCTCCCGTTTCCACAGCGTAAACAACGAGAAAGCCCGCAGAGCGGAGCGTCTAATGACCAAATACCCGCAGCAGGCCTGAGCGGGCAGGGGCAGGAAAGAGACACGCGAGCACAGAAAAGCATGCTCGAGCTTGCATCGCGTAAAGAAGAAAGACAAAAGCACACTCCTTGAGGTTTCGCTACAACAGCCGCAAGGAAAAGAGAAAGCCGCTTTGAATGCTTGCCGCATTTACGTGCTAGCCTTGTATAGAAAAAAAAAAAAAGAGGGCGGAGACCGTGCGCCTGTTTTGTTTCGAGATTTGTGTTCGCCGTGCGCCCTGTAATACGTGGCCCTGCGCATGGTTCATTAAGCTTGCAAGGCAGCGCTTGCTCTTTGCCACCTATCCGGTATGCGCTTTTATTGGCTGCTTCCGGAAAAACGCTAAACGTTGAGCTAAAACGGGGCAGAGCACCCTTTCGGGACAATTGAACTTGCCGAATCGAAGGAACAGCGACAGGTTAAGAAACAGGTTTAAATAGAAAGAAACTTTTTCTTTAATTTGATTACCGCTGCACGCACTGCTCCTACTTAAGAGGGAACATTCAATCGAAGGTACCACTTTATCGACAAGGCTTCCAGGCGATGTTATAGTGGGTGCTGCCTCGCTCCTCTAAAAATTATGCCCGATGAACGCAGACGGGTGATAATACTTCGATACTGAGACAACACGAAACAAAATATCTAAGTTCGCACGAGAGTGATACGTCTCTTCACTGCGAGAAATGAAATTAGTGCATTAAAATATGCCATCCCCTGAATGCTTTTGTGTTTATCAAATATAGCGACGAAGAATTTTCTAGTACAGAGAGTGAGAAATTAGTGATGCATCATCAGCACGAGTAGTGTACTTCCCGGCACGCATGTCACGTGTTATATAATACAGCACACAAAACCATAGTGTAAAAATTTCTATGCATAGTCCGCATACTGTGTATACTTGCGGCGGTGCACGCTTTACAGGAACAATTAATCGGATGCCGTGTGGTCGCACGAGTGTGCGGTATACCAGGAAAAGCCTTAATATTCGTAAGGTTAACAACTCATCAACATATGTTAAGTTGAAAGACACCAAAGTTCGATATAAGTGCAGCGGAAATTGATCAGTGTAATAATCTATTGCGACATGACTGTTTATATAGAGATTCTAGCGTTCTGCTTGCGACGCGGAGATCGTGTTTTTTTTTTTTTTTCCACACGCGGCGGGTATGTCGGCAGCAGCATTCGTTTTAACCAATCAATTAACTTTGCACTGACGAAATCACTCACGACTATGCTTTCCCACCCTAAATGTCTGTTCGATTCTTTTGGTCGTGTCTAACATAACAGCAAGCCCCTCGGAAGAAAATTCCCCTTGTTTTGTTGATATTACGTATATTTCACTTGAAGCTCGGACACTTCCACGAACCTTCGTGTGAAATTGGTAAACATCTTTTTTTTTAATTCACTTCTGACCACAGATGAACGGGAAAGGATTCGCATGGAGTGGCAAAAAGTTAGCTTCAACCAATGAATTAAGTTTGCATTGATGACCCTTCCACGAACTCGGTTTGAGAACAATCGGCATATAAACAAAAAACGTCTATCTAAACGTCAACAACCCCGTTCACTTTGTTGCCTCGAAGGACATAAGAAAAGTTATACAAAAACCGGATATAGAAGTACACAGGAATCGTAATTAACATTACACGAGTACAGATACCTCGATGTATCTCCTACATACCTCGAAAAATATACATTGAGACTAGCACTTTTCGCAGCAGGTGCTCGTTGTCACCACTGTCATAGAGCCTATTACCTGCGACAAGGAGCCCGATTTTCTGTTCTGTCCAACCGAGGACACAGCGCTACCATTTCTAAACAAGAAGGGCATCCAAATAAGGTCATTATAATGAGTTCATCGCAAGCAATGTTCTCAGCTTCCTTGTGGACTTAAAGGGCAGCCTCATGTTCTTCTACCGTCGTATCTTGGCGTCTTCAGCCATGTTCATAGGATGACAGTCTCCTCTGATCCTATTGTCTGCGTAAGATCTGAACGTGCATTTTCACGTAGATAGGCTACAGCTCATTAAAAATTATTTCGAGGTTCGTGGACGCGAGTTGCCTCTGACGCATTCCAGGCCTACTGCATGGGGCGCTGCCCTACGTGCTCGATTTCAGCGCTGTCGCCGCGCTTCATTTGTCACGGAACCGGTCCTT
>NC_051178.1:130782476-130842475 GCF_013339695.2 Rhipicephalus sanguineus
TGTCATATAGTGACGTGATCACGCGATAACTTTTTTGCATCACTCGTGATAAACGCAGCCGACGTCGACGGTCGCTTGTCGCGTTTGATGAGGCATCTAAGGCTTTCGGCTTAATGAAACATTTCTTCCATGATAACGAATCCGGAGTGGCAGTCCGTACCTGAGCATAAGAAATGATACAAGCAGTTTGTCGGATATCCTTGAAGGATTGTTTGTTGGGCGAATTGGTACGACATTCTAAAGAGAGCGCTAAAATTCACCGACGATTACGATATTGCCTAATGCGAATTCTGCGCGCTGCTTCGTGCTTGGGCAACGCCGACTGTGTTTTAAGTTTTGGCTATCCGCAGTTGTAGCAATGTAACATTCAATACATATTTCCACAGAAACTCTCAGCGCTCGAATTCTACGCTCACCACTCTGTGCATTGCAGGCGTCGCGAATCAAGCGAAACGCCGACAGCCCTGTTACGACAAGCGAAGCCAGCCGCAGTGCACGTGCAAGCCCTGCATGCGCACGAGCTCCAACCGAGGGGCCGGCGCGCGTGACAGCGGAAGAAAGCGAGGTTAGAGGCCAGTGGCTCGTGATATCGACAGACTCCTCGTTCGCTCACTTTCGCCCTTGTTCGCTCTATCGGCTACGCCGACGACGACAACGCCAACGGTCATGCCGCTCAGCGCAGGAACTGGCGCTTAAGAGCTGCATGCACTCTAAAAACCGGACACGAATAAAAAACACAAAAATTTTGTACCATAGAGTTGTTAATCTACAGGTGGAGGTCAATGTACTTAAGCATTGGGTGCTATGAATGACTATGGCATGAACAAATCTCCGATACGTAGCTTCTTAAATCTCTCCAATGGCGCATGGAAGTTTTTTTAACTTAGCAAAGATTACATCGAAGAAGGTAGCTATTAAACAAATTTTTTAGAAAGCTCATCGTTGCACACGGCTAATTCGGCGTCATTGCTAAAGCTGGACTCGGAGGTATTCACATAAGCATATGCCTTTTTAGCAGCCAGTTTTCTGTATGCAGATTTATAACTTATTTAAAAATTTTTGCTAATGTCCTAGGGTTTTACTTTCAAATGATATTAAACAGCGAGACACATCACCTTCATACAATCAAGTGTAGTGGCTTCACTGCAGGAAGAGTATGCTTGGGGCGGTGCACGCTTTACAAAAGGATATTCTCTTGGAAGCGTAGCTTTTTTTTTTTTTTAGAGGCGTATGTGGTAGATGCCTCATTAAACGCGGAAATTGACCGTCAGCGTCGGCGTCCCGCGTCGGTGGGGCAACACGAGTGATCATAAAGATCACCATGCGATGACGTCACAGATAACCAAAGTTTGTGACGTCACATGATGACGTGATCACATGGCATCGTAGCTTGCTCTAAAGGGGGCCGATCACGGAGGCAGTGCAAAACCAGGTGAGGTGCCTCCGATCCTGGACGCAGTGCAAGACCACGCTAGGTGGAGAAAGCTTCTGGGGGGTAACGGGGCAGGATCAATGCATCGACTGAGAAGAAAAAGAAGATGGCTTTCGCCTTTCAGGCGAATGCATAAGTGACCCCGTGAGTTTTCATTCGCGGGAGCTGCGAGTAAAGTAAAATGCCTATCGCAACCTGTATCATAAAGACGCGTGACTTTGGCGGGATTATGCCACTTTCTTTCACGGTGTTGCCCGAACCCAATTTTGAATATTTAGGATTTAAGAGAGCATAAAGGTACGGGCATAGTGTTCAATGTAAGCTGAATCATGTGCTAACCATACATACAGGTATGTATGGAGCCCAATGGTTATTTACGAATAAGCTATTATTTTTGGCAATTATGAAGCATGGTGTAACGATGCGTAACTATATTACTACTGGCCCGTTATTTTTCAGCGACATTTAGATGTGGTTGAGTACGATATATATTGGGTAGTCTTTAATTACGCCAACTCTATGCCTAGCTGGTGATGTCGCTATAGCTCCCTACAGTTTAGGCTGCGTGAATGTCACTTAAAGACGGTATTATCGTAGAACTGAGTAGAAATTATCTGAGAAGTCTGTGAAAACTGCTCTACTTCGCAATAGCGTGGACAAAAGCGTATAGTCACCCACATCTTTAACAAGCGTGCGGGAGCGGCAATTCTTTCTGTGTGTCTACCCTATACGACTTAATTAAGTTCCAAAAGGGTAAGGACAAGCGCATGCCTACAAAGCACATGACACAAAGGAATTCTTTACAACTTCGTTCCATCATATTGCGCTGACACACATAGAAGTGACCGCTGCGCACGCTAGTTAAAGATTTTGGCGGCTATACATTTGATCCTAAGCTTGCACCGACGCAAAATATGTTAGGAACAACTTGAAGCAATAACTACTGAAGAAGACTCGGCTAATTGTATTCATTGACTAGAGTGGCTGCTCCAGGCAGTCTTGTATTGTACTTAGAAATAACGACTCCCGCTTTTTGAAGAATAAAAAAAACGGAAGGGCTCAATGCAACAACCAATGTTTTTCTTGCGGAAAAAATAGGTATTAGATACTTGCCCTTGACGAAATAAGTTAGGAATTGCTAACAATATTACTGAAACGCGCTGATGCGCAGCACAGATTTTCTTCCTTTGCAATGTTCAAATAGCACAGTCGTCTGTGCTCAGTTCGAAAAAATAAATAAAAAAAAACTCTGTAGAGTCAATTTCTTCGGTCTTTTATTCGCATTTGTATTTTAAATTTGTATTTCTGTTTCCAATGCAACTACCTGCTTCGAGGCGCTTCTTTTCACAGCCCCAGTAGCTTGTTAGTTCTGTCTTTCTATTCTTATGCCGCCATTCCAATTCCCGGTTAACTGTTGGACAGGAGTGGGCCCAAGATAGACAGGCACGAGGTATGTTTCATTGATATACGCGTTTCATTCTGCACCAAGAAAAAACAATGCATAGGGAGCTTTACTCAAAAGTATCTCCGCGGTCGTTGCAGCTCTTGCGTCTTTCGAAAGTTGCATATTTCTTATAACGGCAATTTTTGTCTACCTTAACATAAAATTATTATGTATTACTACACGAAATCGTGAAGACTGTTGTACTTACGTCAGCATATTGAATCTTTTGGCGGCCTGCGCGCTTAGGAGTAGCAATTGCGAAACGTTTCATGAATATTGATGTTGCTTATTATAAACAGCAGTGAACGCGCTCAATGGTAATTTTCAAAAAAAAGTTTCGCTTCAGTGAACATACTTTTTAAAAGTCAAGAGGGCAGCGGTGCTCCACTGCAGTGGATTGTTACGGGAACGTATTTCTAATAAAAAGGCGGCTGTGTGCAGAAATTTCTAACGCAGTCAAATCACCACAAAAATGTCTTTCAGGCTAGACCAACTGTCATGTTCTATACGAGGTGTGTTTTTTTTATTCTTTATTCTTGCGGCTAAACATGGCGTAGTCAGATAAACGTCGGCTGTGTTGCCTAGAACGTGTACTCACACATTCACCGCCGGCAAGAAGTAAACACCAACAGTGGTCACGCAATGAATCAGTCATGAAAGAAAAGCGCCAAATTTTTTTGTATCAACCTTTTTTTTTCTCTTTTTATTAGGAACAGCTCAACACGAAACTTCGGTCTTGCAGGTGGGCTAACAGTGACGAAATCTGAACTTCTTCAAGCAGTGTCTTTGCCAGTGTACGGCCAATAGAATAGAGAGAGCGAGATGAGAGAAAGAAAGGCAGAAATACATCGGGATCGAAAAGAAAAGGTTTTCGAAAGAAAGGAAGATGAACGGGATTACGAGGAGGGAGCGGGAGTGCAGGACGATGGCGAGCATCGGGGCGCGGGCTTCGGATGGGCCAGCGCCAACATTTTCGTGTCGGGAGGCTGGGAACCACCACTTAACGCGTGTATTGCAGCTCTCGAGGAATGCAATGAATTGCAAATGTTCTCGCGCTTCGAAAAGGGCGCCCTCTCCTATACCGACGTAACCAAAGCAGCGCGGCGGGAACTCATGGAAACGAGCTGTCGGCCGACGTCGTCATTACGGCGGCCCTCTTGCTTCGCCAATTTCGGGCGACAACGAAGGCAGCGGCTCGGCCACTGAGGGCCTTTCCCCGAAGCCGGGACCAGTTTAATTCAATTGGAAATGCATCGGACATTCGCACGCCCAGTAGGTCGCGCTCCGGCCTCTGCAAAGCGCGGAACGCGCGACGTGAACCGTGAAAAGCTGTCGTCGTTCCATGTTAACCATGCTTTGGCTTCGTCGCAAACACACACACACACACATGCAACGAGAGAGAGAGTGTGCGAGAAAGTGCTAAGAGAAAGAAGAGAGATAGAAAGGGCGGTCAAATTTTCTCTCTGTGTCCTAGGATAAGACTTGAACAATGGGATGTGGTAAGAGTCTGAGCGGTTTCGCCCTGTCTGCCTGGCATGTGCAAAAAACGTACGCGTAAGGCAAGAAGGGTGAAGTTTTTTTTTTTTCTGGAGGATTCCAGTGAATGGTGCGTGCTCGAAATGAAAAGGCTGCAAAAAGATGTCTGGTGGGGATTTACTTCCTCGAGAGCTCACTCTTCAATTGATCTCGGCAGTTAACACTAATCTTTGTCTGTTCGAAATATTTTCATTGTATTTGCTGACTCGCCCGATTTGAAAGCGAAATTCTTTCGTTTCGTGGGGATTGAAGAGTGTGAACCTTTGGAAGTGGCAAGTCAATAGCGTTGCAGCCATGAAGAGATAGTGGCACGATCGTTCTTGATAGACACTGCCTATAAATTGTAATCGTTCCTAACTTTTCTACTAACTATATAGCAATCCAGCCACCACTTGTGCGGCAAATTATACGGGATACCATTCCATGAGGTATCCCAGCTCTTATCCTTTGTCAGTACACATCAGAAAAGAGAAACGTTTGCAGACTGTTGAACATTACTGCCACTTCAGTTATTTATTATGCGCGTTATTCCTTTTCAACAGCAGGATTTGGCTCGAAAATTTGATATATTATTTTTTTCTAGGGATTGAAAACATCGTTTTCTCAGAAATGCTAAACTGGTTACTGCTTGAGCTATAGTGCGAAGTATTTAACAAGTACATGAGCATTTGTTGGCTGTTTATTACGAAATATTACTGGTGATGTATAAGAAATATCTTCCTCGAACAAGCGCGCCTAGAGCTTTGGGACGTATATGTATTTTCCTGGCATTAAAATGTTATCGCTGAAATGTATTTTGCGTACTTCGAACCACTGACATTGTGGGAAGCAAAAAAAATGCTCTCAAAACAACATCAATGCGGTTATCAAGAAATATTTGAACATTATAAATGTTAATAACTGTGGCCACAGAAAAAACAGAATCGCTGTTTTTTTATCTGATTCGCTAATCATCATTAACCATTCCTTGACTGCAGACATTGTTACAAGTTTAACAAAAGGAAAATTATTTTTAACCGCGACATTTTTCATTTGAATTACCTTAGCTAAACTATCAACAGTATACATGAATGCAGAAATTTTGGTAGAAGATCAAGGTGTGGGATGAAGTAAGAAAGAAATAACTAAATTGCGAACCTGTAACGTTGTGATGAGCACGAGTAAAATTTCCTGGCTACATGACAAGCTTTTCTCGAACACGCACAGATGTTTATGTTTTGTGTATCTGTGTTTATGTATTTGTGTGTGTGAACAGGGTGGACAGGATAAAGCTTGCTTCCTAGCTGTCCTTCCATGAAAGTGTTAATATACATCCAGCCACCTTTCAATTGCATGCAACCGGGTCCCACAAAAGTATGGTGTTTCACATGAGCTTGTAGAACAAAGGAATCCAGGATGATGATTGGTCCATGACAGTATTGAGGATGATCCAAGCAAACATTTGTGCCAGTGAGAGAGACAATATAAGAAGGCTGTCAAGATAATGTTACTGACGACTGTGTCACGCGAAGGGCTAAAGTTTGACACTTGACGAGCACGAGGAGTTCCCGTCCTGAGTGAGCACCGCGGATGCACTGATGGCGCATCCGCGACAAAATATGTGCTTCCAAACAACCGTGATCTATTAAAAAGTGTGGGCGCCCGTCTGGATACATAATTGTTTTTTTTTTTAACTTCGTACAAAGATAATGCACCGAGAAATATATGTGGCTCCCTTCTCTCTTCCCTTAAGCTGAGGTCGATTCCTCGCTCTACTGGCCCCTGAACGACAAGTGCGCGAAATAAACGTTACACGCCTCCTTGCTTGCTGTAACTGAAAACTGTTGTCCAAGTCGTCCAATGAAATTCCCCAAGTTCATGCAATGCGCCACGCGAGGTGAGAATTTTTTCCCACATACGAGCGCGAGATCCTGTAACAAATTGCGTTTTTTGCTTGTATTTGTACTAGATTTTCGACTGTGGAACAAATTTTAAGTGTACAATGCTTCTTGATTCCGCTTCGTTACTTTTTTTTTTACCTGGACAAATAGCATATTTTGTTCGACAGGTTCAAAATCAAGCTCTGCGCGAATAACAGAAAATATCGCCATTTTTCTTTGGGCTACGTGGTGTCTTCGATTATATATATCCATGTCATTCACTACTTTACATCACGTTCTTTCGTTTCTAATTCACAAAAAAAAATGAAACATATTTCTAAAATAACGGCAGAGACTCAATGCGCACATGCCTGTCTCGCTACGCAGCCAAGTGATGTCACTTCATCGTGTAATTTGAGTAAATCTATAAAACCTACGCACAAAACTTCATGTCCCTCAGCTTACAAGAAATCTCTCCACGTTTTCAGAGAACGCGTCTAAGAACAAGTTACATCAACCTTCCTGAGCCTATCATACCAGACGATGCTAAGACCTAAGAACCCTGTGTCATCAAACTCTGGCCTAAGGCTTACGGTAAAAGATCGACGACTAGCTAATGATTCTATCGAGACCTAATCCCAGATTTTTTTTCTGAAAGCTCGGAAATAATTTCTTAACCTCCTACATAGGCATCTCATCGCTTGGAGAGATTAGAGGTTCGAACTGTTGAAGATTTGCTTAAATGTTACAGGCGACTCAGTCTTCAGCTTGTGAACGACACCTGTCTTTTTTTTTAAGCGTCCTCACAGCATCGTGACACGGTCACAACCAGTCTATTAAGCTTTCGTTAGAACGATACCTATGTTCACTGTTGTACGTTTTTGGCAACAACAATCACAGAAGAGATACTCAACTAAGACTAAACTACGTTTTTTTTCTGCCAACACGATCACATTCACTGTTTTTATGTGCAAGCCTGTACAACATGCTTCACCAAAACCTTTAAAACAATTCTAATCATTTTTCGACGCCCTCGCCACAGGCGCGCACGAGCGAGAGTTGAGGGTACATATGGTGGTCGTTATTACTATTCGCAGCACTCAACCGCACAAATTCACTTGATGTGGATTTAAAAAAACAAAACGGGACAGAAAACTTACGCCATAGAAGAAATTCGACATCCCAGTTGGCATGTGCTTCAAACACACAACAACACACGCACTTCCAAAGTAGCACAAGGCATACGAAGATGCCCCTGAAAGGTAGAGTCTGTTGTCGCAGTCTTCTGTTGGTCGAAAGTGCTAGTGCGGCGCTTGGAGCAGGATGGAAACAAAGATGAAAAAAAAAATAAAGCGAAATGGGGATAAGCGACGATGAACTTAACCTTCTTCGTATTCAATTGACCAAACTAAAAAAAAAAGAACAGTGTCACCAAAGAAATCAGAAACAGTAGTGCCTTTCATTTTTTGTCTGTGTTAGAGTGAAAGTCCGCTCTCATGCCACAGTCACTTGATTCCGTTGCTCCGAATGCATGTGCGCACTTATTTGTGTTCTCGTAGTCTTGCGTTCACGCTCACAATGCCTTTCGGTGAAATGCAACCTCGCCGGCCAGTCGCATGCAGGCGCGTAGTGACTTCGCTGGGAGCGGCGACAATTTATTTACACCTTCGGCAAGAACAGGCTGGTGTCGACTGAAGGTGGCGAGGGCCTTTATTTGTGCTAAGTGACGCAGTCTCTTTCACACTGCAGCACAGCCTCCTGCGAAGTACATATGAAAAAAAAAAGGAAGTTCATGGTTTATTGAATTGCATATAAAGAAAGAGTGTGTATTTAACGTAACTGGATGCATGCTATCAAACCACGCCTTCTTTGCGAAAACGATTGACGCCATAAAAGAACAAAGTCTACCAGTCCAAAAGTATGTTATACAGCATTCAGTGTTACTTCACCGAAGTACCAAAACTTCCCCAAAGGATTCTCACAAATGCTTTGAGCCAGTGTTGCGACTGGGGACAAGTTACTTGCGCGCGCGATTATCTGCGTTTTTTTACTGGTTCTTTCCCCTTCTCAAGGGCGTGAAAGGTATTACGCTCAACACGAAGGTGGACAATGCGTTAACTGTATTTACATTTACATACTCCTCAAAGGTACTAATAGCATTCACATGTGAAATTATGATCGAACGCTTGCGCAAACTAAGCACATTTAAATGGTCTACGCCTCTTTTTCTAACAAGCCTGCGCACTTATGCAACAGTAGCTCTGTATTCAGCTTTCCGTGCACTGAAGCCAACCGCTCGAGAATTCTAATTCAGTGTACGCCCAAGGGCGAAGTCAGATTTTAAAGACGATAGTCTTTCTTGGGGAACTTAAACGCAGAAATTTTGGTCTGTCTGTCTGTCTGTCTGTCTGTCTGTCTGTCTGTCTGTCTGTCTGTCTGTCTGTCTGTCTGTCTGTCTGTCTGTCTGTCTGTCTGTCTGTCTGTCTGTCTGTCTGTCTGTCTGTCTGTCTGTCTGTCTGTCTGCATGTCTGTCTGTCTGTCTGTCTGTCTGCATGTCTGTCTATCTATCTGTCTGTATTTCTGTTTGTCTGTCTGTCACCCGATTCAGCGACACGGCCAAAATTGAACCACTTGCTTACCGCCCACCCATCTTGAACTGGTACGGCTGTTCATACTTGTGAACGTGGTCGATCAAAAAGTAAATATTACGCATATCTGAGGCGCAACATCACTAGGTAAGTATTAGGTGGTGTGTTCCTTTAATAAAAAATACAGATACGTAATTCTAAAGACCTAGTTTTTAAGCTGCGCTGAAAATGCGGCTGCGCTGAAAATGCCTATGCGCGCCGACGAACGCCCTCTGCCACGGAGGAAGGAAACTCTCTGCACAAGCTGATGTTTCCCGACGTATTGCCAGATGGCGTCCATATCTCACGCAGCGCCTCCTCTATCGTCTTTACACGGCATTTGCAGCGGAGCACGCAGATACGTGGCCAATTTTTTATTTCCGCTAATGCTGGCGGAACTCACGTGACCGGCCCATCCTCCTCTCTTTACATTTAATTTCTGAACCTTACCACAGTACAGGGTTGCCAACCGGCCTCAGCCTGGTTAACTACCCTGCCTTCCCCTTGTCTCGTTTCCTCTAAACCGCAGTCAGACGCTTTGGCAGCACATAAGTAGTCCCATAACAACCGTACAGGGTGGAAAGAGGGTGAGAGGGAGGGATTTTAGCATCTCTAGCTTTGTCCCTCTGTCTTTCTCCCTCTCTCAATCGCAGACGATTTGAATTCACGTCATAGTCCCAAAACAAGCACACTAAAAAGAGAAGGAGTTAGCGAGAGAAGCGTATGCACAACCGCACGTGCGGCACACACACAACGGTCCATGCACGCCCATGCACTGAAATGGGGACACGGCCGTGAATGTGACGATTTCACATCCACACAAAGCACCGCAAATGTCACCCTTGATAAGGAGATAACGCAGAAATTATGGGAAAGGTGGAAGCTTGCAGAGATCAAAATTCCTTGAACGGGAGGTGTCGCTGTAGCCAGCGTCTCAATAAGTGGTCTTGTCTTCTTCAGGGCAGCAACTTCAGGTTGCTGCCTTGAAGTGGACTGGTTGCTGCGGACAAGTGGTCTTATCTCCAAGGCAGCAACCTGAACTTGATACCTCGAAGAAGACAAGACCACTTGTCGAAATGCTGGTTCCAGACAACCCCTCCAACTTCTTTCAAGGACTCCCCATCACGTTGATAACGAGGTCACTCACTGTAGAAGCGTGCACCAAACGCCGGTAACAAGTACAGGTGCACACCGCCGTCCAGGCGAATGGCCTGTCCTGCCACTGCCAAAGAGTTCCCCCACGTGGACGTCCAAGGGGCGGCGTGCTTCGTGGCCGCAGCAGCAAAGAAGCCGTCGAGGAGCCATCGGTCCTCGAAGAAGAAGCAAAGGGAGGCGAGCAGCGGGAGATGTCAGATGATGGACTCCCGGTTTCGCTCCTGCTCGTCCGAGGAGCATCCACTGCTCTCGGGACTCGCGGCGCCGCATATCTGCAGCTCGATCTCGGCGAGCCGGCTCTCCACCTCCCACTGCTGCTGGCTCAGCTTGACGCTCATGGTGGCGTTCTCAGCCTCGAGCGTGACCAGCCGCTCACGCAGTCTCTTGATCTCGGCAAGCAGGGCCTCTTGGGACGCGTCCCGGACCGAAAGGGGGCTCATGCCGCCGCCACTGCCCATCACGCCGCCGCACAGCAAAGGGCTGCCACAAAGAGAAAATGAACTCCGTCAGCGCCGAAATACCACACTGCACTATGCTTTAATCTCATAAAAGAAACCGTATACGGTCCAAACAAAACAAAAGATGCAGATACCATGGAGTTTCAAAGTGAAGAGAAATAGTCAACGCTCCAACAAGTAGACTTGTCTTCGTGAAAGCAGCAACTACCTTCCTTTAGGGAGTGTTTTGTACACTTTGCCCACTCTCCCCCAACCTCAGCGTGAAAGAGGAGAAGAGAAATCCTGTGCAGAAAAGAGCAAAAGCAAATAAATGGAAAGAGGGTGCTATTTAGATGGAGTGGCTGTCATGCCGAATCAGAGTTTGATGTTTTGTGGTAAGAGAGGAACAAGAAAATAAAGTGTGGGGCATACTTCTCGTTTGTACCTTTTATATTAGAAGCACTAATTCATTGTAGACTTGGGGAAGACAGTCCACATAAACCGGCGTAATGCAGCCGAAATGAAAGCAACCTATAGCGTTCTAGCCCTGGGGGCCTGAAAGCTGCTCACTTGTAGCAGTATCACCATGACATCCATGTTTAGCATGACGTTGGCATATATATGCTTTCGCATGTCAAGGTTATGAAAAGGCAGTTACGTCAGACAACGAAAGATGGACCCCCAACCTGGGCACCATCAGCTGCGCCGTGGACGCGGGCGAAGTGCCGACCGGGCTCGCGTTGCTGGACAGGTCGGCCGCCGTATAGGCTACGCCCGGAGATGGCGGCGGGTGACGGTACGGCGACGCCGGTGTGGTGGTCACCATCGTGGTGGCCAGCCGCCTCGGCTCGGCCGAGGGTGCGGCGGACGGCGGCGGTGGGTGCTGCTTGTGGGGTTGCTGCTGTTGGTCGTGGGGTACGGCGCCGTTATAGCGGCTGCTGCTGAGGGGGCTTTCGGCCGCCTGAGGGGCCGAGGAGGGCTGGAGGAGGGCGGCGACTGAGGAGGAGGCCTCCTTGGAGGGGGCGCCCGGTGTCACCTCTTCCAAGGGCAGCTTGCCTCGAGACTCGACCAGGCCCGGGGTGCTCCGGCTCCGGCCCAGGGACACTGCAGAGCCACCGGGCCCCCGCCGCACGGGAGAGCCGCCAGCGGGGCGCCGCGAAACACACACAAAAAGGGACGCGGCAGGGTAAGGCGGCCACCACAGCTAGTGAATCGTAGCTTACGCGTATGCTGTTGTTTAACGCTATTCACAAGAATGGGGGACGAGGTCTTCAAGTTACGAAGAGTTTCGAAAATGACCTGTCAGAATAGAAGACTCAAACAACGGCGCGTTTAGTGCTAAGCTAAGGCAAAAAAAAAGAAACAAGAAAAACGGCCACCTGATCGGCCACGCTCACTTCGTTTCAACACTAACACGTTCCGTATTTGGCCCAAACGAAAAACTCCAAGCGCAAAAGTTTCGCACAGTTACTCACGGGCAATGGTACCTAAAAAGAATATAAGAATGTTACCTAGATTCTTTTTTTCGCACAGAGCGTTTGCGCGAAGCTTAATGAGCGAAGTGCATCCTAGTCTTACGGGTAGGAATATCCTTCTGGTGGCTATCCTTTTGATAGACGTGCTCGGAACTCTTACTTAAGAGCAGGCTATTAAGACTACAATAATAAAAACAAATCGTTCTTCAATGTGAGAGAGCAGCGTACAGCTAAAGGAATGCTTAGGAGCCGAATGCAGTATGGTCGGTTACATATAAGACGTTATTATTAAGTAGGCCAGGGCGGGTTATTTTTTTAAGTTTTCAACATATTCTGCTGATCGAATGCAAAAGCTATTCTACGTTGCCCGTTAAACTGCTTCTAATACCCTGATTCTTTATCATACGCTTTTTCTACACGTTTCACAAGTACATCAAGAGCCAGCAAGTCGACTTACTACTATATCTAATCTAATTTAACGAATACGGTAAGTTAAAAAAAAAACGCAATACATGTGAGCAAAGTTTCGAGCACTCTCCATTTTCATTGCGTGCGTTTAATGTAATGTTCTGCAACTGAGACTGCTTACGGGAGAACCAGAAGCGTACGTCGAAACTGTGCTCACAGTGGGAACAACACTACGAGAAGTTCGGAGACAGTGCGGAATTCATTCAGAAAGGTGCTGAACAGAAATCTGCCAGGCGTGCTATAGGATCGTCTCATCAAGCACAAATTCTAAAGCAAGAGGTGGTATGATGCTACTTTAGGATTCTACAGATCAGTGATAAAATAGTGATAATAAACATGCGCCATGCTTGGAGAAATGTGCAGTCTCATTTTCATGCGCAGGTCAGTGAGCCTGTGGGCCAAATAAAGTTCGAAATCCAGATCGTCCTGCTAGCTGCCGTGGCTAGCGAAACCATGGAAGCTAACTCAAACCGTAGATAAGCTTTAAGGAGACAACGCGAATCAAGAGCGGTCAGCACCTTAGGAACAGACGCTGTTTGCTGCGTTTGACAAAGTGTCATGCATGTTATGACCCTTGCAGTCTACAGGTGGCAACGAAGCTACTAAAGATTTCAGAGGCTACGTGTGCAAGGGGAACGCTGTCTGCTGTGAATTAAACGATTCAACAGCGTCACTAGGTAAAAAAAAACGAGCAAAAAAGAAAATGACAGGCGCTGAGAGGTGGTCGCGAGGCCTCACATCAATGTTTAAAGGACATCACAAGAGACTAGAAATAAATAAATGAAACAGCTGGTGGTAGCGCGAGAGTCGGTGACCCAATTTCTGCCGAACGGTACCCCGAGGAGTCGTTTACGCGCGACAGAGTAGCGCCTGGCGCATTCCTGCGCACTGCCAGCATCGTCGATAAGCCGGTGTTGGCGGCGACGACGCGACGCGCCCGGCCAGAAAAAAATGCCAACGAGCGGGTACGCGTGAACAAGCCGCGAGCCCGCGACACACCGCATAGCGTACACCGCAGACCGGCGTTTCCCACTTGCTCCTCAAGAGCTTGGTACGTTTCGAGCTAGAGTGCTTTCCCGCGCAGCCATTCTGGACGGACGCGGAACGCATTCGCCTTGCATCGTACAAGCTCGCACGGTATGGCGAACCAGGCACGCTGCGCGCCAGCCTAGCCCCGAAGCTCTCGAGCTGAGCGAGCCCCTCGACGGGACGAGGCCTGGAGCCCGTTTCATCAGTCTAGTCACCGCTCCTCCTTCATTCGCTGTTATTGCTTCCGTCATAAATGTCGTGCGTTTGTGTATGCGTGTGTAGCGCGCCAACTGTTTGCCTCCCGACTGCGCTCGCGTCGCGTTTTCAGGGTCTGCGCATTTAGTCGCTCGCTTGGGAGAAAGGCATTCGCTTCGCGGCTGTAACGGGAGCAGGCGCCGCAGAAGCACCAAACCGCGCGCGCTCTCTCCTCCCATTTTTGCGGTCGTCCACGCAAAACAAGACAAAGGTGCGCACGCGTTAGGCTTCGCCGCAGTGCGAATGAGCTGCGGTACGCAGCCGACTTGCGGAAAGCCGCGTGTTTGTTTACTTCGAGTGTTGTGGGGCGTGTTCGGGTGTTCCTGCTCCGGGACAGCTTTCAGCGAAAGTTGCTCGTCCCCCCTGAACAGAGTTATTTGCTGATCCGCGTGTCACCGTATGTTAGGAACTTTTATGGGTCTTTCACGTTAGTCTTGGTGCGCTGATTGTCTAGCCGATCTGGCACAGAGAAAGAAGGCGTCAGCTTGGTTATTGGGCTTTGAATTAAGGGACCACATCGATATGGCTGCCTCTGAAAAATTTCTAGTGTAATCTGTAAGCACGTGAGACTAAGGGACAGGCTTGGTGGTGGTACACGTTTTATGTTGTATTAAACAACTGATGACGAACCTGTACTCACTTTTATGTTACCCTTAGAGGGATAGAGAGACAAGCGATAAGCGGAAGGCTGGGAGGTTAACCGGGAGATAAATATCCAGTTGATTACGCAGTGCATGACAAAGTGCTTTGTCCGTTGTGGTCCTGTGTGGTAAAGCGAAATGTAAGCAGGTAGACAGTAACCTATCTACATGTAGTATTCTAAGGCCCTGTAATTATATCAGCGATCACGATTATTACAGTCAAAAAGATAGAGAAGGAAAGAGTGAGAGAAAGAAGCAGAGGCAGAAGAGGCAAGAAAAGAGAAAGTCTTCAAGAGAACAAACAGAAAGCCTTCGATGCCAAAATGCAGTGCAGAGCAGCAATGTTAAAAAGATGCTGACAAAAGATTTGAGCACTTCTCTTGCGTACGAATAAGTAGCAGTTTCCATCGATGTTTTGGCTTGAAGAGCTGTAATTATGAAACGGGATTGTTGAAGAACTTCTAATACGAAGATTAAATACACGATATGATGTAATTATCCCAACTGTTAACCGGTCACTGATTTGTCCTTTGCGGCAGCTGGGAAAATGTTTTGCGCAAACATGTAGGTCTGTCTGGAGCTGTTGCAGTGAATGAATGAGTTCACCGGGCAAACGCTTTAAGCTTGCCTTTGGTTTTCAATAGCCCAGTTCAGAGGTTATTGAAAAACGTACTAAACGTTTTGATGTTCTGATAATGATACTTTCTTCCTGTGTTTTCTAAATATATGCGTGTGCTACAATACAATACGTTTCAAAACAAACATATGAAAACGTATGCTTGGCAATAATGAACCCTAATGGAAAAGGGGCAATTAAACGAATAATTTTCGAAACATCACTAACATTATCAATATTGGTGTTACCTCCCGGGCTACATTTAAAAGCAGTTAGAAGCTCCATATGTTAAAGAAAAATCATGCATTGATGGCAAAGCTTCAAAAGCCGAAGTCCATCAACAACAATGAATTAAGAACACGTCGCAATAGATCTTTCTTGTATTCACTGGTACCTTTGATGACAGATTGGTCTGCATGATATAGCGGAGGCAAACTGCAACATTGCTATCGCACACAGCTTGCCAAGGACGAAAAACTCTCTAAAGTAAAAACCTTTAAATTCCAGCAGCTTAACTGCAGGTTAGCAGGTTAAAGGGACACTAAAGGCAAATATTAAGTCGACGTTGATTGTTGAAATAGCGGTCCAGAAACCTCGTAGTGCTACTTTTATGCCAAGGAAGTGCTTATTTTGAAATGAAATCACGTTTTAGTGGTCCGCATCGCGTTAGCGCACTTCAAATCACCCGCCTGAAATCCGACTTTCATACGTCACTGCTGCCGTGCCGAACGTTGCCAGCCTTTACTGCGCGGCCGCCGACCCTAGTAGCAGCAGAGCTAAAGTAGCGGGACCCACAGCAGCAACAACGGCCATCGAAGCCCTCGAAGCTTGCCGCAATCGCCGCAATGGATGTGGACGGAGAACTTGACAACGAGACATTGGCTCGCGACTCTGGGCTCCAATTCAGCGACTTGAGCCCCGGTGAACGCGGTATGCTGCTGAGGGCTCGTAGTGCCGGCGTCGTTGCATGCGGCATTTTGTCGAACTTTCTGTCAGAGCGACTTTCACGAACGCGCAAAACACACGCGGCAGTACGCGATCCCGAAGCTACCACTGAGACGCGACCGCGTGAGCGAAGCAGGGCGCCGGGCGAAGCGCAGTTCAACGAAAACGGAACCTTTGAACCACGCGCGCCGTTCCCCATGGCAACGCCACAGAGGTTCTTTTTTTCATGAATCAAACGGAAACGAACAAACAGCATTTTATTACGTGTTGTGATGCACGGAAGGTTCTTTTGTACAGCTGCTAGTTTGATTACTAGTGATTTATTGTAGGCAGACTCTCATACGACATCGGGATCACTTCGAAAATGTCCCACTCGTGGCGCTCATCATGTGATACATTTAGCTTAATTTCTCGGTAAGTAGGGCACTGCTGTTGATAATATTGCCGTTTTAGAAGTTGTCATACATTGAGCTTTCACTCTGACATAAATTGTTATTTGCCTTTAGTGTCCCTTTAAGCAAATTCCAGCAGGTTAACTGTGTAATAAACTTGTCTCCTACGACCCTTTAAAGTATTATAGAATGAGGTGTCACGACACACAAGAAAAATTAATCCGAACTGCAGGAGTGAGCTCTGTTTTTTTTTACTTATAAAGCTTTGGCGAATTATATTTTAGTTTATGCTAGAAGATGTAGCAGTGAGACTCTTCATTCAATAAAATAGTTTTACTCATAATTAACTGAAGCATTATGAAAAAATTCGTAAGCAGGAAAACGCACCTTAAAACAATTGCAATGCTCACCATACAAGATAGCTGAATTTTTTGTCCATCCAACATCTAATATGAACGGACGGCTATGGTTACTAGAAAGCCGTGTTTATGACAAGGGCAATGTTTATGCGTTGACAACGTCTCCTCAAATTTAATCAAGTGTCCCTCATAGAAAAAAAAATAAAGCGAAAAGAAAATAAAGAAACAGCAGGTTTCTGCTATGTATAATTATTCAGTAACATAACTGAGTATCAACAGATGTACCACATGTTCATAACTAATGCCTGTAGCGCATGCTTAGCAAGGCAAACACAAAGTGAACCGCTCAAAGAACTTTAGCTTTCTTGTTTCTTTTTCCTGTGTTTGAATGCTTTTTTTCCGCTATGTCCTTCAAGAACACAAGGAAACTTCACTGACAGTTCAGACACCTCTTGTTGCTGAGTTTGAGCGACAACACAATATACGTTTACTTTTCATTCAACTCAATATTTCCCCCTTGCACTGATGTTAGGTTCTCAAGCTCTTACGTTAGCCACAGTACCGAAACAAAGGCGAAATAGGAAACGCAACTGAAAAGCTGAGCAAGCAAGAAATGAAACACAAGGAAGAGAGGAGTATAGAGGGGAGATAGCAAGGAGACAGCAAGCGAGCAGGCAGGCGAGCAAGCGAGACAGAGAGAGAGGCAGAGAAGGAGGCGACAGGGAGAACAGCGAGCCTAAGAAGAAAAAGAGGAATTGAGTGGAAAGGGTGTGCCGGTGTAGTAATAATAATAACGGTATAGTATGTGTGGAGGGGGCATGGTGGCGGCTCCTACTTGACGAACCTCTGTCGAGCGCGCCCAGATTGTCGGCGAGGCCGGCCTCGGAGGCGTACGAGGGGGCTCCCCTCATCGTCGAGGGGGCCGCGTAGCGCGCGGCTGGGGGTCGCGAAGCGGAGGAGGAAGGATGTTGTTGTTGTAGTCGCTGGGCCAGCGTTGACGAGGAGAGGAGGAGGGGCGACGCGGGCGCGTCCAGCTGGAGTACGGAGCCCGCGAGGAACCTACTTTTGCGCATCGGCTCTCGCTTGTACTTCTCCAGCCGCTTGACGGCGATCGCCTCGAGACGCACCCGGGCGGCGGGGTAGTCCTTGAGCACGTCCCACATGTCCTGCGGGAGAGAGAAATCGAAACGAAGTGAAGTCGAATCTCCGAGCGATTCCATCAAGGATTTTAAATTGGCCTGGCAAGAATCTCGCCTAGCTTCTAAAGATTCAGCACGTTCGTCTTAAGAAAACCGTCGCTCAAGATTGCATTTTAGCGAAACAGATATACTGCTGAAGAACAATTCGACGAAGGATCCTAAGTTTGCCTGCCAACATTCTCGCCGAGCCAGCTCTCACCTAGCTTCCGAAGTTCGGTGCACTCGCCTTAAGCAGGCCGTCTGTCACGACTGCATTTTATCGAGATACATGTTCTTGGAAGATGGATGCTTGTAGTGACAAGAAATGGTCGAACAAAAAATCTCGCTGAGCCATCGTTTCGACAAGGACTCCGTCTAAAGGTAGGCTCCAGCGATTTTTTTCCCATCTCATTCTCGTGACTGCATTTTACGCCTTGACATGATGAACCTCAAGTGAATTTGTACATGATGGTCAATCAAATATGCAGAAGATATAAAGTTTTTCATGCCCCCGCTATAGCTTGCCTTATAAGGCAAGTCCTAATAGATTCTCAGCAATAATGCTGACCACTAAGTTTTTTTTTTAACTTGCAGTGGTATCTTTTTACAAAAGAGCGTTTTCGCATGTCGTTCTCATCTAACTTCATCTGCCTTAGCCGGCGTCTAACTGGCGACTTCCGGTACAGCCTCGTAACGGCATTGCCACTAGGCTACCACAGTGACTGAGTGGGAGCACTAGGGAGTGAAATAGCGTTCTAAGGAAAATTAGAGATGTTTGTGCTGCGACTTACTTGTCATGTTACAATACCATTTAAAAAGATGCCTTACCATATGCACCTTACACATTAAGAGCAGACAACCCGCACTACCTCGAAGAAGGCACATCCCCAGAGCTAATCACGTCAATTAAGTATTTCAAAGACAAATTAAAAGTGTCTTTGAGAATATAGAACGTATCTATTGAAGATATGTGTTTATGTAGCGCCATGTATGAGCCAGTTGAGTGCCAAAGATTCGGCATATCAATAGTAAAACTTACGTCTAGGCATCGACGGCTTCAAGGAAGTATGGCTAGTTGATAAAAAACAAGTATGGGCAGTAGATAAGGTGACATGCACTACTCTAGCTTTCCCCTGGCACTCATTTTCCGACAGTTAAGAGTGCAAAAAAACAAAGTGGTGACGAAAAACGACACACGGTACCAGCGCCGTTTCGACACCGTGTTGTTTTTTCGCGCTGTTGACTTTAGGTATAGATCACCAACGAGTGCAGTTAGTCGCCTTATTAATATACTCCCCTTATGTGTGTTCTTTCGTCGCGGTGCCCTTTAATTATACAACCATAGCACCTAGCCCGACTCTCCACCCTACGTTTGCTAATTGTGTGCTTAGTTCACTGAACAAGACACATCTCCAAAAATGCAGCACCTGCTTGTAGAGGCAGAAGAGGTCCGAGTAGCCGACGGAGCGCACCGAAGCCGTGCGGCGGTTGCCGGCCGTTCCCATGTTGAGGATGGAGATCTCGCCGAAGTAAGAGCCCGCGCGCAGCGTCGCCAGCACCGTCTTGCCGTTGTCCGTGACCACTTGGAGCCGGCCGCGGTTCACGATGTACATCTCCTTGCCCACTTCACCTGCAGTGCGGGAACGAATCGTTCAACTACACCTGCATGCAACTGCAAGGGAATGTTTGAAACTCACTCCACCTGAGGAGAATGAAGCGTGCGGGCCCGGACGTATCAAGTGTACCACATTTCTGTTTTAAAAGTTCTTTCTTCGACTACGAAAAGAGATAAGTGCATTTCTAGCAGCTCAGAATATCAGATGTCGTTTACGTTAAGAGTGGTTTACGTTTGTACTTTTGGTACTTGATATGGTATCAGGCTTTTTCCTTCCAAGAAATTATGCGTCACGAAAAAAAGCGCAGACCTAGAGACGAGAAGAGTATCAAATATGGCGTTAAGAGTTACTCACGTTTGTATTTGGGGTACCTAATATGATATCAGGTTCTCACTTCCAAGAAAGTATGCGCCACGAAAAAGAAAGCAAATTGAGGAGAAGAGAAGAATGTCAAATGTGGAAGTGCTGAATGTTAAATTAAGTAGCAGTGGAAGGCGACGTAGGATGTGCGAAACCGCTGTCAACATTTTGTCTTTAGTTGCTCGTGTTGAGGCAAAAAGCTGCGTTTTTGCACAACACCATGAAATGTCGTCGCTTACTACATTCGCATCTGCAGCGGTCGGCTCTGTAACCTAGTCACAGAAACGTA
This sequence comes from Rhipicephalus sanguineus, assembly GCF_013339695.2. Classification (NCBI taxonomy): domain Eukaryota; kingdom Metazoa; phylum Arthropoda; class Arachnida; order Ixodida; family Ixodidae; genus Rhipicephalus; species Rhipicephalus sanguineus. The sequence continues at coordinate 130,802,590 of NC_051178.1, forward strand.
ACTCCTGGAGAAAAGTGGTAAGGGCAAGTCAGGGAGGCTGACGAGACTGAGATAAGTCGGCAAACTTCATCTGAGAAAAAAAAAGAGAGAACGTTATTAGTTCAGAGAAGGCCGAGGAAAGTTCAAAGTGGGCTCGAAAGAAAGAAATGCTCGTTTGGCGCGGTTGGAAGTGCGAACGCATCTTCTCTTTAGCACTATAGGTTCTATCGCATAAGGTAAACTGCTCGGTAGCACAGAATGAAGTGACAGCACGAACTACTCAAGAAGACGCGACTCTTTCATTCACGAGAGAGCTAACCTGCCTTTGTTGGTGTCCACATAAATAGGCGTGCCATTCAACGTCGTGACACAAAGAGTGCAACATTCCCTCCAAATGTTGAATGCTATGAACTCGTTCATAAAGCACCGGATGAACTCGTTCATAAAGCACCGCACTTACTTTGATTCATCGCACGAGTATAATTACGGCAGTGTGCGCTACAATGTGACGCATTGACACTGAGGCCCCACCTTTCCTGCAGATGTAGTCGCCAGGGCTGAAGAGGACGGGTCTCAGGCGGAGCACCAACTCGCATAGGAAGCCTGCCTCGGTGTTCTGGAAGATTTCGACGCGCTTGAGCGTGTCGAGGTGAACGTGGATGGCGATCTCAGCCTTGAGCTTGTCGGGCAGGCATCCCACCGAGCGCTCCTCGTCCGAGCACTTCTGCGTCAACCAGAGGTAGTCGAACCACCGGATCACCTTGTTCTGCAGGTGCTCCGGCACGTGACGCATCCGCATGTACGTCTTCACCGCGTCCAACTTGGCTGCAACACACGGCAAAGGAGGCAAGGGAGCAGGCTCTTAGGCTCAGTCGATTGTATTCACTGTTTTAAAACATACGTGAATATGTATTGGTGAGCTGCAACCTGGTCCACAGAACACGCGCCACTCGCCACCTTGGCTGCGAGTGGCGCTGGCTGGCACTCCCAACGCGCATAAATACCCAACAGTGTGGACGATGCAGTACCCTCCTCCGTAGCTCAATCAGAAACGTAATTCTAAGGTTTTTGGTTCGGATCCCACCGACAGAAAGGGAGCTTTTTCGACCACTTTATATCCTTTCAATTTAGGTTATGATCGTTGTACTATCCAGCTGAAAACAAAAAAAGAATAACCCTTATGCTTTCCTTGGCCTAATCGTTTGTTGGTTTCGTTGGTTGTGACTGATAAAGAAATGAGCCTCTCGAGAAATTCCCCTTCTTTTGTGAGTGAATGTGTACTAACCACACACCTGATAATGCTTGAGAAGGGTGAACATGCGGTCCTGTCGTCATGACATAGTGCAAGTAAAGCGCAAATTACACAAAGACAGTGGGAGGCTAGCCCAAGTGTCGTGTTCTTTCTCTCTCGCACTTCTCGAGCTTAATTATCCCTCCGTGGCAGCTGTCACAATCGCGTCGCTTCGGAAGTCACAAACGGGTGTGGCCTTCCTGACTTGATGATGGAGGTCGCAAGCATGTAGACGTTAGTTCAAGGGTCCTATCGAATCTCTTTCCTATTTTGTTATTTCCTGACTGCCTTCCCGGTGGCGTTGAGCCGCGTCATCTTATGACCTACTGTAAATAGCCCCACCTTTCTCCTCCTAACGGGAAACGCCTCCTCACTCTCGCTCCTTCCTCATGTTCTTGCGCTTTCAGAGCGAGGGATGCGCTTTAAGAGATACCGCACATACGATGAAATTCGAAGTAGAAAATGGGGTGTTTGTTTTTGTTAGAAGTACCATCTACGAACAAACACTTTGCGCGAGGTGCCAGGATTTCAGAACGAAGCGCCCGAATACGCCTCATAATAATAATAATAATAAGAATAATAATAATAATAATAATAATAATAATATCTGGGGTTAAACGTCCCAAAACCACGACATGATTATGAGATACGCCGTAGTAAAGCGCTTCGGAAATTTCGACCAACTGGGGTTCTTTAACGTGCACCTAAATCTAAGTACACGGGCCTCAAACATTTTCGCCTCCTTCGAAAACACAGCCGCCGCGGCCGGGATTCGATCCCGCGGCCTTCGGGCCGGCAGTTGAGTGCCATAACCACTAGACCACCGTAGCGTGGCTCGCTACGAAAATTTTTTCCCGTTACTAAAATCATTCTCTTTATCTGGCACTCCTGCAGCGAAATGCATGAACGCTTTCTCAAAGACTGAAATATGATGGCACAACTGTGAATATAAGCAGAGTAACGCGACGCCATTCAAAACGCAAATACCGTACCGCGCGTGGATATTCGCGTCAATGACGCAGTCACAAGGAAGTATTTGTATTGTTTTGTGATTGTCCACTCGTTAACGACGTCAACTATTATGCAAGAGAAGAGGACTACCACGCGCCACACAATCACCAACCTCTCCTTATATACAATAAATAATAATAATAAAACTATCAGAGGTGCTTAGCGTTCAGTGGAGTTACTCAAGCTGTGAAGAACCTTAAGGAAAAGGTTTTTTAACGTGTCGGGAACACATATATGCAAATATTGGGGTGCGGCCCCAATGAGGCCTGCTTAAAACAAACTGCCGACAGAGTCAAATGAAGAAACGTGGATAAGGTGTCAAGAGCGAATTCATATTTTCACCTAAACTGAGCATTTCTTCTGGCATCATATCTGTCAGTGGCACGCCACTTTTGTTCAATCATTTAAAGTATCACTGCATTAAACGAGTAACGTCACTGAAAAGCTGCTACGATGCCTTCCTAAGTACAACGATACTTTTTGTGGTTCTACATGCTATAACCACGATATATGCTTACGTGCCACGTTTCCAAACACTATAAGCGCCATGCAACGCTCGTACCGTTATCTAATATTGTGTTTTTTGTCGTTTTGCCGGCAGCACGATAACTAGCTTTGATTACCTACCAGCCGGGCTGTCTAAACAGCTGGACTGCGTTGATACCAGAAACACTAGCGCCGTGCCCATTTGGACTCGTGCCTGTAGCAATTATACAGGCGCGCACAATTATGCCGCGTCGAGAATCTTAATTGAATCACGTCGTGGCGTGGCCAACTCGCCGAGCCGTAGCCGCTTATTGAAGCCAGTCGTCACACTCTCTCTGCGTGGCTGCATCGTTATTATAATTGAATAAATAAGCATGAAGAAACACGCGAAGGACAAAGAGGAAACATGGAGAGGGAAGACAGATGAAGATGCGAAGAAAGGAGGAAACAAAAAAAATTAATGAACAGGAAAATCTGTCAAAAAGGGGAATAGGAACATGAAAGTAAAGTGCTTAAAAAAGATGTACAGTACGCTCCTCCGTTAACTGGAACACTCTAATGAGCACATTTCATATTGATTGCCCCTTAACTGCAAGTGGACGTGGAAACATAGTTTTTACACAACACTGACGGTCCCGACGTGGGAGTCGCCCGCTGCGCGCTGACGCGCGCCTTGCAGGACCCAAATAAAGTTCTTCAACCAACCAGCCAACTAGTATGTCAAAAGGAGTCAGAACTGTCAATTACCAGAAGTCCTATGCAATTATAAGGCACAATGCTTTTGCAGGAGAGCGATATCCGGACATGCCCTACACGCTAGTGCTCCCTTTAGCACTGGACCCGTCTGTACATACGGGTGGGCAAATCACCTCACTGAAGGAATGTTAGCAGTGCGCGATGGGCCTGGTCGGGCAGGAAGCCACACCCACTCGAATATACGGAAATTGTCGAGGGTTGTATGCGTCATTCCAAGTATACCATATCCCTTAGTAGCAATTAGCGCGGCGTAAGGAATGCGGGACACTCCATGTTGAGGTGTTTAAGTGCCTCGCAGGAGCCATACGATGCTCTCGACAGGCTGTCCCCACGTCCTTGTCGGTGTAAGCGTTCGCGCACCAGCAGAGAGCCAACCCTTAACTTCGTAAATTTCATAGTCGCATTATTCATGCCTTGACTTTGCAAGCTGTGCAATGTCAAGGCACGAATGATGCAGCCATGTTCAATCTGTGGACACTCAAGGGGTGACATATCTCTGCGCATTGCGTCTTGCAGAAAGCAATGACAACGAGAGAAATAACCATCGCCGTCCTTTAGCATGAACAAGATGATAGCCGCTCAGGCAATTTCTTCTGCTTTCGATAAGAAGAAATTTCCGTGAGCCTAAATTTCTCGCACATCTTATTGAGCGCCTGGAACCTAGACGCACACGTTCGATTATTTAGACTTGGCACCCCACGTCGCAACTCTCATGCATGTAGCCAGTGAATTACCTTCTAGCATTCCAGCTCTTACGTTCTGTGCAGCATCGCTATAGGTCAGTTGATCGAATCCCATTGCATGGCGTACAAATACGGAGCAGGTGCACGCTTCCGCGCACAGCTATCAACACAGCCCACTGTTTCCGAACCGGAAAGAAAAAAAGCGATAACGAAGTCATCGAATTCCGTCGCACCCGAAATTCGTTTAGTAATGAAACGGCCTAAAGTGGCTGGCGTGGTCGAATAACAGCCGAGGAGCCGGGCCTCTACCAAACTTACCAACAACCCATTCCAGCCCTTACTCCCAATTCCTTTAACACCCTTCAGCCTGTGTCTCCGACATAACGATGTTTGTACCTCGTTTCCCAGCGTCGCAGAACTCGGCGTGGAAACATGGCTCTGCCTCACGAACACGCAAGCAGCGGTTGTGTCAGCCTCGACGCCTGCGCTACGAACTTTCCCGCGCGATGGGAATACGGCACCATTCGGGGTTGTGCAAAGATTGCGATTCGAGCAAGCGGCGCGAAGCGCGCTGACCCAGCAAGTCAGAGTAGCCGTGCACGGCGAGTGCTTATGCAAACGAGCGCGCGCTGCAGCCGGCCAGATTGCCTCATTTGTTCGCGAGAACTCTCGGCAAGAGTATCGGTAGCGCAGTGATCAAGCGAAAACTACAGACGAACGGCTCGCACAGAAAAGAGTAAGGCCCTATACTCCGCTCGCTGGGGCAAATTAGAATAATCTGACGAAGCTGTGTATATTTATGGCACGGGCCGCCGGGTCGCTCGGAGCCGACGGAGCACGGATTGCTTTTCTCCCTCTAGATCGCCGTAGTAGTCACATGGGCATCGCCGCGTGTTCTACATTCGTGTTTAATTAACGGCAATGTCATTAGCGCTGCGCGCTCTCTGTTCGCTCCGCGATTATGCCCGTGCCTAATATGTGACTTTTCTGCCTGATTTTCTTACGTCTCTGTGTGGGCGCGCGCATTAGCAGGGACGGAGTTCGAGTCTAGAAAGTGTTTGTTCATACTCGACTGGCTCACGCGCTATAGATGTAAGCGTGCTCAAGGAAGTCTCTTCTACGGTGCTTCCGTGTGAAGGTTAACAGGTTTGTTTCTGCCTCATTGGCAGAAATAGGCCTTAGGGGCGGTACTCAGACTTGCCGGAAAAACAGTCGATGAAGATAGGCTGCGCGCGAATGCATCAACAGTGACGGTATACAGGTGCTTGCCTCGATCACAGGACGAGATTGAAAGCTTTGGAATGCCCGTCGTTCAGATGTTACCCAGATGCATTGCAATGTGTTTCCTGCATGTGCGGGTGCTTTTCTTTTTGTGTACTAATAGCAAAACGAAACACATATGAAAGATGTTGTCATGGGTTTAGCCGCGATGAGTACTCATCTCGCTTTAATTGAAATAAGGAAATGAAAGTATCAAAGCATTTATGTTTTTTTATTGTTAGCGGAATCTACAAAATGGAAACTACCACTCGTGGCATAGAGCTCTATGACACTACTCCAGCTACAGTCGGATACAACTTCAGAAGTCCGCGCCATATCCTCCTCAAAGACGGATGTGCACAAGCTTGCACCAATGGGTGCGCACTCCAGACTGACGTCATGAACCGGACGGCCGCTGACCACGCCTTCGGAGAACACCGCCGAGTGCCTGAGCGGGACTATTTCTTTAGTCGCGGAGGCGATCGGCTGCCGCGCTTCGGTCGTCTGGGCGGGACCTCCCTAAGTTGTATCCGGCTGTAGGGTACATTAAGTAGCGTTGAATATTTGAAAGATAAATAAACGTGCTTACACTACGAATTCACAATATTCCAGCATTTATTTTTCAACCAATAAGTGCTTGGCGCACATAGGCGTTTTACGCATTCTAGCCTGTGCGGTCGTAGGCCATATCGTCTTATAGATAACTCTTAAAAAACACGAATTACAAGACCTGCGTTGTCATAGCGCACAAGTACGTCATCCCCTTCGAAATAAGGTAGACGTTCAGGGGAAGATTGAGGCTTCAGGAGATGAAAATGCTAGAGTCAACGTTTAACTAGAGTCAACGTTTCGACAAGTGTTCTTGTCTTTCGTTACCTCAGTTGTCAGTTGCTGCATTGTAGAAGACAAGGCAAATTGTCAAAACGAAAACGACAAGACCAATAGAGATACCTCCTGCTCAAGGATATTTCACATTTCTTTTTCACATTTTCTTCGAGTATTCCGACGAGTGCTGCATTCCACAGGTACTTTTGAACGTTTTGTTTAACGTTACAGAAAAGCTGGTACATGTCGCTAGCCTGAAATAGAGAGAATATTATACAGAAGCACCAAACTAAATTCCTGGCATTATCATTATAACTAACGTTAACTGGTATCTGAATAATCTCTGTTTCAACCCCTCTCTAATGCGGGTTTCACTGTTAATCGTGACGTAACTGCCGAGCATGACATGGTATTGATGCCAAGTTTATTCCTCCTCCTTGCTGGCGTTTTCTTACTTTTTAACAAGACCCATTCAGTGGTGAATCTGAGGTGCTGCGCCAGGAACATAACGTCGCTAGGTGCTGACGCCTTAACATGTAAACGAGAAAGGAAAAAAAATGTAGTAGATGTTTGACCTCTATGCTATGCGTTGTTTAAGAGCCTCGAAAAGTGGTAACAGGACCGTATTTCGTCGTTCCGTTTTTTCGTACGCTTCTACGAGAAGCTCTTGGGAAGCAGGCAATGTGTGCATTCACGAGATCGGCGCAGCAGTATAGGCAACAGCACTTATGTTGTTCTCTTCGCGTGTCCACCATACTTCATTTTTTTTTTCGTTCCTTAGCGTTCAGAGAAAACTCTCCGGGCGGTGTCAGCGAGGGCCGGAAACTATTTAGAGGCAAGCGAAAGCACTTGTCCAGAAATTCCGGCTTCCGCGATGCTCCTCATCGGGAAAGGAAGGAAAAGGCTACACTTATTTTTATCTGTAGTCCGCGAGAGGCTCGCTTGAGGATGTCGCTACTTCCTGTCTGGGAGACCGAGGAACCACGCTTGAATGTCGACGTGGAGGACCCGACCCCGAAGGAGGATGGTGGGCGAGAGAGGAGGCGAGCGAGAGCAGATAGGGGCCACCGCCGAGATGTGGAAACAACTTGATTAAAAACGACTGCGCGTACCATGTAGCGAACGCCGTCTATTTATTTATTTACTTTTTGAAGCCACATCGGAAACATAAACGGTTTTCCAACGTCCCCAAACTGATATATGATACTTAACCCTACCCTTAGAAAAACATCCTTCCAGTTGTTTTCCAACACAGCCTCGAGCAGCATTCGTTTTCCTTTCATTTTTTTTTCATTTTTTAAGGAAGGAAGAAAAAAAAAGGAGGGGGGGGGGTCGATTTTTGGAAGTTTCGACTTTTCTGTTTTGTCTCTCGTCAACATTTCCTCCATTAGAACATATAAGGGGTTGTTTCTTCTTAGCTTTTCTGTGTTTATTTGGTATTACGCTTCGTGTTACGATTTTTTTATTGCGTTTATTACGTCATTTTATGATGTGCTCCACTATCTTCGTGACAATGCCTCATGTGCTATGTCGATTTCTGTGACTCTCGCCTCGTTGGAATGCTGCTTTAACTAAAGTTTATTCTCGCTCTCTCTTCTTGGTTAGCCATGCCCGTTAAAAAAAAGCACGGATAGGCCTAAGCGATCACATAAACTATTGTCGTTCCATGACGAGTTGTGTATTGTAGCGTTAGCTACACTTGCCTACCCGGAGCCGATTTCGCGTGGACGGTCATGAGCCGTGCTGCGCATGAGCGAGGATCAGTGATTTGACACAGCTGGGTCACCGGAGCTGGCATCTCACGCGCTCTCCGACACCGCCGCGCGCGTCTCGCCGCTGCTGGCCTGCGCGTTCGGGAGGAGTGGCGTCGTAGGGGCGGCAGACACGCTGGCGCCTGCGAACACGCAGACTCCGCCACCGCCGCGCGCGGCTCGCCGCTGCTGGTCTGCGCCGCATTCGAGAGGAGTGACGTCGTAGCCATAGACACAGTGGCGCCGGCGCGCGCGCGCGCAGCTATTCGCCTTCGCTGTGCAGTCGCTGTGCAGTCGCTGTCTGACACTGCGCTGGGGCCGCTTGATAGCGCCTCTGACTGGCGTTTGAAGGTGGGTAACGCCATGGAGAAGGAGAGCGCAAATGCTGCTCGACGGCGCAGAAGAGCCGAGAAGCTTATCTCATCGGATCCCGAAGTAGTTGCCTGGCAATTAGCGGTTCAGCGTACGAAGAATGAACAGAAGAAGGCTAATAATCCTAGATAATCTGGAAAGCTAAGAATATTCAGCTGAACCTTTGCTAACGCTACGTATATCCTGGCATAGCCGAGCTAAGCCACTGCAATTTTTTTCCATCGTTCATGTATTTTTTTCTGAAATATTGACGTCTCTTTCAACGCACTTGATTGACTGTACCTTGCTTAGACAACGTACATCTTGTGCTCAATGTATCAGCATTGTGCTGCTTGCAAATGTAGCGGCAAAAAAAAATTGCGCAGCTTGCTTCAAGTTGCGGAAGGCTGGGTCACAGCAGAACTGATAGGCATCTCGATGGTCCTGGCTTGACTGGGCTTTTACCCTCTCCCCTCTTTCTTTCTCATACCCCTCGCTATACTATACTATACTATACTATACTATACTATACTATACTATACTATACTATACTACGAATGGTTAAGCGTGCTTTCCCCTCTATTTCCTTCTTTTTTCTCTCTCTCTGTACATGGTCTCCCCTCCTCATTTCACTCCTCCTCACCCTCAGATTCCTTTCTCCCCTCCCACGCTATACTATACTACACAAGGCTATGCTATGCTCTGCTAGCGTGCCTGGATAGCCGAGTGGTTAGGACGCTCGCTTTCGGATCGTGGGGACACGATTGAGCGCGTGCCAGTCCATGATGATGATAATTTTCTAGCTACGACACACGGCATACCTCGACCTTAACAGCCCTGCTGTAAAAAGTAAAAGTCACAGAGACGACTATTCTAAATTTGAGATGGAGTAAAAACAACAAAAGGTAATGTGTAAGTACGCTCCATAGCCCACAAGAACTATGTAAAGTTTAATAATTCTGAAGAACTTCCAATCATTTAGAAAATTGCCTCAAGCTCTAACGCATGATCCAGTGTTGCACAGATAACACCAATAACTTAACACAGGCTAGTTTGATTAGAATGGATAGCTCGGTTAATCAGTTGGGTTTAGGAGCTTGCTTAAAATCTCCAATGTCACACATACATAAACACATACATACACATACATACACATACGTAAATCTGAAAAACTAAATAACGAAGTCGTGAGTCCCGCCAATTTTTCAAAATGACACGAATGATTTTCCTGTCTTGTGTTTGTTTCTATGACCCCCTTTCTCTTTCTCTTCGCTGCAGAAAGATAGCGCGCGCCTGGCGTGTTTAAAAGCTGTGTGGCTTTCGTTCTTGCCCGCATCGCTCGTTGTTCGCGTGTGGCGGCGTACTCGTCTCGGTGTGCCCGTATAGCAGGCAGCGCCCGCACCTAGTCCACTGTTGGAGCTGTCGTGCTTCGCGCGGCCGCTGTGAAATATGCGCTGTCTCCTCCCTGATTGTGACGAAGAACACCCCCACAAAGACGCCAGCTGCTCGCGAAGTACAGCTCCATCCACCCTTCCACCCACCTCGTCGCGATGGCTGCCACCACCATCACCGCAACCTTGGTGGCACGAGAAAGGCTCTACGGGACCGAGTTCAGCTACGGTACGTGGAGTGGGATGTTTGATGATGCGATGTCAGAAGAAAAGTTGGAGACCCACGGGCGAGAAGCAGTTCTTTCCGAGTTGCTTTAGATTGAAGAATGCGATAAGAAAGGCGACAAAAGAAAAATCGGTCCAGAAGCGATGCAGAGACGTGGGAAACAAACGTGAAGATAAGATATGAGAAGGAAATAAAGGAAGTAAGATGGAATGAAAGAGAAGAAGCAACACAGTAAGCGAGTTAGGCGAGTTTTGAGATTTATTTAGCACGTATCGCTGGTTTGCATTCGAGGCTATCGGCCGAAGTGAGAAGGGGCGAAATGAATAATTAGTAACTTTTCTGAGATATATCGAATTCGCAGTCAAGAATACGTATAACACAGTACGCCAGGGGCGTAGGCAGAAATGTTTTTCGGGGGGGGGGGGGGGTCACCTCCTTGATCTGTAGTGGGGACGAGCAGGCAGATGTGGTCGAGTGTCATTTTCTGCTCTGTATGCTATGGCAAAAAAAAATTTCGGGGGGGGGGGGGGCACGGGCCCGGTGTGCCCTAACGTGGCTACGCCCCTGCAGTACACACATGCGTAATCAAAGAGAGAGAGCATGTAAAAATATTCCACAGAAACTCGCCCATAGAAAACTGCTTGATAGTACGCAGGCGTAATTTTGTAATTGCATTATTTCATCAGCATATGGCAACGCTAACCGCGGCCCGACTTTAGCCGTATTGTAGTCAACTGCACTCTTCCATTCTCTTCAACTGCACTAGCCCACTCAGCATCATTAGCCAATAGTAGCCACCATTAACCATCATTACCTAACATTAAACAACGCTAGTCAATATCACCCTTCTTTTAGACAACAATGGTAAGCGTCAACTAGGGCTACCAACTGTTGGTAGTATGCGAATAAATGTGGTGTCGATGTGCGCCCTCGGATGGATCGCTGCTTAGCGTCTTCTCTTTTTCCTTATTTTAAGCATTTATTCTTCTTTCCACTGTATAAGGTAGCAAAGTGACGCTCGTCTGGGAGCGGTGAAGGGAAGCACTGCGTCATGAGAATAACGCGCGCCGATAGGAACCGATTTCGTGGCGATGCAGTTCGCGTGCCTCAACTATAGCCACCATACCTCGATGCCATTGAAGGAACGCTGGCGGCGCTGGCATCGAGGAGGTGCCCTATACGCAGTTACGTGCTTTGCCTTTAGCGCCGTGTTAGTGTGTGACGGCTCGTTGTCAGGGTGGTGCGGCTTCCATATACACCAACGGTGTTTCTCTGCCACCTACTGATTCGAGTGCGATATCACCGACTAAAAAAATGCTGCAATAAGCGCTGCAGAAAGGAAACGAATCGAAAGGCTAATGTCACGACTTTGCGGAGTGAGACTATGGTGTACTGCAATTGGGTAGTGTGCCGTCTGGCGCCGAAAACGTGGCTCTTTTTGCGATGACGGCCTTCGGCGCCAGAGCACACCGTACTACTGTCTCGTCACGTGTCGCCACCCCCTGAAGTAATTTGTGATAAGCTGAGATACAAAGCCTCCGAGACCGGTAGTTGTAGTTGACATACAGTTTCCTACAATACTTACTAGAGGGAACTCTGGCGCTTGCGTCTATGGGAGCTGCAACCGTTGGCTGCAACGCATGGCGCTTCAGCCAGCATGGGAACGATGGGTAGTACAAGGAATTGTCTAAACTTCGTTCTTTCGGCTCCGTTTGGCTCCGCGTCGCCTGCATCCACTTTGTCGCAAAACGAAGATCAGCAAAGGTCAGCAGTTCCACTTCACCACTTTAACTTTTTTTAGGCTCACCAATTCAAATTTGGTCACGAAGTTCACAACGATCCATTCTTTTATCCGAAAGAAAACCAAAACACAACAATAAACGAAGCCACAATTGCGTTCCAAGCCCGCAAGCACGAAGACTAGGCAAATCCGTGTACTACCCATCATTCCCATGGTGGCTGAGCGATCGCAGCGCCAGAGTCCCCTCTAGTTAATTTTAGGAAACTCTATGGTAGTTGCCGCGCTGGTCGTGCGTGTACGTGGGAACTTGCTGATTGTTCCCTTCTGTTTCTTATGACGCGTTAGCGAATTCTTTTGTGTGCATGGCGAGAAAGCCTGATGCATTCCAGTTTTTGCAGAACGATTGGAATTGCGGGCTTATTCACATACGATAAATCCAACACCCCGAATACATCGCGGTGCATTCAGCTGCATTCCTGCGCTTTGCCGCCCCTTTGAGGAGTAAAATCTCTAAAGAAATGGAGCAGCATTCGTCATTGAGCGTTGTATTTTTTCTGCCCAAAACCTTGCGACTGCTCTTCTGGTTAATGCAGGTGACGGTTGGTCGTGCAACTCACCCGATGTTGTTAATGTTATGCTTCCGGATCTCCTCGCGCGTTTCATCGCATAACTTCAAATTATTGTGATAGCTAGACATGCGTACATATGCATGCAATGATCAGCTATGCGCTTTTTTATGCCTTTGGAATCAAAACAGTAAGCATGCAGACGATCCGGGACGCTGCTCTACGATAGGAATTGTGCAAGCTCAGACGACGCAGAGGCATCTTTATTTATTGAAATATTGCATCCAAATGTGTTTAAGTGTTTAGATGTTTCAAATATATTTAGTTTAAATCGTGTTACGTGACCATTTGACTCAAGAACGGCAGGAATTTTCGTAATGCCGATTTGAATTTCGCGCGCCGGGCACACCGTTCGATTGCGGCGCGCCTCTGGCGGCGTTATCGCAAAAGTGACCACCGTTTTCCTTTTGGTTTGCTGCGAAGACGACACACTACCCAATTCTAGTACACCATAGTGAGACGCATGTCAGACGGAAGCGGAACGCCTTCACGCGTTCACGGCTCAAGCCGCGAACCTCTGCCTCCCACGCTCCTGAAGCGCACTGTGGTAGTGTATGAACACTGAAAGAATAAGCGCTAAAACTGACGAGCACAAAAAGCAGAACAGACAAAGAACTGGCGCCAGTCATTTGTCTGTTATCCTTTTCGTGCTCGTCAATTTTAGCGCTTATTCTTTCAGTGTTCATGGATAACCAACTAGCCCAACAGTCTGTTCTGCATGTACATTGGTAGTGTATGCATGAGCACAGGCGTAGGTTACCCTATTGCCGGGGGATGCGCACCTTGCCGTTTCTTTCTTCAATCGACGACGCTTTGAAAGAGTGCATATCGAGCACCAGTGTTTATTATGTGCTTGTCGATGCCCTCTTTGCGCGGAATTCACCATATGCATGCAGTGTACAGGTATATGTTAACTTCAGCTACCACGAGGGTTCAATCTTGATCATAAGCCAGGATGATGTGCCACTAGGCGTAAACGTGGTTGCCAAACTCCAATAGACATTGTACAAGCTCTTGTATATCAATGCACAATAAACAATCAGCTACTTCTGCGAAGACACGTTTCACTTTCGTGTTATACCGATTCCTATGACAGAGGGATCAGCCGTGTCTTATTTTTTATAGTGTCCCACTCACAGTCAGAATGCTGGCCTAATTTGTGTCTTAAAACGAATCTTTATTTGAAACTTTATCGATTCCAACATTCGATTATTCGGGACTTTGAGGGCCGGGTAAAAAACGCCTCTTCACGGCCTCGACTTGGACCATAACCCCGCACAAAATGGCAGGGATAGGCAACGTACAGCACAATAAAACAATGCAGTGATATCTAATCGCAGCAGGCTTCCATATATCTCAACTGCACTTACGTTTCCTTATCTTTCCAATTGGATCTCTCTTCAGACAAATACCATTATTTCATTACATTCGAGTTTGGGGTGATACCCCTTAAGAAATGTTAACATTTTTAAATGATCTGTGTTCCTTTGCCTCATGTGCTTTCCTGTTCAGTGTTATCTTCAAACTTACGGTCTTTCACTTTTTCTTTGTAGAGGGAATAAACCTCTCAACCGAGGCGCAGGTACAGAATTGAGAAAGCGTGTTCCTTTGAGCCGTTCCGCATTTGTGGCTCCTGCGTGAATCCTCTGAACAAACAACTGGGGCGGATTGTTTGGCCTCCTAAATCGCTGCCATCTGATAAGTCAGCGGTCTGCGAGTAATCTGAGGACACACACGGCTTTCGAGCCTAGCTGGATCGCCCTTTGCGGTGAAAGTGGGCATCGTGATCCAGATATTTTGAGGCATTATATCTTCAAAAAAAAAAAGAGCTATACAATGAACTTTGGTTGTAGTGGCAACAACCTTTACTCTTATAAGCGTCACGAAATCGCATTTCTCAGTGCTGCAAAAAAGCCTTTTTTTCTGCGAGCGTATAATTCGTTCATTCAGTTCTGCTTCATTCGAAGCCCTCGTGGCTATTTACTCTTATAATCACATCTTTCTTGCCATGAAAAGTTACCTAAATTATTTGTTTTATACCGGGTTTTGCCGAAAGCCATTACTACAGACCGGTGGACAAGAATTTGAAGAATATTAGTTACCCATATTAGCTGCCTCTGCACACGTACCTGAATAAAAAGAAATTATAAATAAGAAAGCGACTGTATTTAACATACGGAAGAACCGAAATAATGTAATGCCTAAAGAATAGAATCTAACAAATAAAATCAACAAAAAGATGCGGGTCCACTCCTTGAAGGCGCCTTTCCATTTGCTGTCCCCTTCAGTCCTCGTTTCGGTTACGGTCATTTTTTTCTTTTTGTTCCGGCTGAAACATCGTTATTTCTCTCTCTATCACTCCCACTCTCTCCACATTGCCTCGCTCGACCTCACGATAGCAGGCAAAGGCGGAAACCGACGAAAGAGATCGGGTTCGGCCTCTTATCTGCACTAGGCTAGACCATGACGTGCGGGTCGCCATGGAAACGGAAAGAACAGCGGCGGACGATCGACGCCCGCAAAATCGTATGCAACCAAAAAAGAAAATGACGAAAGAAAGAAAATGAAAGAGGGACTCGCTACTATTTGTCCAGTGGTAGCAGACTACGAGCGGTACGTTGTCTTTCAACTTTATTTTTTTTGTCCTCATACATATGTTTACGTGAGCTCTTTTAACCGATGAGTTTCAACTCACGCAAATGCTCTTATGCTTACGGTGAGATTGTTCAGATGTACCCCGGAAATATGGGGCACAAAGGAAGCATCACGGTAAACAAAATTAAGTGACAGCTTCGGAGGATATGATACATGAGCGGTAGTCGTAATAATAGCGAAGTAAAACGTTTAAATGCGCACAAGCTTAATGCGTGACTTTCACGAACTTCTTGGGGAGCTATACACTATTCGGCAAAGATGTTACTGTTGCCCTTTAAAGTCCAATCTATATATGAGGTTAATAATAATATCTGGTGTTTCACGTGCCAAACCGTGATATGATTACGAGACATGCCGTAGTGGAGGGCTCCGGAAATTTCGATCATCTGCTGTTCTCCAACGTACCCTGGCATCGCATAGCGCACGGTTCTCCAGCATTTCGCCTCCATCGAAATGCGACCGCCGCTGCCGGAATCGAACCCGCGACCTTCGGGTCAGCTGCCGAGCACCGTTACCACTTTACCACCGATGCGGACTCGACGTTTCAGTTTTTGGCTGTTCTTTGAGACGTGAAGTGGCCTAAGGTGGCCGCGGAATGTCACAAGGCCAAGCTTTTAGAAGGTTTATCAGCAAATCCATAACAATCTTAGTCCTAAATTGAGTTGTTCAATATCGACTACAAATATCCAGCACTGCATTCGTCGTGATAGTAAGAAGTAATAACATCTTGATTTTAGCACAACAGATAGGGTGAAGGTATATGGGTGTTTAAGAAACGGTGAGAATCCAAGAACAGTGACCACGACGTCAAGTCCGCTATGCCTTCGTGCTTTATAAGTGAGAGCCCCGATGTAGCGCAGAATGCAACAGAGAGAATGATACCGGATAAAAGAAACAGCAAAACCGGTGAAGAGCCGCTAGACAGACATTGCGATTCAATTATTCCGTGGTGTTTTACCGTCCCGTTGATTAGCCTTTCCAGGTTGTCTTGGGGCCGCTGCAGACAACCTTTTCGCCCCTTCGGCACGATTAGACTTCGAGTAAATTCTTAATCGGGGAGAAGAAGGAAACCCCGGCAAGGCGTCGTGAAATATTTACGACGTGCGCTACGTTAACGGTTGGGAGTTTCGTTGCGGTGGTTCGAACTCGACCTAACGGTGGTATCTCCGCGGAACGCTGACCAGCTAGAACACAAGCAGAAACGAAGAAGAAGCGAAAGTACCAGCCAGAAGGAAAGCTATAGAACGCGTACCGCTGGATGGGAGAAAATAAACCTGCGCAGCGGACCATACAAGTACTACAACGGATAAAATCAATCCAAAAAGGCGGCAAAGGAAGACAAGCGCAAGGCGTACTTTATGACCCGTGGCAGTAAGGTAGAGAAGATGAAGAAGAAAATAAAGATAAAGAAGTTCATAAGGAAGTGAAACAAGCTCCCAGGGCCGTGCCCGGAAGAAAACGACAGACGTAAATAATGGCGCTGCTGTTCGGCCCGTCTTGCTCGCCGTGTGTCTAACAGGTACAACACACCGCAACGAAAGCTGCTGCTGCTGCTGCTGCTGCTGTTGTTCACAGCACTACGCTGTCGTCGGCGTGTCTCCTATCAAGGTCGGATGGGCTTCGTCCAACGCCTCAGTTGGTGCCTGCCGGCTGCGCGGCGTTCGTTTCTGGCACTTGCCCTTTTCCTTTCTCGCAGTTTTTTTTTCTTTTTTTTTTTTTGTCTTATCCCCTCCTTATTGCTGGCGTCTTCTCTATACTCCTGTCATCGTGTCTTCATCTGCTGCCGCCCGGTGTACCTCTCCTTGCCCTCCATCTCCTCAACTCCCGCGTGTCCACCCAACCTCCTCATCTTGCTCCTTCCATTTCTTGTAACCGTGTCTCGTCAAACGAGCGTAGGGCGTAGGTGGCGAGGCTTTACTTAAGGACGCCGCGACGGCGGCTCCCTTACGAGGTACACGCTAGCTGCGTCGTCTTGCGGTTGTTTCCCGCTGCCTCCGTGTAGTAGCCGTATAGGGTGCCCCCCTTTATTCGCCTTGCTTCTTCCTTTCCGTTTCCACGTCATCTATCCCTTCTTCTCGCTCGCTTGTCACGCTGGACTGCCTTGAGGGCAGGCAGCGCGAGGCACAGCAGCGCCGATGGGAGAACAGCCTCGTCACGGTGCCATGTCGCTTGTTGCGGTTGCCAGAGAGCAACGCGCAACGGATGTGCTCGGATGACTTCCTCCGCGCTTTCTTCTTCTTCTTCTTCTTTTTATATGTATTTATTAGCCCTAGCCACAGTCGTTCTTGTGTATACCGGTGTTATTTTTACAGCGGACCTGCTGTCACGGCAGGGAACAAAACAGCGGCCGGCCTCCGGGCGCACACGTATACGCCTGTTGCGCCGAGTAACGATCGCCGAGATGTAGCTAGCTCATATAACATGTCGTGCACGTACAAAGGAAATAAAAGCGCAGTAAACGTAGTTTGGAGCGGAGTAGTTTTGCCTCACGCAGAGCACAAGGAGATGCGAATGGGCTCCCTGCTATAAGGAGGGGCGTGCGTTATGTCCACCTTTAGAAGTGTTCGACTCGCTAATAATAGTTAGCAACCCACCGGGGTGGTCTAGTGGTTAGGGTGTTTGACTGCTGACCCGAAGGTCGCGGGATCGAATCCCAGCCGTGGCGGCCGCATTTTGATGGAGGCGAAATGCTAAAGGCCCGTGTGCTTAGATTGAGGGGCACGTTAGACAACGTAAGGCGGTCGAAATTTCCGGAGCCCTCCACTACTGCGTCTCTCATAATCATATCATCGTTTTGGGACGTAAAACCCCAATAATATTATTACTATTATTTACGAGGTGCCCAGGTTCCCCTCAAACTGCTTGATGCAGCTTTTTTTGTCTGGTGATCCTCGCAACCTTGTCGCAGAGTAAACTCAATTCAAATTAATAATACTGAGCCGAATTGGGCCCCGGGCATTCGCTAAAGAAAGTTGTTTATTGAATAATGGGATTCTTTGTAAAATACCCGCGCTATTTTGGTCGTTCACTATACGACCGCCTTTTCCCCATCGCTGGCACTCGTACAGCCCGGCTGTTCAGTTCGAACGCACTATTAGCTCGTCGAATACGATGGCTCCGTTCATAAAGGCGAGCCAGAACAATTATTCACAGTGGCGCGTTCTCCACGGAGCCACATACATTACTGCGCCATTTACTCTGACTTGTGGTGCAATCCCGCACGCTGCAGTGAATTCTCTGCCTCTCTTCTTCCTTTTCTTTTCTCTCCTTCCCTTTCCTCCTCTCTGTTTCTCGTCTTTCTATTCCCCTTCCCCGATCCCTCAGTGTAGGGTAGCCAGCCAGAAGTTTTTCTGGTTAACCTCCCCGCCTTCTCCTTTTCAGTTTCCGTCTTTCCTACTCCGACTCGGTTTGTTAATCGCAGGGGCTGCCGCTCAGCTCCAAGTGCACGATGACCATACCTGCGCATATGTTGAGTTCCCATCGCATGCCTGTACCACAGAGGAGTTGAATTTGTAGCTACATTTATTGGCTGTATTCTTCTAAGCGAACCTGTTTTTACTTCACGCCACCAGAGAGAAAGAAAGCCCGTTATTACTAACAGCGTGTACGTAGGCGCCTACGTGCTTCTTTGTATAGTGAAGGACATGCGTGTACAGAAAGTCCATCGCAACCGGAAGGCAGGAAGGGAAAAGAATAAAGATAGTCTTGACTATTACGCTAAGTTGTATATTGTATGTAGTGTGGGTTAAATTGTAATTAAAAATTTGGACCCTATGTACTTTATGTTTATGCCCTACGTACTCCAAGAGCTAAAGAGTAGCCGGCGCCTTATTTGTACGCCATCTCCTTACACATGTCAATAAAAAACGCCAGGCCTGCGCTGAAACCGCAGCACAGTCACAGCGAAAGCTGGAAGAGCGGCGTTTCTAGAGCCCGTTGTCAGCTCTCTTGGGGCTACAATCCAAGTACACTAGAAAGATACCCACTACGCCATAAATCAATTTTTGTGAAGTTGGGAAGCACCTACTAAGCCATTATGCGTCATTCTGCGGAGAAGCGAGGCACCAGCCGCACGTCTGTAAGGCATTATGTGCACTTTGTTGACGCGACGACTGATGACGATGAAGAATTATGGCTCAGCCCTTTGTAATGGGTTGGAAGCTTTAAACGGCCCACCAGTTGAGTAATTTGCATTGGGTGACGCCAGGTTGCTATTTCCCTCTCCCGTCATGCTGTATAACGTACGTTGCCGTGGGAGAGAGACGGGGTGGGGCGAAGAACTTTACTGAGACCCCAAGTAAATGGATCATGCGCTTATGGGATTCTTTGGCAACCAATACAAATGCACTTGCGAGGAACCCACTACGCTCTAAATCATTGTAATTTTACTGAGACCCCGAGGAAACGGATCATGCCCTGATGGGCTTCATTGGCAACCAATACAAGTGCACTTGCGAGGAACCCACTACGCTCTAAATCATTGTAATTTTACTGAGACCCCGAGGAAATGGAACATCTGCTTATGGGCTTCCTTGGCAACCAATACAAGTGCACTTGCGAGAAACCCACTACGCTCTAAATCACTGTAATTTATTTGAGACCCCGAGGAGATGGATCATGCGATTATGGGCTTCCTTGGCAACCACTACAAGTGCACTTGCGAGGAACCCACTACGCTATAAATCATTGTAATGTTTGAAAAGTAGGGCAGCAGGCACTGGGCCATTTTTCGTCATTCTACGAAGAGCCGTAGTACCTGCTAAACGCATGTAAGGCATTATGCGCACTTTGTTGATGCTGTGCCTGACGACGATGAAGAATTATGGCAGAGTCCTTTGTAATGGGTTGGAAGCATTCAACAACCTACTCATTGCGCAATTAGCATTGTGTGACGCCTAGTTACAGAATTGGCGTTGTGCGACGCGTTGCGCGACGCTTGGTGCTTATTTTACTCTCTACCACGCTATATTGCATATGCTAATGTGGTTCCTTCCCGACATGAAGCCTGTATAGGACCTTTTTGCATAGCAGTTCCAAGCACCGGAATGGCTCAGAGGTTGAATACTGGGCTCCCACGCAGAGGGCCCAGGTTCGAACCTCGTTCCATCCTGGAATTTTTTTCTTATTTCGTTTTTTTTCTTATTTCGAGCGATACTGGTTACGGACACCGGCGGCGGCGGCGGCGGCGGCGGCGGCGGACAACTACGGCGCCAAAAACGGCCGGTGAAATGATCTCATAACAGCTTTCGCTGTAAAAAAAAAGATAGAACTTACTGTGTATATCACAACTATTAAAACTTATGGTCTATATCATAGCCATTAAATTAATATCAGACTCAACGACGTAGTATGGAGGTCAAGCTCCGTCATCCGGACTCAAGACCACTGACAGAAAAGAAGATCTTGGGACCTTGGCCTACGGTCTCGCATATGCGCAAGGCCACGAAAGCCCTTTTGTGCTTCTTGAGGACCACCGGACTTCACGAGCGCCTGTGAACTAACAGCGCGAGTTCGTGTTGTGTAGTTTCACGCTGTTCATCCATCTCTTTCTTACTCCTCTTCTTTCTTCTCTACCCTTTCCTTTCTGTTAGTCCCCCACCCCAAGTGTAGGGTAGCCAACCGAGCCAAAGCTTGGTTAACCTCCCTGCCTTTCCTCTTCGTATCTCTCTCTCTCTCTCTCTCTCTCATCTCTTCTGTAAATACCACGTGCCAGCAATGCAGCTTGCGACGCATTTCGTTTTTCAGTGGAGCTAGTGTTTTTTGTCAATTTTAGGGCATACGTATCTCAGTGCCGTTTCCTAAAAAAAAAAAAAAGCGAAAGAAGCGCATTGGCTTCTCTGAGATTTATGTCGTCCATTAGATGCTCCATACGTGGGCTATACACCTCTCAACGACAACATTTAAATAACGTTTGCGCTTGTAAAATGTGCCCACTCATGTGTTAGTGTGCGTGCATATAAGTGCGTTTTTTTTTCTTCCTCTTCTTTATTTTATTTACGCGAAAGTTATTTATTTTAATGGCTATCTCCACTGTAGTCCTTGTGATGTCAGTCATTAGCGCTGGTGTTCGGCAGTATCCGTCTCAGAACACCCAGAGTGCTTTGCAAAAAGAACACAAGACAAAAATCGTGGTGCTTTAAGCGGATTTAAGCTATCGATTCTACGGCGCGACATGCCGAGCGTTCTGACTATAAACAACTCCGTCTAAGTTTCGACGGAGCAAACTAAGGCCCCTGGAAAAAGCGATCTTGCTTTTAGCGGTTAAGATTGGTTGACGTCACGATCTGCAGCTTACCTATAAGGTAGCATTGAAAGTTAAAAAAAGAACGCAATAATATAAGTAAATATATTTTAAATCTCGGAAAAACTTGTAGCCTTCCTTTTTTCTTTCAACTTATTTAGATACTCTCGTTCTGCCTATATTTCCCCAAATGTGTATGAAATCTTGTGCGCCGTCTAACTCATGCGTTTGCGGGGACGAAAATTTGGGTAGCAGTTTTGTCGAAGAAGTGGTCGGAGACACATAGACGTTGATGGCCGCCGAATTCACGCTCTGAGTGTCTCCCCGGCAACTTCTTCTGGTGTGTTTCATTTAAAAGCTGCCTGAAGTCTTTCCCAGTCATTTCCAAAAGCGACACCAATGAATCCTTGTAACAGATACTGGTAAAATAAAGAATGATCGAGAGCGCAGGTACTGAAGGCTCGTTCGGTCTCGCTGTAAACTTATCCGGGATCCTCCATTTCGTTTCCATAAGCTTTAAACTCGAGTTTATCCAGAGGGCTTAGTTCTCAGCGTGCCAGTTTGCGTTCATTTAATTAGCTAAGCTGTATTGTCTAGCTCAAGGTTTACTAGCAACTAACATCTACAATTGTAAGTTGTCCGTTTCAGCAATCTTCAAAACTGATCAGAGAGTGTTAAATGAAATTGGACTTTCTCCTAAAGTGCCCAGGAGTAAGAAAACACACCTTTAGTTTGTTAAATATTCGCACTAGTAGGGAAGTATTTTAAAATAGCCGCATAAATATCGACGCATACGTTGTTATAAAATGAATAAATAAATATTTCTGCTTAACATTTCGCCCACTGCCTTCTCGTGTACTACTTTCGCATATATACTTGAAATTGGTAAGTGAGCATAAGTAAATGATGCACATTAAATTGACATGCATGCATACACAGTCGTCCCTCACTTCCAAAAACACCTTCCTCGCCTGTCAACTTCTGCGGCAGATTAAAACAATCTGTTCTTTCTATGCAGGCAACATCACATGAAGTTTAACACCCAAATATTCCAAAAGTTTGATCCCGCTCTCATGGAAATTTTTCATGACAAGAAAACATCTAAAATCTGCACAGACTGGACAACATCTAAAACGTAAGCACGTCTGGAAAGAATAAGCCTTGAAATATGCCCAGATCTGGAAATACGTGCTTGACAAACACTTGCAACACAAAACTTGCTTGCAAAACAAAATTATCCTGCAAAGTAACACAGGTATCCGAGAAGTGTTTATCATAACCGTATGTCTCTTAAACTCATTAGAAAACTACTTATTTCAATTAAATCACGAACTTATGTCGTTATTGTCCGATCAGTAGTGGATTCAAATAGCTTGCTTATTCAACTGCCATACGACCAGTATCAATGCAGTTTCGAAAATTACTTAACGTACAAACGCCGCGCAGAATCTACGCAGGTAAAGAACGCTACTATTCATCCTCCGGTATCCGCTGCATTCGCAATTAGATATTACCTGTTACATAACGTGTTTCTTATTACAACACATGTAGGCAGACCACCCAAAATGTTTAGTGTGCTTCTAGCCGGCAGCGACAGCTAGTGCTCTCCTTTTTTAAAGAAAGAGAGATAAGCGTTAAAGAAAGAGAGAGAGAGAGAAAGAAGGATAAAAGAAAGGCAGGGAGGTTAAACAGGACCGAGCCAGGTAGGCTACCCTGCATTGGAGAAGGAGGGACGGCGAGAAAAGTTTCATTAGAGAAAGGCCACCGTCGTGGCCGCGCACGTGCTCTTCTGTCGAGCACGTCGTGCACTTCTGTGTCGACGTTCTCTGTTGTGACTTCGTGCTCTCTGTGCTCCTCTGTGACGTCGAGCACTTCTGTGCTCGACGTTACAGACGGCCAATCAGTCCCGTCGCCGAAATTACAGTAGCGCTTTCGTTGCTTTATGAAACTTGGGTGCGCGGTCCCATGAGACCAAAATCATGTCGACGGTGAAGCCATGGTGCTGCTATTAGTGTTCTCAAGTAATGGACTTTTGAAAGCTACTGAGAACTGGATGGATGGCATCTAGCGTTACGTTCCCCTGATGAGTGACGTTAGTCTTCAACAAAAAGGAACCCTTCGTCCGTTCCTTATATTGATTGATTGACGAAAATAGGTCACTTGTCGCCATGGTCAGTACTTTAGTGAATGCTATTCATGTGCTCCTGAGCAAGATGCAGACACCAATAACTCGAAGCGCGTTGCACAAACAGCGTTAAAGAATTTCTACAGCCTTTTAAAGGTTAAGGCTATAGATGACAGCAGTCCAGGCCCGTAGCCAGGAATTTTTTTCGGGGGGGGGGGGGGGGGCAATTGCCGGAAATCTTGACTATTTGAGAAAGACACCTATCTTCGTTATTTATTTTTGGTAAAAACACCTACTTCACCAAAATTTCGGGGGAAAGGGGCGCCCCCCCCCCCCCTCTGGCTACGTGCCTGCCGCAGTCGTACGCTACGCTCGTGATGTCCGTCCCCGACTGCTCGGAATTAACTCATCTATTACATTCAATACTCCTTTTTTACGGCATTTCCAACTGCATAATGTCGCAAACTGCACGTGCGTCTAGCTGACTTCGCATCATTTCTGTTTCTTGCTCCAATTTCGCGGGACAGCGTTTTGCGGAAAAAACGTTTCAGCCTCATGAGGTCGAAGTCGTACGCGGCGCCAAAACGTGCACGCGCCCGTGCGAATGCGTTCCTATTTTACCAAACGGGACGTGACGGTATCGACCCGCGCGAAAAAAGAGGAGAAATGCTGCTAGTGCAAAAAACATAGTTTCTGCAGTGTTTTTCCCTAAGACTCCCAAACTTCCCGGCTGTTTACGCTGCCCCGAAAATGTTTACGCGGTGAATGCGGCCTCGACATGCATGCATGCGTGCGGGCATCCGACAAACCCGATGGGCGGCTTTGAGGTAGTGGTTGGGGCCCTCGTCTATTTAGCATAGCATAACTGTCCTGTCTAGGCTGCACTGCGCAAATACAAGGCGGAAAGTGGGAGTAGCGAGGAAAGGGAAAGTGGAGGGAGGGGAGCAGTGATTTTTGCCCTGTTCTTCAAGTCTGGTAAAACCTTAGCACGGAAAAGCACTTTGTACGCTACGACAGTTCCCAAAACAACTTCGCTCCGCGTCCTCTCTCGCTTGGTCGCTTTGCATTTCTTTTTTTCTTCCTTTTGCGCAGTCTTTGCGCTTTGCGTAGAAGCCATGCATTTGAAGCGAACGTGCATGGTGAGAAGCCAGAGGCTGGCATCTCTGTGGTTGGCGTGCACAGCGTTCGGGCCCGATCGAATGTAGAATGCAGTTCAGAAATTCGAATTCAAAAGAACAGAAATTCGAAGAAGCCGGGGAACCGGGACTCCGAATATATTTTCCGCTAAAGGTCTCCCCTGAGGTAAGGAAGGTGAATGGCATGCCCGAGTTTAACACGCGCCAGGGGTCGTTGGTATGCGAGCAGCACCGATGGAAGGACGACGAAGACGACGGCGAGGCGTTCAGGTGATGCCTCAAAGATCGCCTGAGACGCAGCCTGTGAAGAAGAAAAAAAGAAAAGAAAGAAAGCGAAATGGTATGTCTGTGGTTCCAAGATTGGTCGTGCATCGGTTCCCAGTTATCCTGTCCAAAAAAAGAAAAAAAAAAGCGGGCAAGTGTTTCAGTTGGGAAGGATGGAGGTCACGACATTTTTGACGCCACGTGGCGCGAAGGCCCATTTCGACGAGAAAGGAAATCTTTACGAACGACTTCGAGGTTGCTTTCAGAATCAAGAAGTGACCGCGACCACTCGCATTGTTCGAGCCGCTTTTGTGGACGATAATGGAAAACCGAGGCGGCATTGTGTAGTTTGGGTTAGACAAAATTGTTTTCGCCCTTGGACGTACGCGCCGGCCCTTTATTAGGTAACCTGCGCGGCGATTGCTTGAACGGTTGGAGGGGCAATTATTTATTTTATAAACGAACACGAAAGGGCACGTGTTGAGGCAATAGAGCTTAGGTTTTGTTTAGCTGTTCGATTATTCCTTTTGGACAAGGATGTTTATCGTGAAAGCATTGTATCGATGGCGTTATGTAAGACAGCTCTGCTTGCATTTAATTTCCCGTACAGTTTATCATCAAAAAGAAAAGAAACTGTAGAATATGTTTTGTGAACAACGACAGCTGCGTTTTCTATCCTATCAGAGTACGCGTATACATGAATTTAAAGCTTCGGTGGCTTGTGATATTTAGGTACAATTCTCTACAAGAATGATCTATATATTTCATGCAGCACAAGACGCACAGCGCCTATTAGCGATCTTTAAACTAATAGGAGCCTAATGATAATTCAGGAAAAAGTGAGTTTCTGCCTTACATTCACCACGGTGTTGCTGTTGCACTGTGCGCAGCGCGGTAAACCACTAAAGGAAAATTAAAATGTGCTAAAGCTTGCGCAAGCGGAACGATAGTTACCTGACTTCGAGTTTTGAAATTGGGACAAATTGTTAGAATGGTATGGCACTTCCGACAACCCTCGCTGAAGCGGCGCTTGTCTTGTGCAAGTGTTTTATACCTAAATATCAGCAATACGGTATTATTTTCAGGTAAGGCAAGTAATGTCGACACCTCGGGTACTTCCGCGAGTGTTATAATCGGTATGACGCGCGCTGTGGCCGTAAATTTCCTATATCTACGTTTCCAAGAGCACAGCGCGTCAGCGGACGCGAGACGGGGCACTCTGCAATAGACAACGCATCGACGTCAACCCGTCGTTCTCCGCCGTCACAATTACGTCAGAGCACCTGCCGCCCCATTGCGTAATTAACTGGGTGGGTACTCCCACCCTGACGCTCTATCTGCCGGCTCCTTCGCATTATAGGAATACAAGAATCATATACTACACCAGTCAACTTCACCCCTTTCCTGTGCTCATAATTTGACATTTCCCTATTCATAATTACTTTGTGACGCCTTCACAGACCCTTCTCCTTTTCATTCCTTTATAACTCTGGTTAACTTTCCTGTTTCTCGCCCGATTTTGTCTCTCTATATGGATGTGTATATATCTATCTCTATATCATACTGTTCTTATATAAAAAAAAAAAGAAATTGCAGCAATCTTATTTATTCTTCGTTTCTCTGTTATGTATATGCTTCCCTGCCCAATACACCAGCATAACTTATCTGCAATGACAAGATTATCTTTTGGCACGCATTCAATGATGTCTAGTTATATTGACGACACAAGCTGCTACCCCGTATTTAAGAGCATCTGCGCATGCACTTTGAGATCAACTTCTCTCGGGAAGCCCAACTGCTCGTCGTTACGTAAATTTACTCGAATACTATGCATGCACACGATTTCCCTCAATCTACGACACGAGCTGCATTCAGGAATGCTAAATTATGGAGTGTAGTGTTCTCACAAGACTCTATATATATGCATTTGGTGACGCGAAACCTGGACGCTCAGTATACTAGAACGCATGGACGGCATATCGGTCGTTTCCGGTTCCGAGCGCTTACCCTATCCTTCCGCAGCAAAAAAATATATATATATATATATATATAAAAATATATAAGTATAAAGCTTCCAATACACAGCGCCAAGCACCGAGGGGGCAGCAATCGCAGCGGAACAAACAGATAAGAGCCACACAGACGTTCCCCACCCTTTGCTTTCGCTCTTGCACGTGGGAAGCGTTCGGGGCCATTATCCCACGCGCTGCATTCGCTATCGGAAATCCCTGGAGTGCAGTACGCATTAGCGGTCGAATAAATCTCTCGTTAAGCGGCTTGAGAGGCCGTCCTCTTTCGAACGTCGCCCTTCACATAGCGTTGTCGATACCGCTTCGTGGCCGCAGTGCCGTCCCGATCCCCGTTTATGGATATTCGGCTTCAGAAGGCTCGCGTGTGGCACGTTCTGCAAACTAGCTCGATTGGTACTGGGGAAAAGTTATTCGGCAACTATTAAATGAATAAAGAAAAATAAGTTGCTAAACCTGTTTAGGAAGGACTAAGCGACTTGGCCAGTCAGGTCATCATTCTCACTTCCGCAAAAAAGGAAAATATTCGCGAACGGCATCTGCAGAGTCGGAAACGAACGGATTACGTGCTGTCCGGTAGAGGAAGAAACGAATGAAACATCTGCTTGCTACGCACGTGTGCGTAATAAAGTCCTGCTTGTGTTTCTCGCGCCTTTACCGTCCGTATTTTGTATATCTGTGTGCTCTCTACAAAAGTCATTTATGGCTGCTACTTTTGCAAAGTTAATTGAAAACTGTCGAAGCATGCACGGAAATGTTTCAGCTCGACTGGCCCATTGCTTTGATAGCTTGTTGACTTCCGGGGGATAAGGAAATTAAGGTCGCCGAAGCATACGTCGCATGACCACTTACAGAGTCGCGTGTAGTACGTGCACACGTATTGTTGAGATGATGTTTATGTACCTTTGTATCCATGACAACGAAACTTAGATGACGCCTCAACCGCACTTTGAGAACTTCAGACGTACTACGTGAGCTATAGTAAATAATGTTATCACTAGAGAACGGATTTTAGGCAAATGCCTATTTTGTTCCTTGCGCTCCTATCAAGCCATTTTAATATGAGCATGAATTAGAGCTTAAGAAAGGCTTTTATAGTGTTTTTATTGTGCCTATAAATGCCTATTTTTGGCATCCGTGCCTAAATACTTACAAATGCCTATAAATAGCTATTTTCGAGATTGGCGCTATATGAACACTACTGAGCTTCAAGTTTTGCGTCCGGTTGCAATTTGAGACCGTTATTCATTTAACCGCGCAACATTGACTGTTCAAAACTGGGGTTGAACCAACTCCCGGAAACAACCGCTGTAGTAGCAGTGAAGTGGGACGCGCCGGCGAGAATTCGCCGCCGCGCTGATATGGCGCGAGCGGTTGGCGAATGCGAAACCGCAGCGAACAGTCAACGGAAAGGAGAGTGAAGAGAAAAAAAAAAAAAGAAGTGATGTGAACGCAGCTTTAGTTTGGTTTTTAATTTGATTTGTAAGGTGTTCACTGCAGTAACGTAGCCAGAAATTTTTTTCGGTGGAGGGGGGAGGTCCAAGCATACTTTATGTATGTTCCTCGTGCCTTTCTACGTGTGCGTGTTAGTGTATATATCCACATGCAAAACTGAAAAGTATCGAGGGTGTGGGGAGGGTGTTGAAGCCCCGAACTACCCCCCCTCCCCCCCCCCCCCCCCCCCGCCCACGCCTGACAACGCCAGTGGTTCACTGCCAGGGGAGAAATCGCTCTACGCGATTCGACCCGGCCAATAGGAGGAATCCCTCCCTTCTGGTCTTTTAGCGATCTGGCTATCTGCTCCTGTTCTGCCCTTCTCAGTCATGCCGAGAAGACACCCAGGAGTGTGTTTATTCGACAGTGGACACTTGACTCACGATGCAGAACACGGGAAAGACCGTGTTCTGCGAACCGAGCGGGACAAAGCACAATTGTACGGCTATGTTCAACTCTTGGCGCCTTTCTGCCATCTTAAGCAATAGCATTTTGTTTTCCTGTTGTAGATAGAGGTCGCGCACGTCTTCGTTTGAAATTATTTGCATTTATGTGAAAATTTATTGTGCGTACATTTACAATGTTGGATGCCTAAAACGTTGTTTCGCCTGCCTATTTTTGGCGCCTGAAACGCGCTTTATTAGTGCCTAAAAATCCGGTCTCTAGTTATCACTGTGTTGCAGTGAATACATGTAGAATACGGGAGCAAGAAAGAAATAAAGAAAGTGGAATGGATTAACTTTAACGCTAATTTCAGTTCGTAGATGTATGCATAATGACAATGTCGCAGGGCTTGGCGCATTTATTACACTATTATTGGTCGTTTATTTCCGTAAAAGTAAGTTGCGGTCAACCGTGACCAACATAGGCATTTTCGCTTCACTAAAAGTGTACCGATCAGCAACGAACTACAGATGGCTTTTTCATACGTATAGCCAGCCAAAGTTGCAATGCACAAGTGCTTTCTTTTTAGATTTCTATATATTTACGACTTTTATTTGTGTTTTTTTTTCTGAAATATGCACATGCCTATATAAGCGTCTTGTATTTAAGAGCGGTGACCTACTATCCCTCTGGCTATGTTCTCTGCATTTGATCGCACTCATAGACGACTTTATGAAAACCCTTAAGCCATTGCTCGAGAACTGATTATGAATAACTCTGTTCCCTTTAAAAAATTTTCCATATTTCTCCCTGCGCAAAGAACAACACCCCGTCAAATCTTTTGCGACACTACTGCGTGAATTCAAACTCCTCTCCGTATCTCGTTCTTACATACGTGAGCAAGTATCCAGACACTAGGATAGTTTTTGGTACTGAGGTCACGTTCTTATTAGACTCACGCTTGGTAGAATCCACAGACCGTCGAGGCGAATGACTAAGCTTTTTTTTTTTGCCATGAAGGCCTCCTGCTTCGCTATTCGCTGAACATTTATAGCTGAAGTAAACGCGCACTTCCGAAGAAGGCTACGCTTTCCCTCGTGAGTAGTTACTATGCCCAAGTAAAAACTTTTTCCATTTGTATATGAAAAAAAAAACATGGAAAGGTAGGCTACGTTAGGGCCCGCTAGCCTATCAACATTACATTAGTATCGAGGAAAGACACAAAAACAAGAAAAACTGGATCGAATAAACACTAACAAAGGAGAAAAATAATCAGAAGCAGTAAGTACAGACGGGTCCACTGTTAAAGGGAACACTTGAGTCCAGGGTACGTCCGGATTTCGACTTCTTGGAAAACACAGTTGTTTAGATTTGCATAAAATTACTGGTAGTTGATAGTTTTGACTCCTTTTAATCGAATGAGTGCCGCGCACGAACAATGTTTCCGCAACCACTTGCAGTTAAGAGGTATGAAATATGAGGGGTGCTCATTCGAGTGTTCCCTTTAACAGCGAACCGTTCTGTACATGTACGATATCTGGCGTGTAAAGAATGAGCAGTCTTGGGGCAGAGTCCAATGCATATGTTGTGGTAAAACTCTTCCATTTCACCTAAACACTGTAGCTCACACCAACTGTAGGAAATTCGGCAATCAAACGCCAGCTTCGTTTATTTCGTCTACCTCACACGCGAAAATAAATTATTTCACGAACCAACGTGTCTTCGTCTTATTTCTTCGCTGACGAAAATTTTCCATCTCGCGAGTGGGCTAGAAAAGAAAACACCAAGTATGCTACAAAAAAGATGGGGGGGGGGGGGGGAACAAACAAAACGAGAGATAAGCGTCATTCACTTCTCTGTGGCAACTGGTCTTGTATTGAAATAAGCCCGTTTCTCCTTTCATCGCCTCTTCAATTCTCCGCTAAGAGAGCAGCGCTCCCCATCGTTTACGAGAGAGGAGAAGGCAGGCGCACAGACAGGCAGGGAGGAGGCGTTATCCCGGTAAAGCCGCTGGAGGAATCAATCTCGAGATCAATACGGAAGAAACACACAAGCGCACTCCGTTTCAGAGTTGGCAAGGTATATATAGAGATACTCAGCACGGGCGCCCCGCAGCTTCATCGTTCCGAGACGTGCGCAAACAGAGCGCTCGCCGCGTGGCAGCGATGTGAACGAGAAAGCGAGACGTGAAGAAAAAGAAAAGTAAAGAGAGAAAATGTTACAAGAGCCTGAAACCAAGAGCTCGAGTAAAGAAACGGTATCGAGAAAAAGGCTAAGAAGGCATTGAAACTGAGAGACAGAGCAAAAACAAGCGTCCGGCATACTCGACCACGTATATGATGAAAGAAGACGAGAGCTGGAGAGGCCGTGAAGTGAGAGGCAGGAAAAAAACGACAAAGATTGGATGCGCGCTCAGTGAAAAGACGCGCGCGCCGACCGAAATATGGGTGCGCAGTGAAGATGTTGGGAGAAGTACACACACACACTGCCGCGGAAATGGAAGCGAACTGGAAGAGATGAAAGATGTACACGTTGCACGGGCAAGTGAGGGACGTAAGAAGGTGCGTGGTCAAGATGAAACAAAGAAGAAAAGAATGACAGGCGAGAAAGAAAGATAGAAAAAATAAAAAGAAGAACCTAAACCGGTGTTTTGAGCAAGAACTCCTAGAACAGATTAAAAAGCGGAAGCGTAAAAACGTACAAGGAAAAAATAACGACGGCGAGTCGGTGGTGAAGACGGATTACGGAATCGCCCTAGCCGATAAAAATAAAAACGAAAAGAAAAGAAAGGAACTTGCATGGTGGCGAGTACGCGGTCATGCATTTTGCAGCGGTCTCATTGCAGCGGCAGCGGCCGACCGATCCATCAGGACCGGGCTCGGTTCTTCGCTGACGCCAACGGCGCCAAAGCAGCGGCTCGACCGTGCGACGTCTGCCCGCTTGGCGAGAACGCGTCCGCGTATAGGCAAATATAAATTCGTGAATAACACCGTCCCTCGTCGTTTCCATGGCACAGTAAACAGGAGAAATTATTCACGAACGTTGCGGGACGACAATCACGTCAGGCATGCAACGATGAAGACGAGCTGGTTAAGCACGAGCTTGCGTGCATCTGTGCGTGCATGCGGCCGTGTATTGCTTGTGCATGCGTGCGTTTTGTGCATGTGTGGGTAGCGTGCTGTGTAGCGGCTTCTGATAATGTACGAGGACGAGGAGAAAGAACTCGTCTCTGGCGGACCTTTACTAACTCTGACCATAATTGTTTCATCGGAGACGGTGAACCAATGCAGCAAGACATAACTACTGCTAACTCACCCTTTTTATGAAAGTTTCACCAGAATAATTGTCGCGGCAACTGAAGTAACGGAAGTTATTCAGCCTTATTTTGGACTATAGTTTGTCTTTGAGTTTAATTTTGTTACTGGATAGAGTCTTTACGTAGGGCGAACTTTGCGCAGCATTTTATTGCACTCTACTGTAAACACTGCAATTTATTTAAGAATCGGGTATTTGACACGATCAATCACTGGCTGCTCGTAAAGCGTTTTGATAGGAGAGGCTATAATTTCCAAGGCGCCACACGCTGAAGTTTCAGTATAATGTTTTTTTAACACCAAAGTGTTTTATGCTGGGGTCCACCAAGACTTCAGTGACGTATTTCCGTCACGGAAATGACGTCAAAAAGTTTTACAGTATCAGACGGCAAAGAAAGAAGTTCCGTTAATGGGCATCGAACCCACGACCACTCGGTCCGCAACAACAGATGGAGAGGGGAAGGGGAGAGGGAAAGGGGAGAGGGGTAGAGGACATGGGGAATGGTGGGCGGGAGTGGAGAGGAGGTGTGTGGAGAGGGTATGCGCATGCGCAGTAAGGGTGGTCACGCCGCACACCACCACCACCACCACCGGACAAATACTGCTGTTTACTGCCGGCTGCCGGGAGATACGCCGGACAACGGAGACGTGACAAGGTTAGACTAAGAGGAGCTACGCCCCTAAAATAGCTCTGCGACGCGTGCCTGCCTCACCTAGCTGTTACACCGCGTTCCCCGCTCATGCGCTCACCCCGAGAAACATCGCGGCCGGGGGGCGGCACGACGCGCTCTGCGTTTCCCTCTAGTTCGGACGTGGTTTTCAATCACATTTTAGCATGCCGCGGGTTGGCGACCAAGTTCTGCGTCCAATATGCGACGCTCTTCTGGTTGTCACACCTCGTTCTCTGATTACGTTTTCGCCGTTAACTACTACAGCTACCACAAGGTTTGGTGTAATCAGTTAACATGGACGTTAGTCGTCGCTTAAAATGTACTGATGGGCTAGTTGGTGAGCCATGATTCTCGAATAGGCAGCGCACAAAAGGCAACGAACACGTACACAAAAAAGACGCAAACACAAGCGCTGTTATTTGCCTCTTTTTTGTGTACGTGTTCGTTGCCTTTTGTGCGCTGCCTATTCGAGAAGTTAGTCGTCGGGATGAAGATGTACCACCAATCATCAAACCGGGTGCATCCACATTAAACGGTGCTATAGCTGCCAGACATCAATATACATTGTGCAAACTCTCTTATATCAATGTACAGTAAACATTCAGTTACTTCTGTAAGGGCACGCTTTCCTTTCGTGTTATTCTGATTCCTATGACGGAAGGATCAACCATCTTTTTTTAAAGCATGGATAAAAAAAAGATATCAAAGTATTTTTAAATATGTGAAAACAAGGACTGAAAAGACCAAAAGTCTTTTCCCATTGGAACTTCAGAGGTGACAGCCAAATCTTGTCCCCAAGTTCTAGTTAAATGCGTCAATAACAGCGAACCATGGTGAAAACACTGATCTAAAAATTAACAAAATAGACAATTTGTATTAGGAGCCCGTTTCCTAGTTTAGACGTGTACCTCTTCACTAACAGATTACGCTTTTTCACATACTGACGCACGTAATCACTCTAAATAAAAAGGTATTCATGGCTACAGAAACACAAACCAGGTTTTCTTAATGACGTTCCACAAAGCGGAAGCCAAAAGGCAATGAACAGCTGATGTCAGAGTCACACGGACCGCCTTTTGCTCGAAGCGCACGCTTTTTCTACTTTTTTTTTCACTCATTACCAAACCCTCAATTTCTCTCTTCTTTAGCCTACTCGTTTCTTTCGAGCCAAAGAAAGATCTCTATAGAGTCCACTTCTTTTATTCTTACGAGAGCGGCAGTGACTCGGCGAACGGTGAGGCGGCGGAACGAAAGTGAAACACGAGAAGCGCATGATGGGACGGCTCGTTCACCGCGGGAAATGTCATCTTGTCAGCGGCGGCGACGTCATCGCCATCCATGACGTGCGCGCCTTCGAATATCTTCGAGAGGACCCGAACGACTCCAGTTCCATCACACTACAGGTATACACTGCCGAGTTCTTTTTTTTTCCTTCCGTTGCTCTTTTACTGCACTTTCCCTCTCTAACTATCTCTCTTTCTGTCCCAGCTCTTTGAAGGGTAGCGTGACCTGCGACAGACAGAGATTCTTTTTGGCGTCCGTGCCTCGAATTCCGAACAAAGGTCGCATTCATTCTGTCCCGGCCTTTTCTGGACCTTCGGTGTTTCTTCTGGGGAGTATATTTGAAGACTGCGGCGCCCGTTTCGAGAGAAGCGGTTGTTTCTCGCACACGTGGCGCGACCCGCCCAAATAGGAGTGTACAGAGTAGTTCGTTTATTCGATTGAGGATACCCAGGCGATATGTGTGGTGCAGGTCCTCGAGTAAGTAGAAGCCCCCCTCTAGCTCCGCGCACTAGTCGGTATCGTGAGTTAGTTCTTTAGGTCTCGCTTCGAGGATCCGTGGTCGTGCACTGTCACGACGCAGCATACAAGATCGTGGTCTGTTTAGCGGCGCGAGCAACGACTGACACACCTGTGTCTCTTACAAGCGATTCCGATCGAGCACTTTTTGCCGGTTTCCTGAATATTTAGAAAAAATCTTCTAAAGAATAAAACTGCTACGGAATCGATGGTTCTGATTCGAGTTAGGAGTTATGTTGGATACGTATGATATACGAGCAAAAGTTCACTCGAGATAAGGGCCAATCAACTGTCAGGATAATTGACGTAAGTTAATTGAATGGGTTCACTGAAGGAGCAGACGGTTTTCTTGTGAGCAGCCAGGATCGTGGCGACACCTGCCGGAGAAGACCTTAACCACGTGTTTCTTTATACGTGGCCTCTGAGATCGAGGATTAGGGTCGCCCGCAATTTTAGTGATACTCACGCAATGCGATGCCCTTCACATCAATTCTGAGCAGTTACTCCTCCTTACCTTTTGTTAAAAAAGTGAATAGATAAAAAAATGGCACCTTTGGTTATCGGACAGCGCTTCAGCGTCTGCAAGAAAAAAAAATCCGGAATTTACGTATTGTTCGGTACGTATTTTTATTTTCACGGCGGAACTGTTCAGTCTCGGAGAAGCCAAGCTAGTCGCGAACAGAAATGATGATGATGATGATGATGATGATGATGATGATGATGATGATGATGATGATGATGATCCTGGGATGATGGCACCTACCCACTCAGGGGGATCGGCCAAGAGTCGGGCGGATCATAAAGTCTGAAAATTTTAAGAGCTAATAGACGTTACTGTATCAATTAGAATGAAGCGTTTTTTTTTCATGAATTCCAGTTTTTGATTGGACCGTGTTACATAATTTCCCAAATGGCCAAATTGTTAATGTCATTATGATATTTTAAAAATGATTAGCGGTTGATGTGTCGAATAAGACGATTTGATTCGCATATGAATTTCTCGATAGCACTGCATATATTCCCGTCCGAGTGCCCCAGCACAGAAGCCCCAAATGATAACAGAAATTTTCATTCTCATGAACCGGCACGCGCCCTCTTCGTTCTCTTCTTCATCTTCTGCTTCGCTCTCAGAACGCGGGCGCCGATTTGTCCGGCGTGTGACGGAATAACTCTCATTGGTGAGAGAGAGAGAGAGAGAGAAATAAAGAAAGGGAGAAAGCGAGTGAGAGACAAAAGAGATATAAAGAAGGAGAAATAAAAAAAAATCCTTGGCGAAAAAATTTCTTGACGAGTACCGACGATCCGACAGTGAGCTTCGTAACCACTCTGCTGTCTAGGCACGCTAGCAGAGCATAACACAGCCTTGTATAGTGTAGTGTAGTGTAGTGTAGTGTAGTGTAGTGTAGTGTAATGTAGTATAGTATAGTATAGTATAGTATAGTATAGTATAGTATAGTATAGTATAGTATAGCAAGGCGGTGGAAAAGGGACGTGAGAATGAGGAACAGAGATGTGAGGAGAGGGCAAGGAGGAGGGAAAGAAGGAGGAAAGAGATTAAAACACAGCGTAGAAAGAAAGAGAAAGAGAGAGAATGAAAGAGAAGAAAAACGGAAAGAGAACCAAAGAGAAGAGAGAGAATCAAAGAAAACGACAGAAATATAGAGACAGAAATTGGAAGTGAGAAATAGAGAGAGAGAAGAAAGAGAAAGAAAGCTGGAAAGAGCGAGAAATATAAAGAAATATATGTAGAGAGAGATAGAAAGAAATAGAAATAAACAGAGGGAAAGAAGATATAGAAAAATTGAAAGATGAAAAAGCAAGAGAAACGAAGAAGGCCGCCCAGCTGCGCACTTTCCGTCAGGCTTGACATCACTAGTGCGAAGTTGACTTCATTTTTATGGCTTCTTATTGTCCAGTATTGCAGGAGGAGATTGATTCCTGATTGGCGGCCGGTGTTTAGTTTATTTGTATAAGGTACGCACACAGAAGACACGGTAGCGGAGTTATTGGATTGTAGAAATGGTATTTTTTACGCTAGCACCGTCGCTGAGCTTACGAACAAAATAAAGCTTATGTTGAGGAGTCACTATCATTCTGTGTTTTCTTCTTTTTTTTTAATCGGTTAGAGTTGTATATTGCGTCACTTTTACTTTCCAACAACCCCCCTTCACCCCCCCCCCCCCGCCTTCCTTCCCCCAAGCACACGGCTATTTAAACCTACCGTTGCTCGCAATCATAACTTCTACACAAGTGGCAGTTCTCTTTTTATACAACTGTCATTCCTTTAAAACGATAAATTCCGTGTTCCAGAGCTCTAAAAAGAAAGATTCTTCGATATACGGAAACCAACGTTTTTCCAGAGATTTTTTTTTTCTTTCTTGGTAGGTTCCTGTTCAACCTTAAAGTATGGCGCCGTTCAAATTCAAGAACTTTTAGTAAGGTAGAAATTTGTGCTGTTCGGGCCAGCATAGCTCGTATATTCTAAAACCAACGAAGGCCCACAGTATTTTAAACCCTACAATACTTTGGATCTAGTTTCAAACGCTCGCGTGATTCGGTCTTTTGCAAGGTTTTATTTTTATCGCTATCATCACGCCATGATGCCCATTATCGGGCAGTGACTGCTACCTCTCTAGACATGTATACCAATGCTGTTGTAAAGCCGCTACAGCAGGTCACCAATCATTGTCTCTAAGAGGGATAGTTGCACCATGACCAGTTACTAGCCCTAAATGGACGCCTTTCAGCACAGTCGAATTTTATTATTCGAAGAGGGATACGTGCTCGAAATAGACTACTGGGGACGACATCATGCAGCATCTGATTTTTGGTCGTTGATATTCCGTATTTTATACAATTGTTATTATTTGCACGCGCTAAAAAGAAACTTCTAATGCAACTTTCTATTTTTTTTTTATTTGTGATTTTAATTTAAAGCATTGTTGTTTTCTGAACGTTAAATAATTGTTGGGGTTCTGCGTCCCAAAACCACGATTTGATTATGAGGGACGCCGTAGTGGAGGGCTCCGGTAATCTCGACCACCTGTGGCTCTTTAACGTGCACCTTAAATCTAAGTGCGCGGGCCTCTAGCATTTCACCTTCATCGATGTTTTACGAATGCTAATGAACTTGCTGTTTGCACATAAGGATATGGAATAGCTTGAGACGTATTGCCTTCCATCTCTCTAGTTCGACTTCATTAAAGCCTATAAATACTGGCAATCACGTTCATTTCAACCGCACTAATGGCTCTAGTGCAGAAAGGACCCTATAATAATTAGCTACATGCGGACAGAGGACCGCTAGGTGGCGGCGAGTAGTGCGGACGTGTTCCCCACGGCTCCCGACATCGATGCAATTTTAATCGGTCGATGCCCGTTTCGGCCTATCTGCACTACCGGATCATCACCGGCAAGTCACTGGGAGCACTTGGATATCAAATTTACCCCGGTAGGCCTCATCTTTACCCTTTTTTGAAGCTTAGTTCTGAACTCACCCGCTAAGCCTAACCTAGGCCAAGCACGACTACGCTCTCTCGGCGCCCGCCGCCCGGTGCTTGCCACCGCAGCTGCAAGCATGCCGCTAGAAGCAATGGTCGAAGGCGAAGATATCTCTCCCGAAGCCGCCGCAGGATGTGGCTGGCTCACAGCCTATCGTCGTCGTAACGCAAGCAAAGCACATGCCGCCGCAAAGGCGCCGCAGCATGTAGGGCAACATGGCGCCGCAGCTGGCGCCAAACCGCCCAGTCCACTTAAAAGGCTTGCTACTGCCAGCAAGCTGCCGGATCTACCCAAGGATCACTTCAGAGTCGTCGTTCGCCCGGGCGGCGGTCTCGACGTACGTCTCTGCAGTCAACACAAGGTTTTCAACGCACTCACGATGGCCGCACGCCTGCCGCCGTCGGCTACCGAAGAAGACATCGTCTGCGCGAACACGATGCAGAACATCTTCGTGGTGAGCACACCGCAAGAAACGAATGCGCTTGCTTATTGCACCGTTCAAGAAATTATTCTCACCGAACAGCGACACCCAGTAGCTACCTATCTTACCCCGCCGGGTCACTCCTGCCGCGGGGTGATACGAGGCGTCGACGTCGACTTCACCGACGCCGACTTGCAACGCATGCTACGAACGCCGCGCAACCAACAGTGCTTGGCGCACGCCGAATCAAGAACACTACCACGATCGTCATCCTGTTCAACGGCCTCAAGGTACCGAACTATGTCTACTGCGGACCGATCATGCATCGCTGCACTCTCTACAAACGCCAAATAGACACTTGCCGCAACTGCGGCCGAGTGGGTCACCGCCAGGACGTCTGCCCGCACCCCACCGACAAGGTGTGTGATCAGTGCGGCCACGGACCTCCCGGACCGGACCACGTATGCTCTGCACCCAAGTGCGCACTGTGTGGAGGCGCCCACGTAACGGGCGACCGGACCTGCCGGAGCCGCTATCAAGTACCTTACCTCGTGCGGCGCCGTCGCCAACGTCGCCGGCGTCGCAACAAGAGCCGTTCGTCACCGGTGCCCGCTGCAAGCCTCCTGCCTGCAGCAAATACCCAGTCTACACCTACAAGGGCCGTTCCACCCCAAGACCAGGCCACACCGGGCAGCTCTCGGGCCCCGGACACCTCCAAGCCCACTTGGGTCGACAAGGTCGCCGGTAAAGGTGAGACCCGCGCCCCCGCGCGCTCGGGATCAT
Organism: Rhipicephalus sanguineus; assembly: GCF_013339695.2. NCBI lineage: Eukaryota > Metazoa > Arthropoda > Arachnida > Ixodida > Ixodidae > Rhipicephalus > Rhipicephalus sanguineus. The sequence continues at coordinate 130,841,783 of NC_051178.1, forward strand.
TGCCACAGCCCGTAGCAGACAAAATTCAAACTCTGGAACGCGAGAACGCCTTTCTTTCCAAAGAGCTTTCTGAGATCAAGGCGCTCCTTAAAACGCCCCAGCCTAGAGAGCCACGCGAGAGCAACGCGAGTGAACCTCCTGCTGCCTCAAACCCAGCACGCGGCGCGAAAAAGCGCGCAGGCCCCGCGCTAGAGGCCGAAGAACCTCTAACGATGTCGAGCATTATAGCACACATGACGGCGCTGCTAGAACAGTTCCGTGCAGACATATTGTCCGAAATCAACCCACTGAAACTTCAAATGACTGAAATAACAGCACGAGTACAAATCCTCGAAGGCGACCGGCATCAACAGATGCAGGGCCGGCCAATGCTTCCTCATTAAACATGGCTAGCTCAACCAATCTCACCATTTGGCAATGGAATTGCCTTAGCCTCCCAAAACGGAAGGACGCCTTACAACAATTACTGCGCTCAAACGCTGAGAACCCTTCTGTCCTCCTCCTTCAGGAGACGCTCACCGATAGCCCCGCATTGCGAGGATACCGCGTGGAGTCAGTCTTTCAGAGGGGTAAACGGGGGATTGCTACTTGTATTGCAAAATCTTTATCGTACACCAAGCATGAAGTTCGCCCTGACCTCAAGGTCGAACACATCTTGATAGAACTCATTCCGAACGCACACCTCAAACAGTC
>NC_051178.1:130842575-130889613 GCF_013339695.2 Rhipicephalus sanguineus
CGTTTCGTTAATCGGATGTTTATATCAAAATTGGTATGGAATACCATAACCGTATTACGAACATAAATGACAGGTCATAACATGAAGATCATGACATGCATGTCATGAACAGCATGATTTACATTCCACGGCCTTCGGGCTCTTGCGGCCATTCCGTTAATTTCATAATATACCAAAACTGGTATGACGTGACAAGAGTTCATGGCGAGCATAATGACAGGTCCTACGTGCAAATCATGACACGCATGTCATGTGCGGCATGATTTACATGACATGGTCTCGGGGCGCTCGCGGCCGTTTAAATGAATGGATATATACGAAAACTGGTATGACGATTCATTTCAACATGACGAACATAACTGACACGTGGTAACATGAAAATCATGACACGCGTGTCGTGCACGTCATGATTTACATGCCACGCTCATGACGCACTCGCGGCCGTTTCGCTAGGTTGATATACACCAAAATTGGTATTGCGCGATGTGACTGTATGAAGAACATGAATAACAGGTGGCAACATGAAAACCATGACATGCATATCATGTATGCCATGATTTACATTCCACACTCATGGTGCATTCGCGGCCGTTTCGCTGGCGTGATATACACCAAAATTGGTATTGCGCGATGAGACTGATGAGAACATGAATAACAGGTGGTAACATGAAAACATGACATGCATGTAATGTATGTCATGATTTACATGCCACGCTCATGACGCACTCGCGGCCGTTTCGCTAGGTTGATATACACAAAATTGGTATTGCGCGAGTGACTGTATGAAAACATGAATAACCAGGTGGCAACATGAATAACAGGTGGCAACATGACATGCATACATGTATGTCATGATTTACATGCACACTCATGGTGCATTCGCGGCCGTTTCGCTGGCTTGATATACACCAAAATTGGTATTGCGCGATGTGACTATTCGAAAAACATGAATAACAGGTGGTAACATGAAAACATGACATTGCATGTCTGTATGTCATGATTTACATGCCACGCTCATGACGCACTCGCGGCCGTGTCGCTAGGTTGACTATACCACCAAAATTGGTATTGCGCGGTGTGACTGTATCAAGAACATGAATAACAGGTGGTAACATGGAAACCATGAACATGCATGTCATGATTTTCATGCCACGCTCATGGGGCAGTCGTGGGACGTTTCACCAGCTTGATATACACCAAATGGCATTGCGTGACACGAATGTATGCCGAACGTAAATGACAGGTGGTAACATGAAAACCATGAAATGCATGTCATGTATGGCATGATGTACATGCCACGCTTCATGGTGGACCGCGGCCATTTCGCTCGTTTGATATACACCAAAATTGGAGTGAGCGATGTGACTGTATGACGAACATAAATGACAGGTTCTAACATGCGAATTATGTTATGCATGTCATGTACGGTATGATTTACATGACACTGTTATGGTGCGCCTCCGGCCGTTTAGATAACTGGATATATACCAAAATTGGTATTGCATGACAGGAGTGCGTGATGAACATAAATCACCGGTCATGCAGTGTATATACCAGAATATACGTTTCATTGGCATGGTATATACCACATTGTGCATGCACGCGTGCATGGCAAACATGCGATATATGGCGAACTAGATGCCATGGCATGAATGATTTCATTCGGCTCAAAAATAAACAAAGAGATGTATGGAGCTCTTTGCTGGCTGCTTCGCATTACATCGATTCCCACAGTGCGTGGGATCTGCCGGATTTTTTTAACACGAAAGTGCTTTATGCCGGGGTCCACCACGGCTCCACTGACGCATTTCCGTCACGGATATGACGTTCTAAAATATAAGACTAACTTATGGCAAAGAAAAAACTACAAGAAACAGTTCCGTCACCGGGAGTCGAACTTACGACCCCTCGATCCTCAGCGCGCAGCGCGAAACGACTCCGCCACAGACGGCACGTTCTTCGACATACTAACGGCGTGCTATTTATATACACCATTTGCCGGTGGCTGTACTCAGAGATCGCGGTACATCAGCTTGTTTTCGTTATCACTAGCGAGATGGCGCGAAGGGCTCGAACGGCGGAACGGTGCGCGTCGCCTCACGCGTTGAGATGAGCGGGCGCCTCTACAGGGCGTGGTCGCTCCTGCGCGCGCGCTTATCTTGTACGTCTTGCGCTGTCACCGCAAGTTTCCGTTGAGAGCACGAAGGTCACCTCGCTCACTGCAGCGGCCGCTTTTGCGAAAGGAGCGCGCTGCTCACCGACGAATAAGTTACAACTGTGACAGTTCGCGCTCATCCTGTGTATACGTGTGCGTTCGTTTCGTGCGTCCTCCTTTGTATTTGTCCAGCGCGCTTTAACTGTCGAGCTGTGACAGTTATTAGTTCGCGCTCATCCTGTGTATGTTCGTTCCGTGCGTCCTTTCTACTTGAGCAGCGCGTTGCAAGTTTCGAACTGCTTGCCGTTCGTCACGTGACATTACAACTTGTTGCTATAGCATTCATTCCTTCGCCCTCGGGGCGAAACAATCCACAACAAACACTCAACTACGTCTGTGAAGACACGTTTTACTTTCGTGTTATACCGATTCCTATGACAGAGGGATCAACCATGTTTTTTTCTTTCTTTTTTACTCTTTTTTTCCTTCCTTGCCTTTCTGTCCCCCTTACTCCTTCCCAGTGCAGGGTTGAAAACCAAAAAAGCTTCTGGTTAACCTCCCTGCCTTTCACTTAACCTTTCTCTCTCTCTCTCTAACAATTAAACTTAGCATAACATCGCTGAGGCGAAATTCATTACTATTGTGGAAGTTAAATAACTGATCCTCAACGCTATATCGTTGCTATACACAGCTTCTTTTTGATCCTAATTCTCCGCAGCGTTGTTTCTACCCCGACTTCCATCACAGACAGGCGAGAGCTCGACTGGTTAACGCTGGTGCCAGTCTAGCGATGATCGAACGGCTTCTCTCTAAAGCCGCGATCGAGCTCGTCATCTGACGGAAGTGGCGTACCATTCTATTTGTCTTCTATAATTCACGCTGGCGGCTCGATAATTCCATTATATACACGGAGCGCTGTTCTTTAAAAGGACGCAGAGAGATACCGAGAGTTTCTCTTTCGAGAAAAGACGCTCTTTTCTTTTTTGCCTTTTTTTTAGTTTCCCTTATTTCGTGTTTGCACTATTCCTCGGCGGCAAGTTTCGCTACTGGGCCCCAAGAGCTGTCAAAAGCCCGAAACATCGCAAACACGGTTCGAGGAGACGGAAATCGTTTGAGGTGCGCGTCCTCCTTTCGGGGCTCGCCGTGAAGTGGCGCTGTCATAGCTGTGCGCGTATAGTGAACGATACTGCACAAACAAGGAAGCTCACACGGAGCTGCACAAACAACGAGCAACGTAGAAAGCGGAACGGAGACTCGTCCGTTTAAAACAAATATTAAAATAAAATAAAACGAACACTCGGCGAGAGTGCGGAACAGGATGAATCTCCGGAAATCTTCTCGGACGACAAGACGCAACGGTAAGTTTATATTGACGTCTCAGTAAACTCGCCATTTTTGCGGTTACGACGCCGAGCGCTAGGTGAAATAGCATATATATATATATATATATTATATATAATATATATATATATATATATATATATATATATATAATATATATATATAATATATATAATATATATATATATATATATATTCAAATTTTCTTTTGGTTACGCAAATGAAGGTGTGCATGTTGCGCCATAGTCATGTTGAAGGTGGCATGTTGCGCCAACTCATAACTACAAAATGGTTGGTGTGATTGAAACACGACTTGGCAGGTACGTGATGAGGACACTATCCTGTGCATTTAACTTCCACGATCACGGCCTCTTGCACAGCGCTTTGTTTACCGGGTGACAGTTTTTGGTGATTTATCATGTTCCTCGCGTAGCCATCGGTATTTTATTTGGCTACGCTGGAGTAGACTGGCTTCCACACCCTCCAGGCATGCCTCCGCCGTCGGCGGGCCCCTCGAGGAAACGGAACAGCGAACTCAGCGACGCCGACAGTGAGTCCACCGAACTGTATTCGGCGAGCAGTGACGATTCCGACGATGGATTCACGCCTGTTTACAGTCGTAAACCAAAACGAAGATCTATGGGTGCTTCATCAGCTTCAACCGCATCTACTGTGAAGCCGAAGGTGGCTTCAACGAACTACACCGTCTTATTTGTGCCTGTTACGCCATCGGACAATCTGAGACACCTGAATTGGCAGACCATCTCGAGGAAACTCGAGTCTCTGGCTCCAAACGAAATCAAGGATGTTCGAGTCAACCCCCGCAAGAATGTCTTGGCCATCGATGTTATACACCAGGCATCTCTGCTTGCTCTGACCAGGGTCACAGACTTCGACGGTATAAAGGTACGAGCTCACCTTCCACTTAACAAGGACATGGTGGTAGGCGTCATATACGATGTCGACATCTCCATTCCTTGTGGCGACCTTCCAATGCTCATCAAGGAAGTTAGTGATCATAGCAACATAGTCCTAGTCTCACGTCTGGGCAACTCGCGTTGCGTAAAGATTGTCTTCAAAGGCGACATATTGCCATCCCACGTGAAGGTCGGACACTTTCGTCACGTGGTCCGTCCATTTACACCACGACCACTCCAGTGCCGTAAATGTCAAAAAATGGGTCATGTGAGCGGAGTTTGCAGGAACGTGGCGATTTGCCCCCGCTGTGCAGAGCCACACAATGCGGAATCCTGCCGAGCAACTGTCCTGAAATGTACCAACTGCCATGGATCACACGAAGCCTCATCAAGGGACTGTCCATTGGTGAAAAAGGAATGGAGCGTCATGAGGCAGATGGTACGGGACGGCTCAACGCACAAAGAGGCCGCTGATGTGGTGAGAAATAGACAACGACGCTCGCGACGGCGACGACCGTCTAAGGCTACTGCGGCGCGATCTGGACGGACAACGCGATCTCCTACTCTGACAGACCGTCAGACTTCTCCGAAGAGACAGCTACCACCACTGCCGCCACCACCACCGCTCACTGCATCACAGTCGGAGAGCCGAAAAGACGCAGAGGCTTTGAAAGCGGCGGCGGATGTCGCGTGGCCCTCACTGCCACCACTGCGCAGTCATAAAGAGCCGATGCAGAATGGCCCGCAATGTACATCATCGTCCACAGATGATTGCCACGACAAAAACCTACAAGTCCTCGCTGTGTTGAGGTCTCTCATGACCACGATGCGCACTCTCCTCAACGGAATGACAACTCCGTCAGCTCAATGTGCTCTGCAAGTTCTGGATTCCTTGGAGCCAGTCCTTGCAAGCCTTTTTTAACGCCTACTTCTAGACAACCGCAGAGGAAGCGATGTCAAATATTTCTCGGTTGTGACTGTCTGTGTGTGTGCGGTGAACACTGTGCGCGTATTACTTGTTCCTTCTTTCCTCCTTGCTCTCTCTATTCTTTTTTCTCCCCTTCCCCCTCCCCCGTGTAGGGTAGCAAACCGGGTGCAACCTGGTTAACCTCCCTGCCTTTCCTTCGCTTTTATCTCTCTCTCTCTCTTCCACGATCACCCCATCTCTAATATAAGGCGCGTTATCGTAAAAAAAATGAAAGTTTATATTTGACAGGCTTGTTTTGCACACAATTGGCTATAGTACAAAAAAAGTTGCAGCTCATTTTCAATATTTCTGCTTGAATGCACAACTCAACCTATAAAGAAATAGTATGCAAAATTGTATGTAAAAATGTTCATCAGAAGGAAAGTTATCACTGTTCGCGTAAATCATGTTTTGAGAACAATGGCTTTAAAGATTTCAGTGAATGTACAGTGGCGCTCAATGTGACTTGCAACAAGGGGGCGAGTGGCCTCACGAGTTCAAAGACAGCGCATGGCTTCCATTAACCCTTATTTCCATAACTAAACGATGTTTTCTCACTTGGGTATGATGCCAAATAAGAAAATATCACTTAGTTGTTGAAATAAAAAGAGTTGAAGCCATGAGCAATCTTTGAACTCGTGAAGCCAGGCGCTCCCGTGTTGCAAGTCATATTGAGCGCGACTGTACATATAATGAATAAACACTCAGCATGTCTGAAATTCTCCAGGATCATAGCTTGGGACCTCATCTGAAGCGGCGCATTCTCCTTTTGAGCGAGCTGAAGTGCATATATTTTTCCTAGCTCATTTTGAGACTCCAGCTGACTCTAATCTATGTGCGTCACAGCGGGTCCACGCTTGGTGTAGTCATTCCGCAACTTGAGTTCATGCTTATTTTTTCTCCTATACTTTGCCATATTTCATGGAGTACTATACGTTTTTCCTTGAAAGGCCCCTGCTAAGTCGAAGAGCCCTAAGTGGTGTACGAAAAAGCACAGACAGCCGAGCGAAAACACGCACAACTTAAACAACAGAGTGCCACAGCCGTGTAGTGGAAATTTTCAAATAAATCAAAAACATCATGGCCCACAAGCTTTAGAATGAACTTAGACACTTAGCATTACGTAATATGTATAAGAAAAAACATTTATGACGACATGGCAGGTGTTGTGGAATCAGAAAGCTTCAGTTTCGGTTTCGAATGCCTCTTAGAGGTGTTGGAAAAATGGTCATAACTTTCGAACGGCTCAATATAACCACATTATTCTTTTTGCTAAATATCCTTGAATAGACAAGGAGTTTAAACATGCCAAATTAAAAAAAATCATTTGATTAAAAAAATTGTTTTCGAAGGTGGTGACCTACCTTAAGTAAATGTACGCAACTCGCCGTGTCGAGAGCCATTGAAGTTGGTTTTGTAACAAACAAACAAACAAACAAACAAACAAACAAACAAACAAACAAACAAACAAACAAACAAACAAACAAACAAACAAACAAACAAACAAACAAACAAACAAACAAACAAACAAACAAATCGCTAAGCTTGACTATGCAGTCGGGTAATTAATCCGCCCGTTTGTCTCTTTTTCTCTTCAGTAATATCTTAGTGACAAGTTGGGCGATCAGTAAGACAGAAACAATATGATTAGTCAACCGAGCACACCAGCCGACGGACTGTGCGCTGTTAATCGCTTGCATCGGTACATCGGACGCCCCTTTGCGCAGGTGCACCGAGCATGTGGAGGAGATGGGATCGGCTTGACTCGGCTTTGGCTGGGCGCATCACACGGCTTGGCTCAAGGCCAGAACAAGGTGTCAGCAAGAGATGAGCAAAATACCTTCACGAACGCGCGCGTGCGAGCGTTGTCGCCGAAAGAGAAAGCAATCTGGGGAACAGAAAACAGGAAGGCCTGGATCCAGGCTCGAGCTTAGAGTCGAGTCCGGAGTGGTAGTGGAAGCTACGGTAAGGAAAGAGGGAGGAGACGACACAGATAGGAAAGGCAGCTGGGGACGAAGATAGGAAATGAAGGCAGGCGCGGCGCGAGCGTCTTGAGGAAATTTAGGAAAGGACGTCTGCTTTGACGAGGAAAAGACAAAAATAGAACTCGGGAGCGAAGACGCAAACCTGGCAGATAGGGGGCGCCTTGAGCGAAATGATTCTTTCTTTTGTTATGTAGATTTCGTTTCTTTTAATATACTTCCCTGTTTCGGAACGTCAGGATAACGCTCCCTGAGAAACAAATACTGTAAACGTTTCCAGGCGGTCTTCGTTCATCGTACACGTGCATTACAAGGCTTGCACACTTTATTGTGAATGAACCAATGGGAAACGTGCGGCACCTACAGGTGGCGCGACAATGCAGTGCGCCAGCGCGCCGTCAGCGCCGCGAGTGGCCACTCAGTTGTCAAGTGTCGTGCTACGAAATCTCGTCTCTCCTGCTGCGCCCGCGTTTTGTGGACGTGCGTGTGCGCGATGGCGACTGGTGTTATAAAGTGCGCCGGCTTCAAGAACGTAAACAGCGCAGGGTTTTTTAGAGCCTCCAACGAAGAGAAAGAACACAAATTATGCCGCAGCAGGCGCGTTTTCGACGTGACGGAAGAGAGCACGGTCGGACAGAGTATTCTAAAAGGGAGATGCGTGCAACAGGCCAACGTGAAGCAGGAAGCATATGCCGTCATCATCGAGCTTTGTGCACGCTTTTTGATCATTTTACCTGCTTATTACTGAGTAAACGATGGCATTAACGTCAAACCTGTGCTGTAGCGAGATGTTGTCTTGAGGGCAACCGAATGCGATCGGCGCAAGTAGTACGTACGATCGCCTCCCGTGTTGCATTTAGTGATGCCGTAACAATTGTGCGAAGCTTTCTATACTGCAGTTCCGTTTGTGGACGTTGCTCGGGCTGCATGAGTGCTTGGGTAAATCTGTTACGTGTCATCTTTGTAAGCGATATCTTAGCCGTCACGTAGCATAAAAACAGCGTGGCGCGGCACCGCTTGCATGCGCAGCGCTATCAAGGGGCAAATGTAATACAGGTGTAATAAAACTTAAAATTCGCGCGGTCCCCGATGCATTGTGCCACGCATCCGGCTCTTGTTTCTTACTGTTCCCGTTTATGAATTGCGCTGTCTGCTTATACGTAGGGCGTACTAATAACATTTTTTACCTGCAAATGAGCCTGACTGAATGATGCTCGCCTTTATGTGCCTATGAAATTGTCTGAACTGCGGTCCACGTAACAATAACGCACGTACAGCTAAGCGACGGCGTCCAGTAATTTGGCAATATGGTCATCGCCACGAACTGTTGTTCTGGTGCACGTAACTTTAAGTGCACGCGCTTTGTGATATGCATGTGTACTTTTCAGCATTAATTACTTTAGACTATCAACACCAAAAACACGCCTTTTCAATTGCACCGCCCAGAGGCCGGGTGTACCTTGAGTAATCTCTTTTCCAGCTTGATGCTTACTCTGGTCACCAGAGCTCACTGCAACTGTAGGGGTGGTATTGAAGGCCACTGCAAGCATGCAGCAGCAGTTGTAGCTTTTGTCAACAGTGAAGAGTCAGCGAAACTTCAGCTATCGCCGAAGTTTTGCGGTACGTCGGCGGAAAAACAGCAGGAGCGTACGAAGGAGAAGCTGGATCCGTCGATGACATTCTGCCAACAAAATGTACACTGCAGACCCGAAACCATTTTGCCGGCTGCCACTCGGTTCTGTTTGCACACTGTAAAAATACCGGTTCACTTGTGTGGAGCGTAAATTCACAGCGAACTAGCTACAACGTGTACTTCATGACCATGCACAGGATCACTTACTTCACACGCCGTACGCTGCGAATCCACCGTTCCCTCTGGTCTATAGGAGGCTTTCTCGCCCCGGAAAACGGAAGAAATTTGTTCCAGGAGGGCATTTCTTATATCTATTAGCGCAGTTGACGACGCAGCAACTCATGCGCGACATTGCAAAACTCCTCCAACGGCGTGACACGGCTCGGCGCGTGGAGCGGCTGCTGCACGTAGCACGCCAATTCGTTTCGTTCACTCCCGCATAGCGGCGCCACCAGCTCAGTGCACGTTCCCAATAATGACAAAAAAAAAAAAGAAAAGAAATACGAACACCGCGATTTCGCCTACAATGCAAAGCAGCGACTGGATACCAGGTGCAGTCTTGCGCACGTTTAAGTACTGCACTGTTTCAGAAGGTAGAACATATGCGCGAGCAATCTTCTTTCGAGAAGACGGGAACTTTATCCAGTGACGACTCTAGTCTGAATGTTCTTTTATTCTATCTGAGAAGGTGGCGCTTCCCAATGGTGAAATAAGGAAATATATATATTTTCTTTTTTTCTTTGGGGGGGGGGGGGGATTCGGAGTTCTTGTTCTTGCGACTTGTTTCTCTTAGTTTGTTTTACATCGGAGCTTCTTTATGTATAAACTTTGAAGAATTACGTCTATGTTATGTGCCTTGAACATAAAAATATATCTAGCACTGGAAAAAGGATAGCTTCTCAGAAAAATCTTCCTGTATACACGCGTCTTTACCATTAAGACGTTTAATCATAGGCGTACGCACGGAGGGGGGAGGGGCCCGGGGGGTGCGGCGCCCCTCTAATCATGTACCCACTACGACTCCTTAAGGCAACACGCGAACCTACGCAGTTGCTCACTTTGTCAATGCTTTTGCTGCTGCTCATGATTAAAAATGCCTGAACGCTTTGCAATGGGTGGGCCTTGAAAACCTTCACTCGCTGTGCTGTTCCCATGTCTTGCCGCCTGTTGCGATTCTACGGTTCTGCCACGGAGCATTACATGCATTAACGTGACTTCTCTCTTTATGTAACATACGCATAGGTTTTTTTTTTTCAGAAGCAGTTCCAAGTAATGGCGTGGCTCTGTGGTAGAACACCTGCTTGTTACGCAGAGGCCTGGGTTCAATTCCCATTCAAGCCGAAGTTTTAGCATTATTTATTTATTTATTTGCATCTATCTCGAATGCTCGCTCACGGACAACGCTGATTTTTCGGTCACAACCAACGACGGCGACACCGGAATTCCTGCGAAACGAGCTCTTTAACGCTCTCGCATTAAAAGAAACAGACATACAAAATATTTGTATCAGAGTGTCTTCTTCCACAGAAAACGAGAGACAAAAGGGGTGGGCTACTGGAAATCAGTTTGATCATTTCAGTTGGTTGGTTGATCAAACTTTATTTATAGTCCTGAGAGACGCGACTAGCGCACAGTGAGCTCCTCCCACGTTTACACCGATATTTCCGCTTCAGTCTGCGCATATATGAGCCCTCTCCGCGTTCTCACCTTGCTGTTATAATTATCTCCACCTAAAACAGAAGGCGCTGCATGTGACTGTCTTTGCCTTCTAACGAAAATGAAATGACTGTTCCATAGCTTCCAACACACAAATCGAATGCGGGCACATCGCGTTGATGTCTATGCGATGAGTGGAACATGCATCTCATCGTGTACCCAAAGATACGCACCGCGCGCCTGTCTTCAATGAGGATAATTGCAAGGCTGACACAGCTGAATCGACGTCCTCCTGGCAAATATGCCCTCGAAGCTTTGACGTGTTTACTTAAGAGAAATTGTACGCTGGTGTTTCTTTTCACTTAAGCTTACCTTGAATCACACTATATTTCGTCCATCCGTGAAAAAAAAAAGAAGTACACAATAAAGAGAACGGGACTAGGTTCAGCACATTGTCGAAATTGTAGGACTATTCGAAAAAAAAAACAACAAATCTCTCTTCGTTGCCTCATCCAACGAGCTAACACCGTATGGGTACAAAAAAGAAAGAAAGAAAAAAGAAAGCAGAACCTCAAAAAAAAAAAAACATATCCAACCTTCTACATGGAGAGTTTCTTTTCTTCGTAGTAAGCGACAAACAGAATTAAGCCTAAAGACTGATGTTTTTAGGGGCGAAGCTCCTTATAGCGGCACCCGTTCGTCCCTCGTAGCGTAGTATGTAACCAGTCTTACGCTTTGACCTGCAAGGTGGTGCCGGTGGGAGATTTTTCCTGTGCGTTGTTGAACAATAAAAAATTCGCAGCGTTAGCTAAAAGCCGACTTCTTCTGTCTCTCATTCCCATTAGCAGCCATTCTTTACCTCCAAGGTAGTGCCTGGTGAGATTTCTCCTGTGCGTGATTAAACAATAAAAATTTTGTTCAAAACGCCGTTGATTGATGAAATAAACCAACAAAAGACGCCAGTTGTTTTGTAAAAGCAAAACGAAAGAACGCCAGATGTTTCTAAAGCAAAACGAAAAGACGCCAGCTGCTTAACGAAAGACGCCAGATGTTTTCTAAGCAATGGTTTTCTAAACAATGAAAATTCACAGCGTACATGTAAAATTAAAGTGCGCTGCAAGTCGTCATAACTCATCGAACCTTTAGTATAAACGCGCCCGATCTCACGTCGGTGATGATGTACTGGGCAGAATTCACGGAAGATTCACGGTTTACCGATGAACCTCCGCAGCTTCGCCCACTCATCATCATTCACTCCGTGGATATGCTGTGAATTTTTTATCAAAATACCAGCTGTCCGAGTAAGATATTTTTTGAGGTCAACTCGAGTGCATTGAAGAGAGTCAAGTATGGAAAAGTGATGAGCCGCTCTGACATGTGAGAGTCTGTTTACCTTTTGCATCGGGAGGCTCATTAGAAAGCCCATGTAATCCACGCCGATTGATTAACTGACTAATTTCTTTCTTTCTTTTTCTTTCTTTCTTTCTTTCTTTCTTTCTTTCTTTCTTTCTTTCTTTCTTTCTTTCTTTCTTTCTTTCTTTCTTTCTTTCTTTCTTTCTTTCTTTCTTTCTTTGCGTTACACTGACTGTTTTGCATGGACTTCCTTACTGATGACTCGCGTTTTAATTTAATGGCTGAATATTCTTTCTTTTCGCGCTGTAATCCTATAGTGCTACCGTAGTCATAATAAAAAGATTGAGTCACGTTTCCTTTTCAATAATGAAATCGAGCATGCTCGCTTTTGCTGACATCATAGTTATGCATCAAGGTTTTAAATGCGAATGCATTTCTTAGTCGGCCTATGTCAGGCATCCGGCGTTGTCCGCGGCGCCCTCTCCCATTGCAACAGCTGCGGGCGCGCGCGCTTATCCTCGCCGCTAGCAACCGGAGCATGTGGTGCGAGAGAGTGTAGGAGAGGGTAGGTGCAGTGCTTCGCCGCTCCTTCTCTCGCCGTTCGCTCTCTCTTCTCCCTGCGCCCCACTCTCCCGTCCGCTCGCGCCTCACTCTCGACCGTTCGCTGACTAGGCGCCTATCAAGAACATCCGGAAATGTGTGCTCGAGACGCCGCTGTGAAACGCCAACGCCGAGCCGAGAACGCTGGCGCCCCACTCTCCCGTCCGCTCGCGCCTCACTCTCGACCGTTCGCTGGCTGGGCGCCTCTCAAGGCGATGGCAGAAGTCGGTGAAGGCGAATGTCTGACGGCAACGGTACCCTCTCTCGGCGCAAGAAATGCATTCGCATTTCCTCACGATTCCCTTCGGGGAGGTGGGGGCATTTTTTGCTGGTAAGCAGTTTACCGCCGGCAAGTTTCTTCTGACAGGTAATGGAACTACTAGCTGAGAGTTGCACTGAAATTTATTATGCATATATCCAGGTATGAAACGCTTGAAAATGTTACGAAATGCGGTGCGCAAGCTCCAGGCATTGAGCTTAGAAAATGGACCGCAACAAACAAACAAATACCAGGAGAGAAGAAAAGGATGTTTTGCACAAGCGCGAAAGCTCTCGACGTTCACGCAGTTCGTACTTGTGCTATGAAAATGACGAAGTAGATAACGCACAAAGCTTGGGTAATCAGATGCGCACTTTCCTGGTGAGCGCGAAGTTTCTTAATTATTGTGCATGTCAAAAGAAATAATTTGTCACGCGCGCGCACACACACACACACACACACACACACACACACACACACACACACGCACGCACACAAACACACGCACACATACACATGCACGCACACACACACGCACACACACGCACGCACACACGCACGCGCGCGCGCACGCACACACGCACCACACACATACGCCAACCGTTTCCGTTTTGAATAATAACGCCTCTTCTATTACCAGTTAAAATAGGAAAGTTCTCACGCATGCTTTGCAGAAAGAGAGAAAGAAAGCTTTGATATAAACAAGTAAAAATGTATGCACCACTGAGGTTTGCTTGTACAGATTAGGAAAACTGATATGCGTCATAAAGTAACCTGGTCGACGTGCGCAGCGGCGTAATATGGCAAGAAGCCAACCGACGGTGCTCAGCTAAATAAGGCTCGCAACGGCCCAGCAAATTCACCGGAAGGGGACGGGCACGGTCCTTCGTTCTCTGTAATTACGGCCGCAAGCAATTTCGCGCTAATTAGCTTTGGCATTGCACGTGAGTCGAAGTCGCCGAAATTTCCCCTTCATCACAGGCTAAACAACGGCTTTGTTTGCGGCGTTCCGCATTTGCACAGATGCGGATGATAGGCGCACCACGCGCGCTCTGCGGTAGAGATTTTTTTAATTGTGTCTCTGTCTTATACGCTAATAGCGTCGCGCAAAAATTACGAATGCGCTGCAATGTTTATTTGAGCACGCACTATTATTGCTAGCAAAGGTAAAATATTACATACCACCTTGTACTGATAATTTTCGATAAGTAGGTTCTTTTAAAATAAGTGTCATTTTGTGGTTGTGCACGCCGATCTTACGTTACTGGGATATTAATATGTATTTTTTTTCTCGACAAGGAAATCCGCCTCGGTAGTACAGCGGTTATGGTGAATGCTTGGCTGCTGGCCCGAAAGTTGCTGGTTCGATAGAGGCAGCTGCGGTGGCATTTTCGACGGAGACGATATGCCAGAGGCCCATGTACAGTGCGATGTCAGTGCACGTTAAAGAACACCAGAGGGTCGAAATTTCCGGAGCCCACCACTACATCGTGTGTCACAATCATATCGTGGTTTTGACACCTAAAATCCCATAAATTGTAGTTGTTAATATTACTAATATTATTAATTTCTCGACAAGAATTGTAAGACTGCCCATTTAGGAAATATTAATACGCGTGGCGGCTTCCCAACGAGCGATAGCAATTATGCAGATAACTGTATTATCTCAGCGCTGCACAAAAACAGCCGAGGTGTTGCATGCCTTATGCGGTGGAAAGGCAGTTAAAAAATGAGAACTTAAGTAGACGCTAACCGCGACAGAACTCACTGGCGTTTCATGCCTAACGGGCACGTTCAGTGGGTTGAATCGGTGCGTGTCGCTTTCATTCACCGTCACTTGCATAAACAACCTTGTGTATTATTAGTGTTGTGTACACAACGGCGAGTGTCGCGAAGAAGTTGAAGTCTGTACACCGCTGAAAGCGCACTCTTCCGGAGGCGCTCGTGTGCGGTGCACTCGAAGGCGCGCGCCGTTCAAAGAACGATAATGTTCGCATTCCTTCGCGGCAAGCACGCGACGAATGAACAGGAACTTCCCAGTAAGCACTTCTCAAGCTTCGAAGAGGTACACTTCTTGGTTAGCTTGTTTGCAGAGATTCTTTCATTTCCTTTTTTTTTGTGTGTGTATGTGTGTGTCGTGAATTCTGTTGCTGAGAACATCTCGTCACACCTGCGCGTACCCCGGAAAAGAATGCCGGATCGTCGCGGAGAAAAAGAGAGGGTTGCGAACCAACCACTCAGTTCTTCTTCTGGTTATGCTCGAACTTTGCTGGTGAGCACCGAGCGACGCCTTAGCGAGGCGACAACCCCCTCCCCAGCTCCGGTTGTCGAGAACCGGAGCCGCGTCGCGCAGAATGCGGGCTCTGCTGGCCTCGTTGCGAGGCAAGGGCCTGATTCAGTTTGCCGCGGTTAGTGGCGCGCGCGCATTCGCGAGCGAAGTGCTTGCGCAGGCAGAAAGAAGCGAGTGTCGAATTGGCCGCCGAGGATTTGCGCGCCGTGCGCCCGAGAAGCTTTCCTTTGAATGTATGGGCGAGAATCGTCTGTATTTTTTCTTTATCCTTTTCTCGCGAGCTCGACGTAGGCTCGGCATTCTTGTTCCCACGATTTCACCGCTTAACCGCCTTTTCTCCGTTGCGAGAAATGGATTTTGCTTTTCTTCTCCATTTTTTTTCGTAGTTGTTAGAACCTGAAACAACGTATGTATGTATGTATGTATGTATGTATGTATGTATGTATGTATGTATGTATGTATGTATGTATGTATGTATGTATGTATGTATGTATGTATGTATGTATGTATGTATGTATGTATGTATGTATGTATGTATGTATGTATGTATGTATGTATGTATGTATGTATGTATGTATGTATGTATGTATGTATGTATGTATGAATATGTGTCTGTGTATGCGTGTGTCACACTGGCGAAGCTTCTGCAACGTGAGATACCTAAGAGAACATGAGTCCACGCAAAGTACATGGGTGTATATACAAGGATTTATTCATACTCAAAAGCGATGGACATTTATCGT
Organism: Rhipicephalus sanguineus; assembly: GCF_013339695.2. Classification (NCBI taxonomy): domain Eukaryota; kingdom Metazoa; phylum Arthropoda; class Arachnida; order Ixodida; family Ixodidae; genus Rhipicephalus; species Rhipicephalus sanguineus. The sequence continues at coordinate 130,858,472 of NC_051178.1, forward strand.
CGCATGACGCGAAGGACAAAATGTAACAGGAGCAAATAAAAAAAGATGGCTTGCTCCCTCCCTCATAGGAATCGCAATAACACGAAAGTAAAGCGTGCCCTTACAAAAGTAACTGAATGTTTACTGTTACGCTAGTTTATTATTATGCGCGCGTTCATAAACTGTTCGTAGAAAGCTCAGGCATTGCGCCTAAATTTTTTCCGGGTGGCTTAAGAAGTTTCTATAGAGAACAAGTGGTCCAGCTGGTCGCATTGACCAGTGGGTGCTACATGTCCGTAGTGTTCTGTTACGGTGATGTAAGCAGATGCATGCCATCTTATATGGACATGCCAAGGGTTACAGTCGCAACGCTCCCATCATCTCCACCAAACTGGCCTTCGCTACAGTGATACAAACAGTCATGACCGATGAATACATGACAACACATTCCACAAGACACTTCTTCACTTCATACAAAACACCGGCCTACCGAGCATATTTAATACAAATATACACAACAAATATTATGCCTTAAGGGCAAGTCTATGTCGCAAATAAATAAAAAAGAACACTTTTACATAGGTATTGACTGTGAATATTTCAGAACAAGTGGTAGTACTAATATTCGTGTAAAGTTCACGTATCTTGAGGACTTACCGGCTTGAATTCATAAACGTATCGCTACGCTAGCTGAGTTAACGTGCTTAGCCAGAAATTTAAACCGACAGATTTTGATCGTCTCGTTGACGCATTTTGCTTTCCCGTAGAAATAGTGTCTGTCTGCGTTAATTAAGTCAGCCAAAAGAGTAAAACAGAGGTGTTGGCGGAAAGCGACGAAAAAACTCTGAAGGATACAATGAAAACCGTTTCGATGCATTTTTCAAAAGGAACACAAACATGCATGAACTCTATTATGTTACCAAGGATTCGCATTAGCTTAAAAAAAAACATCTGGCAATCAGCAAACTTGTACCGTCGAAATATATAGATGAAATGGCGCTGAAACGCGAGCGCGCGTGTTCAAACAATAGTGTGCGGTTCGTGGGACACGGGCAAATTTTTTCCGGCATTATTAATTCCATAACCAGTCGCGTATCTGTTATTCATAGAATATACGATGACTGAGCTACGCTTCTTGGCAAGTTCGCTGTGAATCTTCTTGTAAATTGCTGCGAATTTTTTGGGTCGAGTAGTTCTTAAGAAAAGTCTGTCTGCTCCCTAACTCACAATAATGATAAGAAAGTGTCCACAGCTTAAGCAGACTAGTCATTGGCAAAAACCAACAAATATTTTGTGGATAACACATTTTTCTGCTGTGAAATAAAGCGCCACATATTTCTCAACCAGTTTTTTGTCATATATAGATTCTGTCTGAATCGAGCGCAGGAACAGCGTCAGACTTCCATCACTCGAATAGTTTCGAGTCTCACTGAATACAGTTTGCATCAACCTGCACGAGCAAAGTTGATGAAGGAAACCGGAATACATGAAAATGAACGAAGTGATGCTTGTTCGAAGACGATGGGTTACACTGGTCGTTTGCGTTCGTTTGTGATCGCTTGTGCACTGGTTATTCGCGTCCTCCTTTTTCGCGTGCTCCGTCTTTCGCGCTGTTTTGTTTTCGCTATGTCGTGCCAACACGCCCAAGCATCCACTTTAGTAGCACCGGCCGATCTTTATTTGCTCAATAGCGTTCACGAGTGCCCGCCACGTGACAGGCGTATACGATGCGAATTATGTAGCTGTCACGCATGTGATGACAGTAGTATGAGCTACAGCGTTCCAAGAACTACACTGAAAGTGAGTGAAGTACGGAAAATGAAGATTTTCCTCTCCGCGGAAGGAGCACATTGTTGCCGTGCGACGATATGCTCCTGCGACAATATCATTAAAAAAACTCACAGGGTTCCTCCTGAATTCCCCTATAAGACGATTCGAAGGCGAAAGTAATCTTTTTCTTCCTAGTGGATGTATTAATCCTCCCCCACCCCTCTCCGAAAGCTTTCTTCGGTTAACGTGATTTTGCAATGCCTCCAAGATCAGAGGCATTGCAAGCTTTCTGCACCTCCACTGGTTTTGCACTGGCTCCGTGATCGGTGCACCTTTGCCCAAGCGACACGATGTCATGTGATGACGACATCGCGTCATGTCAAGTTATGTGACGTCATAATGGCGTCACAACTTTTGGCTATCTATGACGTCATGCTGACGTGATTACGCGATGATTCTTTTTTGCAACGCTCTTGTTGCCAAACTTGCAAGCGCCGCCGACGGCCAATGTTCGCGTTTGGTGAGGCATCTAAGGCTTTCGCCTGAATACGAATGGGAAGCGAGACATATTCCGCTTCGGACATGTATGTACGTCCCTAAAGCCACGACAACAAAACCAATAATCGTAGCTAGTCTCGAATGATAATAAACACTAGAGACTTATGACTCTTAGTGTCGGACTAAAAAACTTACTGTCGAGCCGAACAAGTGCCGGTCACCACTGGCGACCAGAGTAACACAACACGCCAAACCACATTCCTTAACACATGTGCTGCGCCAGAACCGGTGCGTTTAAGAAAGCTTTCTCTCGAACAATAATAAAATGGTATTTACTGAGGCACACAACAGACACTCACATTCAGTAATAATTTCGAGATATTATGAATTCCCTGTTTTGATGACACTGCCGCAATATTGCACATTTTCCTTGTGTTTTTGTTATTTGATCCTTTAATCTTTGCCTAACCCTGCCTGTACAGGGCTTGCAGGATCTCATAAATAAATAAATAAATAAATAAATAAGTAAATAAATAAATAAATAAATAAATAAAAAATAAATAAATAAATAAACCAGAACTTCCCATTACACCAAGCTGTTTAATACACACTGTCACGTTACGCTGCTGTACACGACAGCAGCGTGACGCACCATTTTGCACTGCTGCTAATTAGAGCTTACACACACAGAAAAAAAATAGCGAGTTGCGAACATTAGGGGAGAATGTGCGCTATAAATGGAGGCGAGAAACACGTGTCCGTCCCACGTCTCACGCGGTAGACGTCTTCTCTTGCCGAGTGACGTTTGCGGCTTCTTTTCTTCGGACAGCTCAGAGATGGCTCACTCTATCTGCCTTCTGTATCCCTACCTTTCCTGGCACACACGAGGGCACGCTGCTGCGCCAACAGAAAGTGGTAGTCACTAGAGCTCGGGCATGGCCAGTCGTCGTTCGGCCGCCGCCATCCTCCCCCGGCGAGCCTAATGGACTCCGTCCAAACCTCTCTGCCAACCGCGAAGGACGAGGAGGCCAGGCGCCAGTTGTTCGCGAAGAGGGAAGAGGGACGAAAAAGGAAGAAAAAGGACGAGGGCGAGAAACGGGAGGGTGGAGCGGAAAGAAGTTGGGGAAGCTGCCTCCCTCCCTCGGCGCTGCGCAGGCGGCGGCGGCGGATGGAGGTTGGGAAAGGAGGAATGGAGGGATGCTGAGAGGCGAGCGAGCCGGCAGCGGCGCAGCGCGCGACGCCCCGCGATCGCGATCCAGTCGATGATTTCTGCCGAGCTGGGCTGTACCGTCTCGCCGCGACCGATTCTTCTTCTCCCCCCTCCCTCCCACATAGGGCTCGAAACAAAGAAAGAAAGAGTGCAAGGTGCAGTGGTGCGTCGAGATCCGTGAAAAAAAAAAAAGTGCTCGCGAGACCGGCGCCGACCGTCCGAGTCGTTCGCCGTCGCTCCTCCGACGTCCGAGACTGTGGCGGGGATGTTCCGTGAGTGAGAATCTTCTCGATCGTGGAGGCGGTGGCGACGAACGATGTGAAAGGGGGGAGCTGACCGAAGGAAAGCGTTTGCGGCGGCGGGTGGGCCAGCGCCGAACACCTGTTGGTTTGAACACCGGCGCCGCGGACGTGGTGTATCGTGTGCGAAGCCTCCTGCGCACGCCGACGACGACCGCCGACGGTTTGCCCCCACCACGCGAGAGTGTGACGCGACCGTCAGTCGACGTCGCGGCGCCGGCCGTGAGGAAGACCGCGACGGGACCCCAGCGCGGGCGCGTGGGCGCGCCGTGACCGCGACCTGGAGAATCCCCCGTTCGCTGTGTCCCGCGGCGGCGATGACTTCGCGGCGTGCCACCGGCTGCTCGAGGTGAATGCGGCCCGGCGGCCCGGTGGTCGTCGCCCGCCGGCCTTCGCATGAGTCGACGCCGTCGTCCGTGTTCGGCGGCGAGGAAGAAGCGCAGGCGCGTCCGTGACGGCTGCGGGCCCCCGCCAGAGCATCGCCGCGCGGGCGGGCCCTGAGGCGAGCATGGGCCGCGCGCTGCTCTACCCGACCTAGAGGAGCAGCGGCGCGAGCAAGCTCGCCGCGGCGGCCGCAAGAATGAAGAAGATGGGGCTCCGCTCCGGCGGCGCGCGCTGCGTGGAGCCCGGAGGCCGGATCGTCAAGTACACGCCTTGCTCGCGGCGGGACATGCGCGTCGACGACGACCTGGACGAGATCGCGGTCGTCAGCAATGCGGCGCCCGAGAACGTCAAGTACGGCGCCGGCGGCGGCGGTTCGCTCACGACCAACGGACCCAGGGTGGTGCCGGGAATCATCACCTCCGCTGGCGGTGAGCGCCTCGAGCGCCGCTCGTCGCCCCTGTACACAGGTCGTTCCTCGGAGAACATCAAGTCGGCCTCGTCGCGACAGTCGCTGCTGGAGACGGTTGCGGGTAAGCTGCAGCACCGCGGATCAGTGTCAGCCGCCGCCGCCGATGGCGTCCGGTCCCGCCCGAGCCTGGCCTTCATCAACCGCGCGCACGTCAGCTCCGACCTGGAGATACCGCGCAAGACGCGCGAGTTGCGCCGCCGGGAGATCAAGCGCGAGTTCGAGAAGTGGGACGCGACGGGAGGAGGCGCCGGAGGCGGCGGTGGCGGAGACCGCTCACGCTGCAAGTGGACCTTTGTGTTCGACCCGTCGGGACGCCTCTGCTACTACTGGTCCATGGTGGTGAGCGTGGCGTTCCTATACAACTTTTGGGTCATCATCTACCGCTTCTCCTTCTGCGAGATCAGCGCGTCCAGCATATTCGTCTGGTTCGCGCTCGACTACCTCGCCGACTTCCTGTACGTGCTGGACATACTCTTCCACTTCCGAACGGGCTTCCTCGAAGAAGGGGTCTTACAGACCGACTCGGAGAAGCTTCGCGCGCACTACATGAACTCAACCATGTTCTACATAGACGCGCTTTGCCTACTGCCGCTCGACTTCTTGTATCTCTCCATCGGCTTCAACTCGATCCTGCGCTGCTTCCGCCTCGTCAAGATTTACCGGTTCTGGGCCTTCCTGGACCGCACCGAGCGGCACACCAACTATCCGAACGTGTTCCGCGCCGTGAACCTGACGCACTACGTGCTGGTGATTTTCCACTGGAACGCCTGCCTGTCGCACATCATCTCGACGACAGACGGTTTCGGCTCTGCCGGCTGGTTCCGCAGCAGCTCGTGCGAAGCGAGCGACGTGCTGTGCGAGTACCTGCACGCCTTCTACTGGAGTACGCTGGCGCTGACCACCATCGGCGACCTGCCGCGGCCGCGCACCAAGGGAGAGTACCTGTTCCTCGTCGTGCAGATTGTGCTCGGTTTGTTTCTCTTCGCGGCCGTCTTGGGCCACGTGGCCAATATTGTGACCAACGTCAGCGCGGCCCGGAAAGAGTTCCAAGGTGAGTTTGCTCGCTTGCCATTGAGCGCTCATGCTGCGAATGCCGAACGCCATCCATCATGGCGGCAGGCCATCACTTTAGTGTCTTCCTTGCGTGGCTTAAAAAATATCTCCGCTCTAAACTTGCAAAATGGGAAGTCATATTGGGTGCCAGTATTGCTAAAGAACGCGTGAACCCTGTACGACAGTGGCTGTACGGCAACAACGACACCCACCGAGAACCAGGCTTCGTGCTGTGTTCTCAAGAAAGTTGGTACGCAAGAAGCGTTGATAAGCAATACCACCGGTCAACCTGGATGATTAGGACGTCATTAGCGAACCCTGGCTTGCCGAGAGCAAAGAAAGTTCTTAAGAATAGACGTTTGTTAGTGTCCTGTTCACAAACACTCAGAAATGACATTGTGATTGAATTGTTCGTCTCAGGGAATGCCAGTCAATTCTCAATCTTATATTACTCGCGAACGGGGACAGCCTACGACAAGCAGTTCTTTAGAACAAGAAGCTTCGTTAAACAAGTAATCTAAGACGTAACGCATCACAAACATTGACCTTGTGCTTGTCACCTGTGCAGTATGTCGATATTAAATGATTCGTGGTGGTTCGCGGGGCATGGCTGATTGTGCACTATTTGCGGGTGTTCCGCTGAAGTCGGTGTACCGCAACCGAGGAATGGTAAGTGCAGGTGCTTCACTCATGACATTGAATTGAACCTGTTAAACACATAATAAGTTATAATATATCATTGGCATCAATTACACTAGCAGCATCTTATAATGTACGAAGCTCGTATCTGAGTCTGTATCCATAAAGGACACTTGCACTACAATTATTCGAAAGTGGCTATTATAGTCAATCTTGCTTGAACATATCATCAGCCAAAACGACCACACAAAGGCAAGGGAAACTTGCAAATGTCAAACTTCATCGATTTGAACGGCATTCCCGTGTGTCGTAAGTCCTAGCACTGAATTTTTGCTACACAAGGTATTCTTGCACAATAATAAACAACCATAAAACAAGAAGCCTAAGAAACACAACTGCCTAAATCGCAAAAAAAGAATATCTGATTGCACCGAAAGCGAAGCTCTACTCTAGTAAACCTGCTGAAATTGCTGAGGTAAGTTTCATTTTTATCTAAGGGGAGGCGGACGCGGGAAGAAAAATGTATGGTGCATGGTATGGGCCTTCGTCGTTGGGAGGCGAAATTTAACAACAAACACGCGTAGCACATTATACGCCATGCCGTTTCGCTGTATTAAAAGTGTGTGTGCGCTGCTCTTGCGGAGATGAAGCTATCTTTACTTTAAGAACCCGTGTGGGTAACACGAGTCGCATATTTTATCTGCTCGCGACTGCATACAGCTCCTGGAAAAAGCATCGCCCCGGTCGGTTCTGTATTGTTGACTTCGTAATGACCTCGAAAGCGTCAGATTACTACGTGAAATACAATACCGCTTTCCACTTTTATAATATCTCACGGACATCGTACTCAGCTTCTGGCGTACAGCTATTTGCCTTATCAGACTCAAGTTTCATTTAGTTCTATAGCAATGTCAAGAACGTGAGCGCGCGCAACATTCTTTATTGACTTTCGTTTATTTAGATGTCAGAACGTACGAAGCTAGGTTATGTCACAAGCTGCTAACACAAAATCACGAATTGACTCCTGAAGTAGCAAAAAAAAAATATTTAAAGGCGCTGGACACACGAATTAAAACCCTCGAAGAACGACGATGCGGGCTCGAGCACTGAAAGCACAGTCCAGAACATTATAGGATGATCGCCGTTCACACAGAAGTTGGATAGTGGTGGTCTAAAGCGACGTCATTGGGTATTTTGATGTATTTGTATCAATGGCGCACGTAAGGCTGGATATGATTATAAGTGCGCGCAACTAGATGGACTGGTACGAGACATCAAGATCACAGCTACTTCATTTCTCTTGTAAACGAGAACACATATGATGTTCGAGAGATGAAGAAGCACTTAAGCAGCTCAAGCTTCCTCATCTAGCTTTTCTAAATAATCTTTACATCTATGCGGGCACCTCTACGCTCAAGGCTCCAAACATTTTTATGGTACACCGCAGCGGGCAGGGTTCAGCTGCGATGATAGAAGCAGCAGTGCAAAGCTATTCCTACATTTAGACCATCAGCGGCGTATCAAGATAACTGACGGTGATAGCTGTCACGTCTAATTATGTAATTATTGCGTTTGTTACAACTAACATCACGTTTGCTAGCCACAAGAAGTTGCGAAAAAATTTTGAAACCGATTCGCGCTGCGAACAATTTCATCTTATCATTTAAGGGTGAGGTCGTTATTCAAGGACAAAAAAGCAAACATCATTAATGCACTCATAATGGTGCTAAGTACATTAGTGTGCTCGTCTACTCCTCTAGATTGTTTCACATGCAGTGTTAGGCTTGAGCTGCAGCAGTGGCATAGCATAAATGCACAAAATTACCGCCCAGCACTCAGTGCAGATGGCTAACCAGCGAAGCTGAAACGTACGACCCCGTTGCATATCACGAGCTCGAATCTACCGAAGTGTCTTCTGCTGTAGCTTTCGTTTTTTCTAACATCGCATTTGCTTCAAACTTTGGGTTTTGTGACATTAGTTTAAATGATATTAAGGACACATAAAGGATTTTGTGGGTAAGGATGCAGGCTGCGGCTGGTGTCATCCCTAGCTATATATGCTGACAAATATTGCTGACAAAACCAGAGCTATTGCCTTTGTCTTTTACTGTGATCAAGAAACCCCGTGCGGGTTTTCAAGCGACGTTTCTTTAGCTTATTTATGTTCTAGCTTAAGTGTTGTTTTGTCCTTCTCGTGAACGTATTTCTAGCAAGAAAACGTCATGTTAAATTGTTATTGTTGTTAACCGTCTGTGATACAATAAATTTTTCTAAGCAGCATTGAGCTTCTCAGCGAGATTTCGTCTCTTTTGTTTTCACCATGTTACTTCCATGCTAGAAGGGGGAAAACCTGAGGAGAAACTAGCGCAAGGGCTGAGGCCCTTCGAGGTATGCTATGCTAGCATTGCTTCTTCCGCGTACTCACGGACAGCCACATTTTCCCACCTCCTGGCCATATAGAAAGCATCCTGTCTTCATTTTCATGCGGAATACTTATAACAGCCGTTCAAGCATCGACAACTGATTTCTGCGAGCGTTCGACCCTCAAGAGTTCGGCTACTTGCCTCAGGGGCATGGATTCACGTGACGTGGCTTTCTACGCCAGCTCCTGCTGTCGAACCGAGCATCGGCGCTCCGGACGCGTCCGCCCACTGCGACGGGCCATCGGCGCTAACGGTCTCGTTCCGTCCTTTGACGCCGGTGCGCTGTGTCTACCGTCCTTCAAGCGACACATCGGACCCGTCGCTTTTACCGACAGTGAGCGCGTCGAGCTACCCGTGTACCATTGCACGCATCGCTGACAGAGTGATAGACGAAGAAATAAGGAAAAAGAAAGGCACCGAGCATCCATCTTGTAGACGTTGATTCGTCTTGACAGCTGCGTCTATGCAGCCTTTTGCCCTTTACTACCATTCTAGGTTTACTTTTTTTTTTACGTTTTTCGCTCGACACGTGGGCAGCAGCTGGACAGCACGTACGGAATGGCACCTGATTTACGTCTCCGACGCTTTTGGTGACTACGCAGCGCGACTCGGGTGCGGTATTCACTGTGTTTACATTACGTGAACTGCACTTTCGTGTTACAGCGTGCGTTGTTAGTATGCCGGTACTAAATGAGGTTCAAAGCTCGCCCGCGTTAAGGATCCTACTTATTTTAAGGCGAAAGCCTTAGATGCCTCATCAAACGCGAAAACTGAGCAAAAAGTGAGGCGAAAAGTCTCCATCACGTGATGACGTCACCATGATGTCGCAGAGCGCCCAAATTTGTGACGTCATCATGGCGTCACCATGACGTCACATGATCACATCACATGACATCGCCGCTTGGTCAAAGGTGGGCTGATCACGGAGGCACTGCAAAACTACGTTAAGTGAACAAAGGTCTAGGAGGGGGGCAGGGGGGGGGGGGCATTAGTAAATACATGGACTGAGAAGAAAAAGGAGAAGATGGCTTTCGCCTTCGAGTTGTGTTAGCCGAATGACTGTGAGCTTTTTTACATTCTAACCTGCCGCGGTGTTCTGATGGTTATGGGGCCTGACTGCTGACCCGAAGGATCAAATTCAGCTGGAGGCAAAATGCTAGAGGTCCGTGTGCTTAGATTTAGGTGCATGTTAAAGAACAGGGGATCGAAATTTCCGGAGACCTCCACTACGACGTCTCTCATTATCACATCGTGGTTTTGTAACAAAAACCCGTGCAATTAATATTATGCTTTTACATTCTATACACGTGCCTGAATTACAGCAAGCTAGAAAAACAAAATATACGCTTAATTTTGCCTCAATGCTCAAAACGATTTTCTCATATCTTCCCTCTACTGTCTACAACACATACTGACTAAGCAGTCGATAGCGGCTAGTCACTACAATGATCAAGCCTGTCCAGCTGGCATTAAGAAATAAGTTTATAATAGAGTAAAGCTCGTTAATTCGAACTCGGTTAATTCGAACTTAAAGTTAATCCGAACTTACAGTTAATTCGAACTGACGCCCTGGTCCTGGCGCAGCTCCGTGTATTTCTATGGGGGAAAGATGCCGATAATGCGAACGCGTCGGTATCCACAACGGTTAATTTGAACTGGGAGCCCCTGGTTTTCATCGCTCCTCGCATAAGTCGACCCAGAGTGATCACAGTGTGTTGCAAAACCAAACCGAACCAAATTTACTAGAGATGCAAAACAACGAAACAGCAGCATTTCTCAGCAGACGAGAATTTGGGCGCTGCGTTAGAGCTCTAGGTCAAGCTGTTTTGTGCTGCCTCACTGTTGGAGCAATGTATGGGTGACAAGGCCTCAGTCAGGCAGACAGTGTTCTGCCTTTAGCCTTGCCATCCAAGACTCACTCTGTGTCTGCAAATAAAATCAATCAATCAATCAATCAATCAATCAATCAATCAATCAATCAATCAATCAATCAATCAATCAATCAATCAATCAATCAATCAATCAATCAATCAATCAATCAATCAATCAATCAATCAATCAATAAAAAAGCTGCAAACGATGCCCATGGAGTCGCGACAGAAGAAACGCAAGCAAATGCAAATTATTGATTACTTTTAATTTTGATTGCCTTGCCTCTGCCACGTAAATAAACGTGTTTTAGAGCATAAATAGCGTCATATATTTCGACATTAAGGCTCACTGCTCACATGAATGCATGTCGGTGCTTGTGTCTGGCATGTCACTGTCTGATCAATTAATTCTGTTCGCTAAGAGCTCCATGAACTTAATTTACGAAATCAACTGCCACAAACGTGTAGTAGCGCCTAATTCGCGATAACGAGTGCAGAGGTGGCTTCTTGAGGTTTTGCCCGCGCAGTGTTGCGTGATGTCCGTTTATTCTAGCACCCGCCCACTAATTCGAACTCCGATTAATTCGAACACTTTTGTAGTCCCCGTCGAGATCGAATTAACGCGCTTTTACTGTATTTCGAACTTCTTGTAAAATACATGCACGGCAGTTATTTCTCGTGCAAAAAAAACATTGACGACGAAGGAGGCCAAGGGGAACGCAGTTGTTATGAACAAAATGCTTTGTGAGCTCGGCCTCCGGTTGACGACGCGTATATGTCTTTATTTACTTTTTTTAGCGAAAAAAAGAAAAAAAAAAAAGACCTTGGCATGCCTCTGCAACGCTCATGAGGACAGGGTGATCCGAACGGTCCGTGAAATTTGTGAGAAGTCCTCGTTACGTTATAGGACTTCCCTTGTTCCACTTTCTGCCAATTTATTTTCAGAAATGTTTTTAACTGACTTGACTAAATTAAAAAAGAAACCTGGTTATGTCGCATTATTGAAAAAAATTGAAAAATCAGAGCAGATACAACATTTATCGTATCCAGCGAGCCTTTTTCACCACCCCGTCCTCAATCAGCAGCAGATACTACTAGCACCATAGGTCGGGGGAAAAAAAGGAAAATTGGAGCTCACTCAGACTCACTAACGAAATATATTTTGCTCTGAGGGCTCAGTCGGACTCAGACTCACCAAAATTTTCCTCAACCGGACTCATTCGGACTCAGACTCATCAACATATTACTCAGCCGGACTCTCTCAGACTCAGACTCACGGCTTGACTTGAGTCTGAGTGAGTCGATTCATGAGTCCGTTAGCGTAAAATTAGCTTTTCCGATCATGGTGCCAATGCTCTTTAACGCCAATATCTCACATAATCGGTGCCCTACGATACGCCTTTTGATCTTGTGCCTTCAAATAGGTGTTACCGGTGGTTTCAATCCAGTAATGACATTTTTTATGAAATACGCGACTCACACGAGATATTTTATGAAGAATTTCCCGTGAAAAAGTTTGTAGGGGGAGGTCATGGCATCCCTGTCACAATTCACGCCTTTGATAAATAAATATTGAGGTGGTGCACGAACGCTCGTGCGTTGACATATGTGTGAATAGACTGAGACTCATGGCCCGATCTGAGTCTGAGTGAGTCTGAGTGAGTCGACTCATCAGTGAATTTGCCGACCTATGCATGATAGCACAGTGCTAGCCACGATAACAGAATGTGCGCGCGGCACCAAGAATGTTTGTACGTCCATCGTTTGTACATAATCTAGTGGACTTCACGGAAGATTCCGTTACTGTATATACAGCCCGCTTCACAACGGACTAACATGGCGGAAACTGAACTGTTGGATACGCGTTTTGGGTGTCGTCATGGGCGAGTTTTACATCAGAGCAGCTTTGCTCGAGGTTGGCCGTGTGTCGCAGATAGAACATTATCATCGTCATGAACCGGCACGCGGTCGCTTCTTCATTGTAGTCTTCTGCTTGGCTCCCAAAACACGTGTACCCATTTCTCCGGCGTGGGATGCAATCACTGTGATGGGCGAGTACAGATAGAGCACCAGAAAGAGAAATAAAGATGGAGAAAGCGAGAAATTCGTGGCGAAAAAAATTTCTTAGCGAGAGCAAGAGCCATGTATTGTGTAGTATAGCCAAGGAGGTTACAAAATTAAACCTCCTTGAGTATAGCAAGGCGTGGGAAAGAGAGAGGTGAAAGTTTAAAAGCCTAGCCAAGCCAGGACCGGCTAGGTGCCCGTCAGCACTGCTGTGTCCATGGAGGAAAGAAAAAAAGTAGGAGGGAGCACGGCTAGCGTTCACAAGCCAACCTCCTCTGAAGCCGCTTGTTCCTCGCGTTCGAGGCTCATTTCCCATGATGCTTCTGTTTCATTTCCTTTTTTGGTGGGCTCATGAACAAAAACAAAAATTGATGAGCGCGCGCGTCTAGCGTCCACAAGCCAACCTCCTCAGACGCCGCTCCCCTCCTCTCACCGCTTGCCCATCACGTGAAGGTGCTCATTTTCCAGCGTGCCCCTGTTTCATTTGTTTTGGCTGGGCTTCAAAAATGTCACGTGACGCTCCATCCTGGTTTTTTTTTTCCTCCATGGCTGTGTCCAAGCCTTGCGCGACTTAGTGCGAGCTGCGCTAATGTTTTTATGCGTAATATAGAGCAACGCTTTTCGACGTCATGAACAACACCACATACCTGCGTACTTTGTTGAAACGCTTTTAGGGAACCCGCGCGGCGCTGTAGAGAGTCGTTCGCGAGTAATGAAAAAGTCACTCGATCCCTTGCGCATTCGCTTAAGATGACTCGAAGGCGAAAGCCAACCTCTTTTTCGTCTCAGAAAGTCAACTGTATCGATCCCCCATCCCCCCTCCCCGTTCACTTTCCGAGTGTTGTCTGCACCTAACGTAGTTTTGCAAAGCCTCCAGGATCTGCCTATCTTTGACGAAGCCACGATGTCATGTCATGACGTCATCATGCGGCGTCACGTTATGGGACCGTCACAACTTTTGCCAATCTGTGACAGCAAAATGAGGTCACATGATGAAGTAATCACATGATCAATTTTTTTTTGCGTCGCTTTGTGTTGACACCGCCGACGCCGAAGGTAACTTTTCGCGCTTGACGAGGAATCCAAGGCTTTCACCTTAATAACGACGAGAAATTGCTCGCAGCTTCGCTGCACCTTTTCCCTATCGCCGCTTGACAAAAAAGGGTATGTATGTATGTATGTATGTATGTATGTATGTATGTATGTATGTATGTATGTATGTATGTATGTATGTATGTATGTATGTATGTATGTATGTATGTATGTATGTATGTATGTATGTATGTATGTATGTATGTATGTATGTATGTATGTATGTAGATGTGTGGGCGTGTGTGTATAGACTCCTTACATAAAGAGAACTTTTCATCTGCGACGGAGTAAAGCTTAAAGTTGCAGTAATAGAAACATCAATGATTAATTTCACGTGACAAGGGAAACGAAGTTAAGAGAGAAAGGGGAAGGGTACGGGAAAGGACGCTGTGCTCGCTCTCCTACCTCAAAGGCAAGGGGACAGAGGAATAAAATATAAAGAGAGGAAGCAAGAAAGGAGCGGGTTGGGGTGGAGAAATACTGCGCAAATGAATTGCAGCCGAAACACGAATGACGGTCTCTCGAATGAAACTCGAGCTCAGTCGGCGCGCTATTGCCGTTTCGGCGAACGTCGGGGACCAAACTCGTACGCATTGCCCGCGTTTTCTTCGATTATTTTAGCGTGAGCGACTGTTCACACACCCGGATAAGCGTTAATAACACGCTTTCCTAGGAATGCGCGGAGCGGAAGGTTGTGATTAAAGTTTCATTACACAGGCGGCTTCCGAGTTTTCGCTTCGTTTTGTAATTACCATCGGGGAGTACTGCGAAGGGTTTCCGATAGGCTTCTTTCAATTCGCTTTTTTTTCTCTCAATTTAACGGCGTGATTGGTAGGCAGTTCGATAGAAACGAAGCCGTGGTGCCATTATTAGTCATTATTACGCGAGTCTGATTACTCTCATCGTTAGCATTGTTTGTCGCGTAGTGCGTATTCTCCTGCTGTGTGGAGCTGCTCTTTGTTGGCAGGAAAAAATTTGCAATCAATGGCGCTCGCTCATTCTTCGTCTCAGTAATAATAATAATAATAATAATAATAATAATAATAATAATAATAATAATAATAATAATAATAATAATAATAATAATAATAATAATAATAATAATAATAATAAACTACATGGGTGTAAGATCCTGACCTTTCGAAAGAAAAATCAATGCAAAGGCAGAAAGGAAGAAGCAAGACACAAACAACCATTTTACATTCTTCGAATAAGATTTTAAGCTTCAACTACATATTCTTGGCCCATCCCCCAGAGTGGGTCGGTGCCATAGAACAGACGGCAAAACAAAACAAAACATACACAGCTCTGTTTTTCATCTTCTAACTGTCACTCAGCGAG
This sequence comes from Rhipicephalus sanguineus, assembly GCF_013339695.2. Taxonomy (NCBI): domain Eukaryota; kingdom Metazoa; phylum Arthropoda; class Arachnida; order Ixodida; family Ixodidae; genus Rhipicephalus; species Rhipicephalus sanguineus. The sequence continues at coordinate 130,873,564 of NC_051178.1, forward strand.
TCGCTCTTTACATTCTATTCGTAAATCGCAACTGTATCTAGCCCACAGCACGTTAGGTATTATGCAGCCTTACATGCACCATTCATTTGTGCGTCTAGAAAAAAAAGTAAAAGATCGATTTAGCGTAATATACGTATTTATTATACTTTGGGGGAGCCGTGAGCGGTGTCTAATATGCCTGATTTGCATGAATTCCAGCGTTTACATTTAGGCAAAAATGGGAACGCTTTAGATTGTGAAGTACTGCACTAGTACTGCACTAGGAGAGAGCGGTAAAGTACCGCCATACACGCAAATAAATTGTACAATCCTGTTGAATATATATATATATATATATATATATATATATAATATATATATATATATATATATATATTATGCAGGATAGTATGGTCGAGAGCATTGAAAAGGCCATTTTATATCGACACATTATACGCCGCCTGGAATCGGTGTCGTCGTTTTACGCGTGCAAGAGCGATGCCTTTATCAAGGTGTGATAGATAGATAGATAGATAGATAGATAGATAGATAGATAGATAGATAGATAGATAGATAGATAGATAGATAGATAGATAGATAGATAGATAGATAGATAGATAGATAGATAGATAGATAGATAGATAGATAGATAGATAGATAGATAGATAGATAGATAGATAGATAGATAGATAGATAGATAGATAGATAGATAGATAGATAGATAGATAGATAGATAGATAGATAGATAGATAGATAGATAGTAGCTTTCAATGGTAAACTGCAAATTGTTCCATAAGCGACATGCCCTATGTATTAGTCAAGTTTAAAATGAACGCGCTGATTATACCAACAGTTACTCATTGTTCGACTCCACAGCGCAGCAAACGTGTACGGAGTAACGATCTCGGCGTTCGAATACGAGTCCAGGGGTGCTATGCAGGATGGCTCGAGTTTGGCGAAACTCGGAATCTTTCCGAGCTCTGGCGACACCTCCTTTTGAACGAGCTAATAGTACGAGAAGGTGAAATCCATCCCTCAGCGCGCGCTCCGTTTCATTGGTTACGATGGAACGCGGCGTCACGTCAAGGGCGGTTGAGAAGTGTGGGAGGTGTCTTTAAAGTAGAGGAACCTTCTTTCATTTGCTTGTCGTTCCACTGAGTGCAGAAGTGCACGCACGCAAGAAAAGTGGCAGAAAGTTCTGCTAACTATATTTTTTATGTGTACACGGGCCGTTTGAATACATTTTCAGGCGTTTAATGTCTGCACTAAGTATCCTTTAGAATAACCAACACCGTGGCCTCAGAGATTATCTCCGGCAGAGCGCCTAACAACACCGCGGCTGGAGCAAATCGCCGAGGCCACGTGTGTAATCACCATGGTCGGCCTCTACATTCTAGTTCGTTGCTGGGCCGGCGCGCGCTCTCTTCGTCCTCTTATTTATCGTCTGCTCGCTCTTCGAGCCCGTGTGCCCGGCTGATTAGCTAACTGGCTGGGCGGATTACGTAGCTAATTAAGTCAGGACATGCTATGACGAAGTTCATTAAGCCAGGTCATGCTAAGGCCGAGCTAATTAAGCAGCGTCTTACAAGACCATGCGAATGAAGCCGTGTAAAGCTAGGAACAGGCTAATGAAGATCATAATAATTAATACGACGCTAAGTAGGAACGTGTAATTAAAACCAAGCTAATCAGGACCTCACTCACTGAGATCGTGCTTTTGGGATCGTGCTAATTAGCTCCATACTAACTAGACCTTTCTAATTAAACATGAGTAATTAATGTCGCGGTAATTAAAACATTAACTATTAAGACATGAGTATTCAATATGTTAATTAAGACCCACCTAATCAATAGCACCAATATTGAGACCGAACTGACACGGTCTTTACTCCGAAGCAGACCAAGCATACTGAGTTAACGAGCCACGTAAAAAGATGCAAGAAGCTAGGTGATCACAAGCTCCTCCAATGGCGTCAGCCTTGCACAAGTAGTGCAAGCTGACCAAATTATTTTTTATGCAAAGAAGCTGCTGAGTAGCGTCCACCGCATGAAACGCTTGACAGACACACCGGCACTGTGACAGTCATGCGTTGAACTGGGGCCTTTTCAGAACCAACGAGCTTGTCCCCGAGTTCACGCGTCAATCAGTTTGATTGACAGGCGCCCGCGGCGAACATCGGGTCCGCCCACCGCGTTTGCTCTTGCCGAGCAGCAGTGCTCACGCCGCAACGCCAGCGAGTGGCACGATTCATCTGTGAGCTTAATCGCACAGACTATGCACACACGCACGAAGAACTAAAGGTTACGTCATCACGTGGCTACGATGTCTCGCATTCAATTTCACCGCGCTCACGACGTACCACTCACAGCCATGAAGCAATCGCCTCTGGTGGCATTTGCGGCAAGAAATATTACTATTTACTTGTTTGTGGAAACGTTGTCTCTACCGATTCGTTACTACCGAAAAATTTTCAGACGTGTAATATAAGTATAGCAGTAACCTGCCCATTTGTTTATCTGTTATATTCGACAGAAGCGAAACGAGCTGCAGCAGAGTGCTGCGTGTGCGCCCTTGTTGCCTTCGAGAGTGGAGAGAGAGAGAGAGAGGTTTATTTATAGAAAGGCAGAGGGGTCGGCCTGAGCGATATTATGCTCTAGCCTGCTACTCTACGTCGGGGGTGGGGAAAGGGGAGAAAAAAGAATGATGGATGGCGATGGTAAGTAAGGGAGGTGAGTATGTACAGTCCCGTCTAGGTGGTGCAGTGCTATAGCCGCGCATCCAGTCCAGTGGCTTGTAGGAAAGCTGCGACCGCTCTTATGACCACAGTTGTGCTGTTGGCGTCAGGCCATGGGCCCAGCACAACCTCATCAGTTAATGGCCTATTATGCACTCCTTCAGTAGAGGAAATTTCCATGCTGCAGGTGGAACGAAAGAACTTTCCGAAAGAGGACAAACGCCCACGAACACGCCCGTGGGAGGCGCGATGATCAGTTGGCAAAAAGGTAGCGCGACAATCACGCTGCCGTCGCTGCACTGTTGAAATGTTGACTGAGTGGCGGTGCGGACGCGTTCGCACGCGGGGCTCCTTTGAAAATCGCTGCAAATGCCGCACATGCGTTTGTGACGCCATGCTCGTTCTTGTAGGTGTTATCGCGTGCTCCGCACTGTCTTCCTGGCATGACCGCCGTAGTGCGAGCTAGGAGCGAACTCGTGTGCACGAGAAGATCTATCTATCTATCTATCTATCTATCTATCTATCTATCTATCTATCTATCTATCTATCTATCTATCTATCTATCTATCTATCTATCTATCTATCTATCTATCTATCTATCTATCTATCTATCTATCTATCTATCTATCTATCTATCTATCTATCTATCTATCTATCTATCTATCTATCTATCTATCTATCTATCTATCTATCTATCTATCTATCTATCTATCTATCTATCTATCTATCTCCTGTTCGGCCATCCTGACGTCTACGCCATGAAGCCCTTTCCTCTGTAATATTCACGTGTGGCACATACACGTATACGAAGGGCCGAGCTATGTGGGTATGCTGCACAGTTGATTCGCAGTTTATGCCTGCCCAGGAACGGTGAGAACAGACAAGGGTAATTTAAACGTGAGAGCGTCAAGAAAATGCGGCATTAGCCGCGTTAACCCGACGAATGCAAAGAATGAAAATCAGCACCCCAACAGGAATCGAACGCAGGCATTCTGCGTGGCAATGAAGTATTCTGCCACAGAGCCACGCCAGGTCTTGACACTGCTTTGGAAAAAGAGCCTATCTGCAAGAATGAAGTCGATGCAACGTCAATTGATTTTGCAATGCTCGCTATTTAATTTTATAACAGGGCAAATAAACATTACTTATGTACTTCTACGTTACAGATGTCATGTCGGCTTAACGTTAATTTTGGTTCCAGTGCTGACTACGCTATTATAACAGTCGAATAAGCACTACACATGTACTCCTATGGGTCCACAAGCTATCTCAAACGTTGCTCGACCCCGGAGCAATACAGCAACGGATGCTACGTATGATATTAACAGAATCGTAAGCGAAATGTGAAACACGTCGTAGTGTATGCTTCGTTTCAATAAAACTGTGGCGTTTTTTTTTCTAAAAGAGCCAAATGCACTTTAACTGAAACTCAGAAAAACGCATTTTCTTGCTACTGCCAATATGGTAGGGCCTGCTCCGACAATTTTTGCCAGTGCGTTCCTGTCCCCTCTAAGTATGTCAAATCAGTCATGCGGCTAAAATCTATGTAGCCCACTATCGTCGGTATTCAGGAGTGAAGTTTGTACTTAGCTCTTATAGATTGGAACATTTCATTTGGGCTTGAATTAGCTCATAAAAGACGTCTAAAACGATTCGAATGTACGGTACAGCAATATTTCGCGATAAAATTAGCATCATCCTTGTGCTTCCGTCGGTGCCATCCTTCGTCGCATGGACGTAATGGCGACGACTAGACTTTAAGGGCGAGTGGTCCTTCCTGGCAAGAGGCGCACTATTCTGGACTGTCTGCAGCGTTTTCTTGTTCTTGGCATCTATTGAAGGTCTCGAAAAGTGCTCCAGCTCTTCTTCTTCTTCTGAGCTCGTTTCATGCCGTGCCGTTTCGGATAACTTCTTCTTCTTCTTCAATGAATAGATCGGTGCCCAATATCTTCATTTCATATATATCTTTTATTTCAAATATATCGTCTTCGAGCGAAAGAAGGACATGTTACTGCAGCGCTAAACTCGAAAAGAAACGCTAAGAGGCAGAAAGAAGTGAGAAAGTCGTCCTCTTGCTCTTTATATTCGAGTTTTGCCCTACAACATCATGTCCATTAGTAAGTGCCAAATCACCAAAGAAAAACGAATTGTGGAACGTAAACACGACAGCAAAGCAACGAGGACAGAAATCAAACAGATTTGATGAAACCATGTTGTTTTTTTTGGTCCCGATTGTTGACGTAGCGCTGGTTGTGGCTCAGTTTGATTGAAACAGATGCGCATTTGGCTCATTTTTGATTAGAAACTGCCTTTTTGAGTTCACGTTACAATCAGGAATGGCCCCATTTTTATTCCAACTGTTTTAAAAGTTAAGGATACTTAGGCGCGCTTTACGCTCCCGTGAAATTTAGCCCAGTTTCGGTTTCTGCATTTAGCTCTTTTTGAAAAAAAAAAACGCCACAACTGACGTCTGTGCTCTAACATGAGTGCTGACGTTACCTCAGACCCAGGGGCGTATCCAAGGGGGGTTTGGGGGGTTCAACCTCCCCCCTCCGAAAATTTTCAGTTTTGCTTGCGTATATATGAACGCACACATACAAACGCACGCACGAACACGCATAAATGAAAAAAATTTGTGGCTACGCCCCTGCTCAGACCATAAGTTACCCTTTAAACGTCGGTGTAGTCGGCGTGCCTGGTAAGCGCACGATGTGCACAGAAGTACTCCATTTACAAAAAATTACGCCATATCCCGCTAAAGGGAACCATGTGTGGATGCGAGGCAGCGGGGAAATGGTTCGCTTGAGCGGGAGATGGTGTAATTTTTTGGGGAGCTGGCTCGCCAGGTTCTTAAGCTGGGGTGAAGTCCCGCGCCGTAAGCTGCATCCATCCATTCAAAGCGTCGTTGAACGGGAAGAGGAACGCTACGCGCGTCGCGTCTTCCCTCTAGCCTGGCCGTTAATTCTCACAGGGCGAGCGGGGAACGCTGTCGACAGGCGACCGAGAGGGGGGGGAGCGTAAGAGAGGAGAGAGAGGGGGAGGGGGAAGCGTAGGTGAGTAGAGGAGAGAGAGAGAGTAGTCACATGCACAGTGGAGCGCGGACGCCACCGCCGGACACAGCCCCGAGCAAAAGCTGCTTCGCATCTAAAAGACATCAATCCACCTCGTAACGCTTGACTCAAAGCCAAAGAAATGTAGCGTAGAAAACTACTCGCTGACAGTTTCACATCGAACCGATTCCCACAATGCGTGGGATCTGCCGATCATTTCTTTTATGGCGTACTGCCTCAGCTCTTAAAATAAACCTTCGAAGCTTCATGCGTTAACAATTTCGAGTGACGCACGCCTAGGCAGAGTAACAGGAAAAAAAAAAACATCGCGGTCTGTGCTTTCTGAGAAATGGTGCACCTGCTACAACGAAAGCTCGCTGCACGCAGTAGCGTGCGTCGCGCGGTGAAATAAGCAATTGTAGCAAAATCGAGGCCTTCACTAATTGCTCCCAGCGCGGTTTAACGGCCGAGATTACTCTTCGTTTTCACTTCTTCGTGGAAGCGGTTGCAGATTTTGAGGTCATCATGAGTGCATTCGAATATTTAAGTTCTTTTTGCCCACGCAGAGAGCTAGAAATGAAGTACAATATTTCTGTGGATAACATTCACCTTAGTGCCTAACTACCACCGTAAAACACTAAAATACGTTAAAAAAAACGTGGTTCGGCAAACGTAATAGAGATAAACGAAAAACTGCCGCCGTGTCTTATTCGATGACGCCCAGCATTCGTAGCAGATGTCTTTTTTCCCCGCTGTTTTTCAGTAAACACTGTGTGCCAAAATGTGTCACAAAACAATTGCATCGGATAAGTGCGTGGTCGTTGTATTTTAATGAAGGGCGCTTGCTTTGATTCATCCAGAGTTATATGTTTCATCACCAATGTTCTATCACAGGTCTTTGATATTTTTTATAATTTATTGAACCAGATTAAAGCTAAGAACGTTGCGCTAACGGCGCGCTTGCCGTTATTAGAATAGGTCTACATTCTTTATCTTATAACTAAATGACGTGACGATGAATATGCATTTGTTCGCATGGACATGGACGTATGCACGCGCACGTGTAGATAAATGAGATATTATTGCCGCTGAAGCCTGTTCCTTTCCCTTCTTTCTTGTGACGCTACTAGAGAGAAAGAAAAAAGTATGCAAAGGTAGCAAGGTTAGCTAAAGGTACTCTTGTTTGGCCATACTGCAGGAAGGAGAAAGAAGTTATAAAGAAGAAGGAGGCAAATAGGAAACTAAGATAAATAGCGTAACACTTTTGCTTGTGTAAATATAATAGGAATGTAGAGAAACGGTTCAATTTCTACCAAGAAAGGTTCTTAGAAGTGTGCTAAATCTTCCTCCAGTATCTAATCCTTATCTATGGCACTGTCATCCCAATGCGGCCGCTGTACCCAGCGCTCGAACCCGCGACATCATGTTGGGAAGCTAGCTTTGATATCCCGTGAGCTACCATGGTGAGAACGCGCTATGAGGAGCTTACGGGAACACTTGTTAGGTGGGGCGTGATATGGTATCCGGGTAGACTGGAATGCACAGCCCTAGACGTCTTTGTAATTGCGTATATGCATGCAGTAGCTTACTGTAAATTGCTTGTATTTTACCGTACTGTAATCTTCTAGGCTACAATATACTGTACTCAACTATACTACACTACACTATGTCATGCTGCACTATACTATACTTTGCTATACAATACCATATCATACTACAGTAACCTGTATTGTAATTTACTGTACTGTACTCCACTGTAGTCTTCCACGATGTACTATTCTGCGCGGGGCTGCTAAGTGTGCTGCGACGGGCTGTGCTGTTTGGCGGTGTGCCGTGCTGCGCTTTATGCCAAGTAAACACAGTCTGGACAGGACGCGAGCTCGCGGATCGTGAATTTCGTGACGGCGGGATAGCCGAACAGCCTACCTTCCCGTCTTTTCGCATCTGAATAAAAGAAAGATAACTAAATGCTCGAAAATTGTACAGGAGCAGTTTCCTGGAAAAGATTGCCACACGTAGAGCTATTTGCACAGCGCAGACGAAGAATAAACAAGAACACTCGCGCGTGCGCCTGCTTTAGCTTCCTCCGCGAGACGAGAAGATTACAAGAAGCGCAGGGTCCTTCGACACGTGTTGGAATTTTCGCCGTATGTATGTATATTTTTTTTTTCTGTTAACGAATGAAGCAACATAAAGTGCAAATAGTGCGAGCTCCATGATAAAGAGATGTCTGCGAATTCAGGAAAACAGTAAATCTCTTAAGAAAATGAGTAGGAAGGGCAGGTTCTAATCTGTTTGCAGAGCAGGGTAAAACGCGAGCGATTAGAGACTGCTCTCGGAAATTCGAGAATCCAAGAGGGAGATCCGCTCAGAGCTCTTTGCATATACATCCTTGATTATTGTGCGTTCTTTCGAGAAGGGTCTTCTCCGGTTTCCGCGCGAGGAATAAAAATAACAGGAAGATAAATAAATCCGACGTCGGAAGCAAGGCCTACATTACGAATATTGAGGAATCTATGTCATGAGAATTTCGGTGGCGAGCAGACGGTTTCTAGGTTTTTACTTACATCTGCTCATTTTCACATTTTGCTATCAAAACAGACTAACGAACATTCTGTTTGGTCTTCGTACGACACCGTTTTCCTCTTTCGCGCAGCGAAGAAAGCCTTCTTTTGATACGATCATGAGTGTATTGCGTGACGCTGTTGTGACGGTGGAGATTTCAGCGGTCACGGTGTCTACTAAAGATTGAACTCTTCGTTGGGCGAAATTGTGCCCAGCAAAGCAAGCATGCATTCGCAGCTACAGGAATGTCGGCAAGTGCAGTCATCAGTCAACGAAACCTGAAATGCGGATATGACGCGTCAGTTTTGTGCACACAGTGGCTCGCGTCTGTTATAGAATAAAATCCGCTATGCTCGCATAATAATAATAGTATCGCATTATTCGAAGGTCGCAGGTTCGGTCCCTGCCGGCGGCAAGTTATCTTTTCACCCACTTTACTTTCTTCCCATTTATATCCCAATTATTACAAATAACATCACCTGTACTTTCCTTGGCGTTATTTTCTGCTAGTTCTCATTAATATTGCGTCTAACAAAAAAAAAAAAAAAAAACGAGCCCTTAAAAGCCATCTGCTTTCCTGCAGTAATAATATCTGGGGTTTAACGTCCTTAAAGCCACGATATGATTACGAGAGACGCCGTAGTGGAGGGCTCCGGAAATTTCGACTACCTGGGGTTCCTTAACGTGCATCTAAATCTAAATACACGGGCCTCAAAAATTTTAGCCTCCATCGAAAATGCGGCCGCCGCGGCAGGGCTTCGATCCCGCGCCCTTCGGACCAGCAGTCGAGCGCCATAACCACTAGACAACCGTGGCGGGGTAGCTGTTCGGGCAGCGCGTGCGATACAAGGAGGTTCTTGGTGCGATCTGATCACAATCGTCGAAAACATTCGAGAATGTTTCGATACATCAAAGCACGACTTATTCCGAGCGATACTGCGTGTAACAGTTTAAAGGAGCAGTGACATAAAATTTCAAGCTCGAGATGTGGCCTTCACTCGGCAACTTGGCATGCAAAAGTTTTTTGAGCGAAGTGTGAAATGCGTCTGTTGCGTAGAAGTTATTTTATTCCGAGGGCTGACAGCGTACGAAAGCTCAGCGGTGCGTTCAGCACCCTGCGACATCGACAGTATTATGACGTGTTCAGCTAGCTCCCAGGCCACGCCCCAGGCGTTGAGTGACGATGCGCTAGTAACGATAGCGTCAACGATCTCAGTGTTGTCATCGTAGTGCCGACTAGCAGCGACACCTGCCAGCGGCTTCACTTTGATTGTCTGGGTTGGTTGCCTCAAGTCCGGCGTCTTCGCTGCACCGCTTCGAATGGTTTATCGTGTGCTCGTCAGCGTGTGATAATTGGGAGCGACGATCTCAACTGCATTACGTGCCAGCATGTCGTGAAACGGTTGTGCGCGTCTTACACAGTGGCGTTTCAATATCCACAAGAAGGCGAGGCTGGCGTAATGGAGGAATCGGCAGACGCGAATGGTGTTCAGAGCAGTGCAGCCCTATTTCACCTTTAATAAATCGTTGAATAAATTGTTTGTTCTTGTTTGTCACTGGACTGCTTACTTTTGTGGACAGGATAGGAGCACCTGTCGTGTCGAAAACGTTTCTTCCTGTTCTGTGTTCTTGCCAGCCAGCATGGCCTGAGCGTGCATCTCCAGGTGCCTACTCGTCGCTGCTCGGAGCGGCGTCGATTTTAGAATCGCTTCTTTGCAGAGGATCGAAGCGAGAATGATTCGCGATGTCGCGAATGGCAGCGATTTCCAATACCTCAGTATTTTCTTCATCACTTGTAGACACTGATGACGGTGGTGACGAAGAAATGACTACACGTGCGCGCCAACAAACGAAATGACAGCTGAAACTCGCATCACCGTTTTGTGTGGCCACGCGATTAGAAGGGGGTCCTTTCGGGGCGTGACCGCTGGCTGACCGCGCAGCAGCGCCGCCAGCGCTGCAAAGTGGCGAGCTTTGCACTCGTTTTGAACCGCGCTCGTTACTGGTCATACTAATGAATATTACAGATATTTATTCATCCCCCCCCCCCCCCCCCCGCCGTGGCATTATCAGTAGTGCATATTGTTAAGGCAAAAGATTTCTATGTCTCATGTGAAGGTGGCCTTGAGCGAGGAGCGGGCGTTGGTACAAAATTGTGCAGACACGAAGTGAGCGCGCGAGCTGCGCGCTCATTTAGTCTTTTTTTATTTTTGTACGATTTCGTGTCCCTTAGAGAGCACAAAAAAAAAGAAAAAGAAAAAGCGGCATTCGTGTGGCTTGGCTTACTGACTACTATAGAGTAACGCGGAAAGGGCACGTTATAGACGGGACTGAGCTGCAGGGCCTAAGGAATTTTGTAGTAGGCCGAAGAGGTATACAACGCCATAGGATGCTCGAGAAGCACGAAATAGTCACGATGAGCCAAACGGTTCATCGGAATGTGATGAGACGTTTCAGTCTTTAATGCGTCGCCATAAGGCCTTAGCCTTCGAGTCTGAGCGATAGTGCGAGAATCCCTAGGATTTTTTTTTATTTGTTCACATTCCGAAGTGTGACTATAGCCAACCTTAGGTATAGTAAAGCGATCAGGTTGAAAAAGCAAAGATAAAAACGAAACATTCGGCGTGCATAAGTTCCACTGTGGCAGGAACACAAGCTATCACTGCAGGCAAGACTTTCTAAAGAAATGTTTTATTTTTCTCATCCTCGTACTTTGCGGGCGACGGCTGCCATCTGTTCGAGCATACGACAACTTCGCTGCCGCTGTGCAACATAGTTCATGTTCATATTCTCGGCGAATCTTTCAAAATAACTGTGTTCCCTTGTTTTAACGAACAGTGAAAAAAACAAGTGAAGTGAAGAATGTGACAACAGGTGATCGAAGAGGTCAGCTTTAGTTGCTATTTGGAGAGGCCGTAAGGAAAAAAAATTACCCTTAGTGAGTTCACAGCCGCAAAGTTAATTCCGTGCTGACCCGAAATTTGAGTCTCATGTACGACTTGCTTACCTCCTCGAAACTATTGTGTAGAAGTTGACATCAACGGTTTACATGCTGGCGTCGTGTACTTGTTTATTCTCAGTTATTGCCACGGTAATCAAGTGGTAAATACTTGCCGTTTACACGCTCAATGGAAGTGAAAAGAGAAAGGAGGTACGTACCATGCTGTCTAATCATCAAGTCATACGAATTGGAGTCCGAAGAGCCCTGCGCAGCGTCACTGCGAGAAATCGACGCATAGCGAGTTAGTTGAAAGAAAATATAGGCTCACCCATCATCGACATTTTATTTCGCCCTGAGGCAAGCGCCAAAAGCGCAATAGCTCAATACGTTTCGGGTTCACGGCAGAAAATCAATACAAAGAAAAGAATGAAGTACTACATTTTTTTTCGCGACACAGACGCTATATAACTTCGATTTCCATTCGCTCGCTTGAAATAAAGTGCCCGCCTGGTGAGGACAAAAATAAAAGCGGAAAATAATAAAAAAAAGCCGGCAATTTGGCAAGCAAAGCCGAAACTTTTAGCTGTTCGCATTGTGGGTAAGAGCCCTGTGAGCGAAAGAGGAATCGAGGCTTAGCTACGTCGTAAGGCCTCCCGTTGTTAATTTTCTCTGCCACCGGCTTTCCTTTTCGAGTCTGTCCGCGTAAGAAATCTGTCTTCGGAGCACCTCGGAACTGTCGTTTTTGTGCCAATCGAGCGGATTTAGAGGTTTTCAATTGTCGCGACAGCCTCTCAAACGAAGAGGAAAATCGGACCTGGACTGAAACGCTTTGGCGTTGAGAGCTCGACGTTTCACGTTTCTTATCTCGTCATGACGGGGGTCTCCTCGGACTCATCTCTTTCCTGTGTTTATTTTATTTTCTTTCAATATCTGGAGCGACTTGGACCACCAATTCTTTGATCTGTGGGCTCAACGCTTCCCTTTTCTTTTCAGTTCCCGCGTTATGTAGTACGAAATACTCCACTGCTGTTCGCATGTGTTCCTACTGCGTATGTCGCGGTTCTTTTCTCGTGGCATGTAAACCACTTCAAAGTCCCTAGATGCGCTATATGTCATTTTCGTTTTCATTGCTACGATTATACCAATTGTATTATCCGTGAAAAGGAGTAGACGGTGCTATATAAGATTGCCAACGTCGTCTAAACGTTATATAATTAAGACGAAAAATTCCATGTGCTGGCGGAATTCACAGGAAAGCTCTAAATGGGACAAGAAAGGAAAAAAAATATTCTGTTTTTTGGTAAGTGCGCTCGTGAGTGCGTGTTTGCTTGCAAACAGTGCACTACGCCAGTATTAGACGAATACACTGAGAAGCACCGTCCCTCTCATGGGTATTACGCTCTTTGTCATTTAGTTATCGTGCCTCCACGCAGAGACAAATCTCGCTGAGGAAAAAAGAAAACAAAAGAGGCACAAAGGAGTTGCAGAATCGTTGATCCTGTGTTGTCAATATAATTCCTTTCTCTCTGCGACAAACATTCAATTTGTTACCCTGGCGTAAACAGAGAAAGAAATTAATATATATATAATATATATATATATAAAGCGCACTTGCGGATAGATCTAAAAAACACAGATACATACATAATAGAACGTGGGAGTGTCACAGTCGTTCAATGCGTTTATTCGACTATATGAATCTAGTTGTGCCTTGGTAACATTGTGGTGTGAAGACCGACCGCATAAGTTGGCACTCCAAGACTGTCTGCTAAGAAAGGGGCTGATCGCCGATTGTGGTCTCCGAGAGCTGTTACAAAGGACATGTTCCATGGATTCCGCAGGTACAGTAATTAATGAGGACTAACAGACAATAATGCCAAGGAAAGTATAGGGCATGCTATGTGTAGTAATTAGTAGGGGTGTGCGAATATTCGAAAGTTTCGAATATTCGTCGAATATTACATTCGAAATATTCGTATTCGATTCGAGAATCGTGTATTCGAAAAGATTCGAATATTCGATAACTTCGAATATTCGAAAAATTCGAATATGCGATTCGATTATCATGCATAAAATAACTCGTCTTCCACATTTCTGCTGCGTTCGTATCGCTAAAAACGTTGCCGAGAGGAGCGATAAACATCGAAAGTACACGGAGGCACGATATCTGCCTGCGACGAGCGCCCCAATACGTATTATTTATTGCTGGTGCATCTCCGACGTGCAGCGCTGTTGGCGATCATGTAACCGTACATTTTCAATATTATGCGGCCGTAACGTGCCGCACTACCACTCGTTCACTCTGCGGGACCACTTCTGAAGAAAGACAGTGACCCACGGGACTGGTGGCGGACTGTAGGCACCTTCAGATACCCCACTCTGGCAAAGCTTTGCCCCATGTAACTCCCTATACCAGCCACTTCTGTTCCAAGCGAGCGTGCCTTTTCAGTGGAAAGGGGGGGGGGGGGATCTCTCTGTTACAAGGGAGCGCCTGCTGCCTGATCATGTGGAGCAACTCATATTTTTTCATGATAGCATGTAGTCATTACTTTCATTGTGCCGTGATATTTGCTTGTGTTGTGATGTGCATTGTGCCTGCCTGGACATTGTGTTCTGGAGATAGCAGTGTATGTTGTGTTGCCAGTCAGGCTGTTAATATTTTTTTTTCAAATAGCTACATGTTAAATAAGATATTGTTACTGTGGAGACATTTTTCCTTTGATATTCGATATTCAATTCGATATTCGAAGTTGGATATTCGTATTCGATTTGTATTCGAAAAATTTGATATTCGCACACCCCTAGTAATTAGGATATAAATGGGAAGAAAGAAAAGTGGACGAAAAGATAACTTGCCGCCGGCAGGGACAGAGGGTCTCGTTCTGGCAGACTTGATGCCTTCAGGTAGCATGCGAGGGATTATTGGTCAGCTGCCAGCTCGTAAAAACATCACGTGCTACGTGACGCCAACAGGCAGAAAAAGAGTGTTCCACACTCGCCGCCATGGCTGAGATCGGCGCTGACTAACACTCCCAGGTGTAAATGCCCATATATACCCCATAAAGTGGACGGGAGGATGATCGCCGCCGTAGCTCAGTGGTAGAGCATCAGACGCGTTATTTGACGGTCGCAGGTTCGGTCCCTGCCGGCGGCAAGTTATCTTTTCGTCCACTTTACTTTCTTCACATTTATGTCCTAATTATACACATAACATGCCCTATACTTTCCTTGGCATTATTGTCTGTTAGTTCCCATTAATATTGTGTTTAACAAAGGAAAAAGAGCCCTTAAATGTCATCTTCTTTCCTGTAGGTACAGTAAATGTCACAGGCATCAGTGTCAGTCATTCTGATGCAAAAAGGAAATGTGTTTGTTAAGGACACTCAAAGCCACAATCGGTGGACAACTCTTGTTTCGGTTCGGTACACACGGTAATTGTTCCCGTGCATAAAAACCACAGATTTTTAGATCACTAAGTATATTGCACCACTATTAAGAACTCGTCACTGAATAGAAGAATTGATATACATGGAAATAAAGACCAAGTGAGAAAAGTAGGGATGCAGGTTAACGAGAAAACAGAAATTACGAGACAATGAATAATAATAGCACAGAAATGCTAGAAGCAGTTTTACCAAAGCTAAAACAACGCATTTCGACGTTTAGAAAGCACTTAAAATGAGCATTTGAGCCAAAATATTTGCAAGAAAAAGGGACATCAAAAAGGACACTAATGGGCAGGACGCGTCAGTGCGCTGACACAGCAAAAAAATAGCACGAAACTAAAAATGCCGCATCCCATCCCCTTCAATGCGCATTATTGTTTAACGGACCTGGTTTCGGGCGTCCGACGCTTTTCGCCAAGCGGCAAGCGCGTGTCGTTCTATATGCAGCAAGGACGTGGCGCTGACGCTGAGTACGTTCGAGTGGCCCTCTAGAGTGACAATGATAGTCAGTGGGAAGAAGCGTCTATAGCGGGCCCCGGCAGTCAACTCGCGCAGTCTCCGCTTACAAGAGCCGCCATTGCGGTGCTCGCATTTCCACGAGCCGCCACTTTTTCGCGCCCAGAAAGCCGAGACGGCGCGTTTATCCATCGCGCCATTTTGCCGCACTCCACTTGGAGCCCTCGTTTCACCGGCACCCTCCTCGCCATTCAGCTCGCTCGCTGTGATGCTTCTGCGAAACGCCGTCCGACCGCCGGGCTCGTGCTCCTAATTAATGCGCCTAGCGCGTGACAGGCCACCGCCAACGGCAGCCGACCGAGCCGCGCAGTCGAAACACTCGCCGCTGCTGTCGCAGCCTGTGCTTACACATACGACGATATGCGGTCGCGTTGCGACGTGCCGCGCGCAGCTGTTTCGTTTTCTTTTCCTAATAAGTTTATTTTTTTTTCCTGTCAGGATAGGAAGGTGCGACCGGCGAGCTGTCTATCGAGAATCACGCGTGCGGATTATGGACAGGTTGTCGAAATGTGTTAAGCACGGATGACTGACGGGACAGATAGACAGACATGATATGACATGATATTGATTGATTGATTGATTGATTGATTCATTGTTTCATTTATTCATTGACTGAGTTACAGGTACTTTACAGGCCTTCAAGAAGGCATTCATATCATGCATTTGAAGGTATGATATGACAGAGAGACAGAAAAGATGTGACAAGGCACTGCATGACATCATGGACAGAAAGGACAGGACATGACGGACAGAAAGGACAGGACATGACAGGAAAGAAAAGAACAAAACAGAAAGAAGAAACAGGACAACACGTAAGG
>NC_051178.1:130889713-130949723 GCF_013339695.2 Rhipicephalus sanguineus
CCAACTGATAGCCGTCTGTATAGGCCGTTTAAAGAGAGAGCTACGCTCGGAACCCTAAGGGCCTTTTGGTGAGCTTATACGGTCGTATAATTATAAAAAAGGAGTTTTGGTTTGCCTACAAAACGTCAATGAATCACAGACACGCAGATTTGAGAACCTAACTACGGCGAGGCAATAAGACCTTAAAAAAGTGACAGGAGAAATCTTATATAGAGAGCCCAAAAAGACGGAGCTTCTTCGCTTATGTTGTCAAGGTACTGCACAGTAGGATTACTGTTACGGGCTGAAGAAGAGATATGATAGCAAAGAGGAGAGCTTAAAGCTCGAGTCAGCACGAATTAACTCGCTTGCGAAAAAGAAAAAAAAAAAGAAAAAAAGGAAAACTCGCTTGCACTGAGTCGCGCAAGGTTGGGTCGCGGCAGAGCTGTTGGGCACCTAGCTGGTCCTGGCTTGGCTTGGCTTTTCTATATCATACATGGCTATGCGTGCTCTATCTTTTTTTTTTGTATGGGTTTCTATCGTTCTCTTTCCCTCTATTTTTTTCTCTTTCTATCGTTTTTCTCTTCTTTTTCTTTCTCTCTATTTTCTCTTTCTTTCGATATCTTTCTTTCTTTCTCCCTCTCTTCCTGTACTCGTTCTTCCCTCCTTCTTTTCCTCCTCCTCACACTCACATCTCTCTTACTTATCCTCACTTCCCTTTCCCACCCCCTTGCTGTACCATACTTTACAAGGCTACGCTAGGATCGGTTAGCGAGTCTGGATAGCCGTGTGGTTACGACGCTCGCCTTTGGATCGTGCGTACGCGGGTTCGAATCTCTCCGAGAAATTTTTTCGCCAAGAATTTCTCTTTCTCCCTATCTCTTTCTCTCTCTCTCTGTACTCGTTCTCTCGCCCGCCAGAGTTATTGCATCCCACGCCGGACAAATCGGCGCACTTGTTCTGGGAGCGAAGCAGAAGATGAAGAAGAGGACGAAGAGAGCGCGTGTCGGTTCATGATGACGACATTTTCGATCTACGACGCACGGCAAACCTCGAGCATAACAGCTATGCCGTAAATGTAGCCCTTCACTTTTGTTAAACGAATGAACAGTTCTACGTCGCCACGTGACTCAACTTTTAAAACAGCGTGGGCGCTTTGCTATTCCTGTCCATGGTCCCCCATTGACTATTTGTTACCCCGCTGCTTGCGGTGATGAGTGACCGGGCACACACAGCGCAAGAACTACCATCTATCATCATCCCGGCAGAACCACCGAATTCCTGCAGCGGCGCGGTGACCTGCATTGGGCCGTTTTGTATGCACGGGTGATCTCGATGCCTCGCATCTAATTTCCTTCCCTCAAGTTCTTGGGCACTATATGCGCAGCGAAGGAGAAAGAAATAAAGAAAATTACGCACCAAAACTCCAACGCCGCTTCCAACCTACTTGAAGACACAATTTACTCATCAAGTCTGCTCAGCTTTCTACGAAGTTAGAGCGGCGTTTCGCACCCTTTCGCTTCTTGCGTTTTCGCGCAGTTCGCGCTATCTCTTTATATTTGTTTGCTTACGTGTTAAGGAGAAAACGCAACACGCCGGTTTCAGCTGGAGGCGACGGAATCGAAACAAGCACGAAATGCGCGCGGAAGCCGCCTACACAATAACGGAAGGCAGCGCGCTTAGACAATAAAGTATTTCTTCAAAGTGACGGGTCTTTTTAGAAAAGGCGTGACTTGGTTACTTCGCGGCAGCACGTTGACCTGGAAACAGAGCGTACGAAAAAAAAAAGAAGAATAAAAGAATGAAGACGTAGAGGGGGCGGTCGCTGGGTAGAATAAAACGAGGCTGTGCGGTAATAGGTCGGAGCTAAACAAAAAGTAGCGAGACAATGAATTCACGGGGGAACCCAAGGGGTGATTCGTAAGAGAAGGAGGGCTACAGAAAGAAAGGGCAACGGGGCCCATCGATCGGACTCTGACCAAGCCCAGCAGCAAGCGAGCTGGCGCCTAGGCTCACCAATGGCGTTCTGTACCGAGTGTAGCGTCGTGTCTCTTGCGAGAGAGCACCCGCCGTGTTTTCCCACGCAGAAAACGCTGTCGCCTCCGGTGCTCTCACTTGGACTCTTTTCGCACCCCCCCCCCTTCACTCAACCCTTCTCATCCTCTGTTCCGCTCTCACCTCGCGTCGAAGCACCCTTTGTCTCTTCACGTTTCTGTCAATCACTCGGGAGTCTATCCTCGGCACCTACCCTCCCCGATGCCAGCCTTAGGCTTCTATCTGGAGCAACTCCTGAGCCGGGGTGACAAATAAGAGGAGATATAGAGAGAAGAAAAAGCGATAAAAAATATGGACGAAAGGCTTGTAGACTCTAGATAAACAAGCACTGTCGAGGCTCGGCGACGTTTGTTCCTTCGACGCGTCGCAGTCACCTCTTAAGCAAACAAAGGAAGAAGCGTTGTAGGAAAAGGGGGAGAAGCGTGCGACAAAGATATAAGGAGCGGCGGCGCTGTGGGTAAACACCGAAGGCTCCAGGCTTGGATGTAGCGCGGTTTGAGTTCTTTTTCGTGCGTGTGCAGTTTCGACATTTTGTTTTCATTTTGACACATTGGCAAGATCCTGCGCGGCTCTTCATTCTAAGCGTCAGATTTGCTCCCGAAATGAGATGTGCTGATTGTTAGCTGCTCGTAAAGGCTCATTCACATCTGCCACTAGCCCCGGTCGCGCGACCATTTGCGACTGGCGACCACAAAGCGACTGAAAGCGACCGTTGTTCACACCTGCGTGCGACTTATGTTCGTCACCACACAGAATCCACGTCTGCTCTGATATAGCTCGCTATTTACATTGCCCCGTAAAATAAGCTGACGTCCTGTTCCTGCGCACGTGATTGGCTCACAGCTTTGCGACTTCAGTCGCGCGACAGAAAAATCGAACAGCGAGCGAGCGACTGAGCCGAAGCAGTCGCTCTGCGATCAAAAGGGCCATTTGTGACCAGTTTGCGACTAGTCGCTTTGAGACTAGCTTAGTCGCCGGTGTGAACGAGCCCTAATGGAACCTAACGGCATGCATGTTATCCTGGCCAAGAAACGGGACACTATCTTAAAAGAAAATTGTTTAGACGCGTTCTAGCTCGAAGGTCAGTGGTGAAGAAAGAGTGTTCCTGCATGTCATATAAACACGACTGGTATGGTCTATAACTGCCTACTTGTGCTGACCCGAAGTCGAAATGCTAGAGGCCCGTGTACTTAGATTTAGGCGCACGTTAAAAAGCCGTAGATGTTCGAAATTTTCGGAGCCCTTCCCTACAACGTCCCTCATAATCATATTGTAGTTTTGGGACGTAAAAGCTCAGCAATTATATTATATAACTGCCTACTTAAAACTTTTTACTCCAAGTTTCGCTTTTGCTGAATGAGTAGTTTTCGTAAGGCATTATACTTTCACTGTATCGCTTCTTTGCATAGCTCAACGTGGTCTGTCACATTACAGGCAAAAATTACAACAGCCATTGTCTAAAAGCTGCTGTACGCTTACGCGCTATTTACTTTTCTTTGAAATTCGCGCGCTAGTACGACTGCGCGTCCGCTGTTGTGTATTGCATGGTGAAACGGACACATATGAGAGAAACCGCGCTAGGCCGAGGTTAATGACCTCCAGTTCGTACTTTTCTGTCCACTGAGCGTTCTGAATAAGGCGCGAAGGAACGCGTGCCTTTGTTCCAAGGGAACAATGAAGCACGGTGGTTGAATAACGGAAGAAACCGAACAAGTTGCTGCTGCCGGTGCAGAGAAATGGTCGGGATACATTAGGCGGGAGATGAGTGAGCTTCTCGCACCAGCAATACATTGCGAGCCAGTGCCTGATACGACGGGCGTAGTGGGTGAACTGGAAGTAGGCTGCGCCACCGAATGAAACGGCTTATTTGCATCAAGGGGCTCTGGATCGAACGTCTCAGAATGAGACGTTCGCTTGAAGGTTACTTTGAATGAAAAGAGAAACCGAACGAGTCGATAAAATGCACCAGCCTCACTTGAGCGCGTTCTCGCACACCTGCGGCATGCAGTGGCTAAGAACCGAACGAGTAGCATACAGTTCCACATTAAAACAAATGTAGCGGCAAATCTGGCTGTACAGTCACTGGACCACTTCGAACGTGGCAATTAGCACATGCACCTTTGAACGATTTGGCACTGTTTTCTTGAGATAAAATTCTGCGGCGTTTTTTACTGTTCCTTATGATCATGCTGTCTTTTTGCTAGTCCGAGGACCGCTGTTAAAAAAACCTTGAGTGTTTTGTTTTCTTGTTGGCATCTAGTGGCTTATTATAAGGTAGTGTCCTGTGTATGCACACATGATAATTTTTTATCGAATTAAAAAATGAAAGGAGCACTATAGTCACACTGTAACAGTTGTGAGTAGTCCTTTTTAGCATTTACATATATTTATATGTAATAACTTAATGCTTTAGGCTAAGAAGATAAGTTGCAGAAAAAATATAACAATATTACGTCATTGAAACACACTCCTTATGATTTGCAGCTAACTTAACCACGAAAATTTCGAGCTCTCTCTTATTTCCTTCGGAGCTTTTTCGTATTTCTGCGCCAACTTATGCCTACCTGCGGCTAACGTACAAGTTGTTACCGTATGGTATGATAGTTTTTATTCACTTTGCCCTCGTTACCAGGTGATATGATAAAGCTTTAATTCACTGTGTCCTCGCGTGTGCTTACTAGGTGTGATAAAAAGGGTACTCGGGAGTAGGTTTCCGTCGAATATTATATTGTGAGCTGAACAAGCTGTCTTGGATTCGCTAGAAATGAGGAACCATATCATTTGATTAAAAAAAAACTGAAGCTGATGTGTGTTTCGTGTAGCTACAGAAGGACATAACTCGGAGCGTTCTTTCGAAACGAGAAGGAGACATGAGAGGAGAAGAAGGTGGAGCCATAGAAAACGCAAGCAATAGGCCGTGGCGGGCCAAATCCACCACGCTGCTATGCGGACTCGCCTCATCCGCACCTTTTCGCTGCTTACGTGCCATGAATAAAAATGCCGCCGAAGATTGTAGTGTCGTCGTCGCACCTGAAGAATGGCTCATCCAGACTCGGAACGGAAGCACGAATCAAATGAACGCCCTGTTGATGGCTCATTCACGTCTCATTACCTCCACAGTGTGTGTTCGTAGTTTACTTTATTCCTCGCCTTAAGGCCTCGACGGAGCAAAGCGAAATAAAGAACGGCGCTCCTGCAAACGGCTTTTCAGGAACAACAAATGAGGCATTTTAATCGGAAGCGCAGCTCCCGCGTCTTCTTCGAAACGAGCGGGGGCGGTCGAAGACAAAAGCCCCGTGGGTGCGCTTGCAACGGCGCCGCTCGGGTGCCGGCTGTTTTTTGTTCTTTTTTTTTCTTTCTTCCTTTCTCCGGCGATTCGAGAGCAAAAGGGACCTGCTCGACCGTGCAGGCTTAGGCCAGCGTTATTTGGAATACAGTAACGCCGTGAATGTAATGACAGTGACTGCTTCGACCTAGAAGCCTCGCTTTCCATCGCGCGTCTTTTGCTTTGTTTCAGGGGCGAAGTACCTTAAGGTCGAGGCTCGTCTGTTGTGCGTTGTTGTCCGTGCTCACGGCACAGCACCGTGTAAACTCGAAACATCACGTTTAACAATAGACTAATATCAATCATAATTGCGACGGAACAATATAAAACACTTACAAGCACAAACCCTTTATACTAGTCGGTTACTTCAACGTAGACATTATGGACCTTAGGACCTAGCCTTGTCGTCTACTCTTTATGTCACATTATGTCACTTTATGTCACTCAGTTTATATTATACGGGGCAACGCCCGGGTAACGTACGGTTACTCACCCATACGATACGCAGAGCTTCGCCCACTCGTCATGATTCACTTCGTGGAGATGCGTGGATTTTTTTTTTTTTTTGTCGGTGCATGGCACGTTCGCTTTTGTTCCAAGCCATTAGAAGCCAGTAAAGAGTGTCCGAAAGTGACCACATTCGTTCTATGTACATCTAAGACATCGAGAATATAAAATTTAAGCAGAAGTGTCTTCGGCTGGTTACAGTACGTGGCTTACAGTTCGCCTGTACGTTAGGCTCAATAGATACGAAAAGTGAGACCTGAATGCCATGTACAGTGTATATCTTTAGCACTGTACATATGTCCCTCGAAATTCAGAAAAGGGAACTTATATCCAGGGGCACCATTCATGCTTCTTCGTAGTACTTTTCTTGAGATACGTTGCTAGTTTTGGTAACAAATATTTTGGTAACATATTTTGCGAAAACTAGAGAGGCTCGTGCGCATATTGATGCCGATTGTGCACGGCTGTTTTAAATTTATGGCACAGGCAACTGAAGTTTCATGAATGCACTTTGTGTAACATTAGTAGCAAAATATGCTGAGGTTGCAGATTGAGTGAGTTGCTGTGATATACTTACAAATGGAAAACGCATTGATTCGCGCAACACAAAATAAGAGGTACACAGACGAAGCAAGTTCTATGAGTTGTCTTTGACGTGAACGCGAATAATTAGTGCAGAGTGTACTAACAGCGTTTCTTCTTCGCATTAGAATGCATTATCGATACAGTTAGGGGCCTATGCTGACCATAACATCAATAATAATAATAATAATAATAATAATAATAATAATAATAATAATAATAATAATAATAATAATAATAATAATAATAATACTTTTTACTTCTTTAAACAAGCAAGTGACATGAGGCTAGGCCTGCCAGTGACACACACACACACACACACACACACACACACACACACACACACACACACACACACACACACACACACACACACACACACACACACACACACACACACACACACACACACACAAATAGTATGTTGGTCGAATGCGTGACTGTGTGACTCCAAAATGTAGAACACAGATTGCCCGCATATAAACGTTTTTTTTCCTATTTACAAACTGTTTCGGATAAAACGATAGCATTGTCGCCGTTACAATCATTGCACTCTGAAACATCTATGAAGCCAGGACGTTTTTTCCCCCCTCAAACATTGTCATTCATTTCCTTGCAGCACTGTTCTGAGGTCAGAAGCCGAAAGTTTTCACACCGCAAACTACATTCAACTGCCAATACTTGGACTAAAGCTCGTGAGCGATTCAGTCATCCCATAACTGGGGCGCTCGCTAGGAGAGCCGGACATCAAAATATTCCCCTCCCCCTTGCCTCTTCGCGCATTAATATGCCGGCGCTCCAAGTATAATCCGCACGACCACAGAGCAATAATGCACGGACCTACGGTCGGTACGACCTAAGTTGACGTAGCGCGCCTTTCCTTTCCCTATTTTTCTGCCTCTGCTGCCCCAGCTGGAGTGGACAACCGTCTCGAGGCGACGGCGGCGGCGGCGGATGTGGGCGGAGCCGTCTGTCGAGCGCGCTCCTTTACAAAAGCCTGCTGAATAAATCAAGACCCCCCACCTCCTTCTCCACTGCCCTCATCTTTTCAGCGCGTAAGTGGCTATGAACGTCGTTCAGCTCGGCGCAGGTCACGGAAGCCGTCCGGGCGGCAAGCCAAGCTGCCGTCGCCGTCGCATCAAATTATGCCTCCCCGGGTTCCGCAGCGGCACCGCTATGGCGCCCTCATACGCGTCCTCATCCGCCTCAGCCGGGCGGCGTTCATCTTGCTCATTGCAGGAAATTCCTCTCGCGGCTTTTAGCGCTTTGTTCTCGCAGGAATTCTCCTTTGTTTGCGTTACGCCGGGAACACGTTCTCCCGTTCTCCTAACAGCTTCCCTCCCTCTCTGTACCTCAGTATCGTCCCTCGATCCCGACCATCTTTCCTCCCTCACCTTCTTAGGCCTCTTTCTTTTTCTCGCTCTCCCGCCATCTACCACATCGATGGCCCGCGCTGCGCAGCGGTCACCGCGCTGATATCTTTTCCTTTATCTTCTTTCCGACCACAATTGCGTCATCTGTCTTGCGCGCCCGGCGCAGTTGGCCGCTCTGTTGATGTCGGAATCCCCCCTCACCCCCCTCTCCCCCCTTTTTCTCCGCCTCGTCCGATATATAGCTGCACCACGGAAGCAAGGTCACACGTGTACGTCTTTCCAAGACGACCTTTTTTCTCTCATCTTTATCTGCTCTTTCTCTCCGCTGACCTGGAAATTCATCATTGTCGTAGAAATGCGCGGACTTTGGCGGCAACGCCATCGGCGGGTGTCAGTTGCTGAAACATTTTGGGGAACCAGCAGCGTGCTGGTTGCAAAGCGCACGTGTGAATGCTAGTCAAAGAAATAGAGAAGGCCGTTTCGTAATGGGCATGGGGGGGGGGGGGGGGGGGAATCGTTAAAAGCCGGCGTGAAGGCGTTGGCGGACAAACATTCTTTTCTTTCATGATGAATTGACGAAGAAATTGACGGAGAGAAGAGAAAAGCAAGCGCGCAGAAACAAACAACAAAAAAGAAAAGGTGAGGCGCGGGAGTACTATAGCCTACCCAATAGGCCACCGCCGCGCTAAATGTTCAATAAGGCCTCAGTAGATTATTCGTGCAACCATAATTGTGCGTCGTAAGAATCTACAACAAAACGAATGTGGCGTATGGTTGCCGCTATACTCAGATCCTGTTGTTTCTTTCTGTTTCTTTTGATTCATAATTATTATTACTGTGCTTTCGATTCCTTGTCGCCTCTTGTGCGAAGGGTCTTCCCCATGAAAGGAGGTACCTTTCTGTAAGCTATTAGGGCGGCTACATGAAAACTTGTGGGAAAGGAATTCCGTACTAACGGCTCGGAAGATGACTCCGATATTTGATATCGAGGTCACCTCGAGACAGACAATAAATATAATATTAGGACATTACTGTCATAACTGCTGCCTCTTTATGAAAGCTTTGCTTCGCCCGCCCCAACTTACTGATTCATATTCTGTTTTTTCTGTACCTTTCTGGTGCGCTGTCGGATGCACCGGGTGAAAATTATCGAAGGACTTGGGTTACAACCAAACGGACAAGGAGCGAAATAGGAAAAATTAAAAGGAACGAGTTAGAAAAAATGGCGTCGGCACATAATTAAGCAAACTGGTGTGTTAAGTCTAAGCATGCGCTCACAGCCACGTATGTAGTTAGTGCTCAGAAAAAATAATATACATACATTGTATCAGGAAACGTGAGGCGTGGCTGCTAATGCAAGATTGCTGCTTATGATCGATAGGTGTTTACGGCAAGCATGATAGTTGAGTTGTATTTCTCCAATTGCACATAAAACAGGTACCCCCCCCCCCTTTCCTAATATATAGAAAGGGGCAGGGAGCTTCATATTTATGCATATGAATACATGACTCCCTCTTAAGGAAACAACAATTTTCTAAAATGCTAAAAATTAATTAGAAATGTATGTATGTGTTAGCACGCCATGTTGTCCGTGTTAAAAGTGTTTTGTTGTCTGTTGTGAACCATCTCCATGCCAAAGTCACTGCTAAATCTCTAAGCACATTAAGAGCAACTGACTAGCGAGAAGGACCCGGATGTTCTTTTTCTTTGATTCCTC
The DNA here is from genome assembly GCF_013339695.2 of Rhipicephalus sanguineus. Classification (NCBI taxonomy): domain Eukaryota; kingdom Metazoa; phylum Arthropoda; class Arachnida; order Ixodida; family Ixodidae; genus Rhipicephalus; species Rhipicephalus sanguineus. The sequence goes on from NC_051178.1 coordinate 130,899,252, forward strand.
GATATCAAAAATGTAGCAAACAACCCGACCATACGCGTGCGTTCCATGAGGCCCTCTTCGATTAAAGCAAGTTACGACGATTACGTCAGTTTAACAACTCAGTATAATTAAAGGAAACAGACAAACACAGCGTTATACAGGACCTTCTAATGCGGCAATAAAGTTTTTAATCGGGACATACGCATCAGCAAATTATTATTGCGCTCGAAATGAACAATACGGCAGTGCATATAGGCTGCGAGTCGTCTCAATCCATCAATGCTTTTTTTTTTTCTCCGCATTCGAATAATCGCGGGAAATAGTAGCTCTATAGGAACGCCGTAAAAGCTGAGAGGTTTCAACTCGAAAAGTAAGAGTCGGTGGTCGTTCGACATTGGATACTGACAGTGCAAGCTCGGAACAGCGCAGTGCCATCGGAAGGAGCTTGCGCGGCGCGCATATGTGGCCGTTGTTTGAGGCAGCGCAGGAGGGACGACGGAGGAGGGAAACGCGTGGGGCGGCTTTTCGAATTTCCTGAGGATCGCAGGAATGGCCCGTCATTACCAGCGGCCATCTGGGCGCCATAAAAGCGCTATGTCGGAGCTTGCAGCGCCAAACGGGAGCAGTTAATCGGCTATAATAGGAAAGGGCGAGTGTAAGGGGAAGGAAAGGTCGTCCCACTCGTATAATCAGAGAGCTCTGTGCCGGTGCAAAAAAGGGGCAGCACCATTGACGGCGGAGCGAGAACGGGACGAGCGCAACAGAAAAGAGCGCGACGGGATGGGCAGGGGGTGTTATGGCGTGTGTGTTTGTCGGATGGTGTCCGAGTTGGCAGAATTTAATGTCTACGTCGGCTAACTTCAGGCGCCTTTGATGTTTTTGAGAGGTCTGCTGGCGAAAGGGTTTTGGGAAAGTCGTTATTGTTGCTGTTCGCCCACACCGATTGGGCCGAGTTGGGTCCAGCGGAACAACGCTTGTGCGTGCGTCGCAGTTATGTCGCGCAGGACATGCCCGCTCACACGTAGTTCTCAGTCGCCGCCACTTTTAGTTGTAAAACAAAGCTTTCTCTAGTATTGCTAACAGTGGCCGCTGCAGGGTGATGCTGTCTGTTCGAATAGTTCGCGCCTAAAAATAAAATAAAGATTTGTCGCATACATAATGCCGTCATACCTCATTTCCATTATCTAACTTTCAGTACTGCAAGTAACTTCTGGATGCGCACCTCCGGTTTTCTATTCACTTCCTGGTTCTACTTCCGGTATCCCCGCTCCGTATCAGGGTCGACAATCAAAAAAAAAAAAAAATCGCCTCGCGCTTGAATTGCTCGCAAGGGAAAATTTCAGTCATTCCGGAATCAAGACATCACTAGCGAAGCCGGTTGGCCAACTGACCAAATGCAAAGTGCACTTACAAATGTATTGTGAATGCATTGTGAATGCGGTCCCTGGTCTGTATGTAACTTCCTTCCGATCTACGCTTCCGGTTATATCGGGATACACCGACATCACAGTTTATAAAAAGGGCTTGCAAAGGGCGCGGGAAGTCACGTCTTCCGTATGAGCGCGTTCAGCAAGACAAATACGCAAAGAAGATTCCCTGTCTGTGCATTTCAACTGGGCACTTTAGATGGATTTTTCTGTACGCTGGAATTCTGGGGGGATATCGGATACTTCTGTTCTGCGCCGCTCGTTCTCCGCCCGTTCTGGCGGCGCACGCGATTGGCCGAAGTCGGAAAAAACCACGTCTCTGAGGGGCGTAGCCATTTCTTTTTCTTTTACTTGATCTCTTATTTTTTTGTGACGTCATGCGGCGTCATAACGAGCATGTCGTCTGCTACAAACGAACGGAGCGCGAGACCGTTCGCACGCGTTCTCTCGAGCGAACAAGCGGCTTCGCAAGGTATGATGCGGCGGTTGCGGCTGCCGCAACAGCTGATTTTGAGAAAATGGCGCTTGCGACGGGTGCTTTTCTTGCTGCGTTTCTCGAAGCATAAGCAGAGCGGCTGAAGATGCGAGATGCGTTTGAAGACATGAGCGAATGCGGCGTCGCTTTCGGTTCTCGAAACGAAAGGTGCGAACGAAACGAACGGGCCTGCCACTGAACTGTGGTCTTACGCGCTGGGACTTCTTCGTTAAAAAGTGCTACCAGATCTACCAGCTATTGCCACCTGTCGTCCGGGTCCTCACTCGTGCACGACGGCCCCAGCGTGCACGACGGCGTCGCGATCTGTGGGTGCTCTTTCATAACAGCCAGCAGAAGCTCTCTTTGACGATCCCACACCCGGGTGCCAAGGTAGACGTTGCGGTAGGACGGCATTTTGAAAAACTGCGCCAATCGCTACTTTTCTCTTTTCTTTTTTTTTTTCGCGTGCGCGACACCACATAGCGACCACGTTAGAAAAACTAACACTAATAAATATCAGTACACAAACCTACTGCTGTTTCAGAAACTGTTTGAGCTTGAGAAGAAAAAAACAATGTCTTTTCGTATAAGAACTGCATTTATTAGAAGGCGAGAAACACTTCGTTTTGAAGTATGCGGTCCCCTTGCCGAGGACAAACGATGCGCGTCTACTTCCGGAAAGCTCGCCGCTTGACGATTGGCTGTCCTCTTCCTCTCGGCGGGACAGAGCTGCGGACCGCCCACTTTTGTGACGTAACACCGCCAGAACGAACGCGGAACGAACAGAGATCTCCGATCGCCCCCCTGGACTAGGGCTGGAAAAATTCGTTTCATGGTGGTCTCCGGAAAAAAATTTTTTTCGTCTCATGGTCTTCTTTAGATGCTCACGTGAGACAAAATCATTGACTTACCCCATGTGTTGACACTGAAAACGACATTCTTTCACTTAGGAGGTAAGAAATGTTCACGTTATGAAACTCGTTTTTATCAGCAGTTATCAATGTTGAAAAAAAGAGTTAAGAGGTATTAGTAGATGTTGTCAAACGGCACGCAATTTTCTTTACGCGAAAACTGCGACTCAGGCAACAAAATGAACCTCATTGGCAACTGCAGCAGAGCTCTTATACTCCAGGTTTACCGTGTGTCGTAGATAGAAAATTGTCATAATCATGAACAAGCATGCACTCTCTTATCCTTTCCTCATCCTCTTCATAACATTTGAGGTTTTGTTTTCATAGTGGCAATGGGTGATAAGCAGGAAAGAGGAACGAAATAGTTCTTGAAGGTTAAGAAACTCCAGCTGGCGTCAGCATGAAAACTCAGTTACACAGTAAACGTAAGGGTAAGCCTGCGCGAAAAGCACTACGCGATGTAAAATTTTTTATTTTCAAAAAGGGTCGCGCTTGCGCTGCGAGTGTGTTAAGACATTGCGCGCGGTGAAAACACGCGAATGAGAGCTTATTGCAAAACAGCAATTGAGTCTTTTTTGGCGAAAGAGGAGTGCCAAACACACTGCGCTAGCAGATTCTATATAAGGGAAACGCAATCAAGGGTATCCAGTGTCGACGAGAATGAGCGTGTCAATCGCTGCCTCAAGGAGACTTACGTCATCTCGCTGAAGGACGATGGTCATTCAATGGCGAGTGAGAAACACGGGACAGTTCTCGTTTCCATCGCGCGTTTTCTCGTTTCGAAACATACTATGCGCATTGTTCCGACGCATTTTAACTAGAATCCACGCGACCAGCAGAAGACGTAAAACTTTAGATGAACGCCCAAATGGTTATTATAATGAAACTAACAAGAATAGCTTAGCGGGGGAAAGACAAACGAGAGATAAATTGATCGTATCAGTCGCCAGTGCCATTTTCGTCGCCTATAATTGATTCGGTGCTTCCGCGGTATCGGTGTGCGCAGACGCGGCGACGCTGAAATTCAACGACCCTCGTGGCGTTACCGCGATCCTTCAGTGACGTCAGTTTTAGTGCAGGAATAGCAACGCAAGAGACACAGCGAGCAGGGACGGAAGAAACCAGAAGACGTAGTAGAAGCCAAACAAAAGGAGGCCGTCGAGAAGAAGAAAGAGAAGAAAAGCACACTTCGTGTAAGACACGCGTCGTTGGAAATAACGGTAGGGCTCGAATGTAACCCGATCAGTCCCGTTGCTGCGGGTTCACGTTGCTAACATTGCCTTCTCGAGCCTTCCGTATATGTTCCTCCTTTTTCTTTGTTTTCCCGAACTCTCACTGCGCGTGCTACAGCGAGCGTGGCCGCCCACCTTATCTGTATCCCGAAGCGCGACTCGGAATAGTGCCCGGACGGAGGATGATTGCCTGCGTCACTATTCAAGCCTGCATAGTGTGTTCGCGCACTGCGCTTCGCATTGTGTTTACTTTTGCACCTTTCTTCTAGTTCGAAGAATGTGTGTCGGGGCGAGGGCTACCGTATTCATTGGCGACGGTCGCTCTCGCATGCGGGACACCTCCCCCCGACCTTTCCACTCGCCAATTACGGCGCTGGCCCCGAGCCGTGGCAAAATGCGGGCGTGAGAATGGAACGCCGCTTCTGATTCTGTTGAGACATTGCGGTGCCCCGGCCGGTAATCAAGGCCAGGCAACTCGGCTTCTTGTCATTTGGGCGCCGTGGCCTGTACCGCTACACACGTGCGGCAGAAAGGGCAAGGGGCTGATCGCCTCGCCTCTTTCTCCGGGTCTCCGGTCGTTCTCGCCTTACATGCTCACCCCCCCCCCTAGCTTCGACGCAATTCCTTGTGTGAACCCCCGGTTCGCATGGATGGGTCCGAGATTCATTCCGCCATACGTTTTCTCCTGATGGCACCTACCAAGGCCGGTGGCTTTATCTTCCTTCTTCCGACCTCTCCATCAAACCTAAACTTTCTGTTTTGTTTTGTTTTGCCCTATGCCTAATTTGCTTCTGGTTCGTGTAAGTTTGTATGACAAAGATAGGACGGGGCATGTACCAAGCTTAAGGGCAGGTGCGAAGGCTGGCGTATTCCTTCACTCAATGTATTTAAGGACAGGTCTGTGCCTATGTGGGGTGACGGCTACTCATACTCTGTTGCATGATTGTTGTCGTCGGAAAGTGGTCAACAAAGGAAGTAAACACATTGATTACCACGCGCACACTCAGTCTCATTAGTGCGATATAAATGTTCGCGTAAGAGCAGAGCTCACGCAACGTAAATGCTCGCACAGCAGATATTTGAAACTTGCAAATTTGGTCCCGTTTTAGCTGTTCTTGGAGTACCTGGACGTTCCAGTTTTTGCTCGGGGCCGAATATCACTAGCACTTGTTCCGATGCCTGTAGTGTATAAGTTACTGCGAATGCCAGTCCCGTTTTGTGACGTCAGGACGAATAAATTAGTACGACGTTTTGAAATGCCTGCGGAGTAAAAAAGAATTGGTTAAGAAGATTTCTCACACTCTGACTGCGGTCCTTCACGCCGTTCATAAACCTGGCCTGAATCGGCTTTGACGAGCAAAAAAAAAGAAAAGAGTGTTCCTGTTGAAAACATGGAGCTAAATAAAATGCTAACATCCCGTAGTTTTCATCCCAACGCTTATGTACGCAAATTTCCTAGCTGCTGAATAGCCTAAGTTTTGTCATGGAAAGTATTGGATGTGTTACGCTCATGGAAAACAAAGGTAAATCGAGTGCACCGAATAAATAAATTAGTTAGACATTTTTTTCAATGGGCCAAGAATGTTATGCATGGATAACAAAGGCACACCCCAGCGGCGGTGAATTGAATTACGCGTCTTAAGAGTGCGATCCTTAGGGCAAGTCTGTCAGCGCTGTGTCTGTCGTGTCCTCTCTGCAGTCGCGTTTTTTTCCGCGCTGTAAATATTTCGACATGAATTATGCTGCAATAGCAAGACATGATTGAATGCAACTGCCTCGTGTCATGTTTTTGTTGGAGCATTTATTCCGCATTCTTTTTTTCTACCGATCGGAATAATCCGCGACCAATGGCTTTTCAGCATCAGGGATGACGGACTGCATCAACCAAACTATTGGTTGAGCTGGTAGTGTCGAGATCAAGTTAACAGGCCTATATGAACACTTGTGCATTTGCTCAAAGATGATTGTTTCGTTAAACAGCGTAAGTGAGGTGTTAATTACCGATGTCGTTGTGAAACGTAGAACGTCAAACCTTTCCCTTGCAGGAATTTCGTACCTGATTTATTGCTGTGTGCAGGTAATGGTGGTCATTTCGGGTTAGGAAAGACACTAATATCTGCTGCTGATCGGGAAACATGGCGCCGCGCTGTGGGGTGGAAGGAGATATGCAGTAAAAGCTGAACGAGTCAAGCTTAGTGTTCCAGTAATTTTTGTTCGCGCACCTCCGTAATTGAAACTCTGTTGAGCGATTTTCGCGTCGCCGTCACTTTCAGGAATACGCTAGAGACCCATGCACTGTGCAATGACAGTGCACGTTAATGAGCTCCAGGTGGTCGAAATTATCAGTAGGCCCTCCACTACTGTAGCCACTTGCAGCCTGAGTCGCTTTCGTACGTTAAACCCCCCAAACCAACTAACCGAATTCGTGTGTTCAAGTTCAACTCGGCTCACCGTAATGCGCAATGTTACATTTTCAGGAGAAAACATGTTAAAAGAAAGAGAGAAAGGCAAAGGAAAAGCAGGGAGGTTAACCAGCTTGTCAAAATTATTTGCGTGCTTCATAGGCACGTTCACCCGTGGGAGACTTAAGTCCTTGGTTGCGTTAAACATTGCCGGACGGTCAGTAATTCTGTATACATCCATACATAGATTCATAGGCCCCTATCAGTTACTCCCGTAAATCCGTTGTCAGAGGGCGTGTTTAATATTGAATCAAGCGAGAATCCTGTGCACGACATTGTATACATCGCGCCACTCATTCAACGAAGATCTGGGGACAATGCCAGGATGAGCGAAACACTGACGGCAAGCATGAGACAAGAATAGGCTGAGTGTTATAGCAGTTATTACTTTATTTTTTCCGACAGTTCCCATAGTACGGGCCAAAAGAATATGGATGCCCCGTATAGGAAGGCTGCAAGTTCTGGTTTATACTTGCGAATGGATACTAAGCATCGTGGAAGTAAGCAGCAAGGTTCCTCGCAAACAACGATAAAATTACGTCGGATATAATGCATTTCTCTCTCGCTTTCCGCAACAGTGTCTACAATCTTCCTCTTCACCGTCACCTATTCATTCTCGGCTCGTGCTTCCATTCGGTTTCTGGAACTTTCGTCGGAGACCCGCGTGTCGTCATCGCGACTTCTCAATGGCCGCGTACACGCGTTCATTGCGCGGCGGCCCCTTTTACGACTTCGTTGTTGCCAACGGAATCCTTTCTCCAGCAGGCGTGATTGGGGCCAGGCAGTAAAGGCTCGCCACCGAATAGGCCGCTTCGAAGATTGCCAAGCACACAGAGCTTCGTTGAGCAGCCGAATGCTTCGGGCCGCGGCGCTGTGGACATCGCCAAGTCCCTAAGCCGGCCCCAAACGAGAGAAAAAATAAGATATTTAGGCGTCGGGCTTTAATGGGGACTACAAAACGCGCGTATTTTTAGAGCCAAGCCTATAGCGAGACGTTAACGTGCTTTGGGTGCATTCTCCCGCGTCGTTCGCTTTCACATTTGCAGCGCCTTGTAGCGTTGGGTGGGCGGCAAAGCTGACCCCCCGAATGTGCCCGCAGATTGTTGATGCCATGTACCTTTATACGTAAAACAGTGTAGTGTTATTTCTTCGCGCAGTTTCAACGAATGCAGAGCGCTGCTATCAAAGCAGAAACCCTTCAAAAATAGCTATAACGCGCGCGCGTTGTATCTGTATACCGTAAAATGCCGAGCAAGCGCCCGCCCGACGGTGAAGGATAATCCGACCAGATTTGGAGGGGGGGGGGGGCGCTTGCTCGGTCCCCGACCGAAATTCAGTATGGCCGAGGGAGAGCCGCTCAAAAAAAAAAAAAAATGTCCATCCATGTTTCTAATGAAATGCTAATGCTAATGAAATGCTAATGAAATGAAATGCTAATGAAATTTACTGTTTTTATTCCCCTCGTCACTGTCAAACCATTGAAGCAGCGACCGGTTTGACCAATATACGACCGGCCACATGACAACGGAATTTCATAAACAACATTAGATACGCATTCAGTGTGCTTAATCTTGTGGCTCTTTTTACACAAGCGATGCTCGTCTTGAAAAAAAAAAAAAGGTGGCCGCAGGGGAGGAGGGGAGGGGTTCGCTTGCTCGGTCACTGGCGCCCATTTCAGATCTCCCGAAAAGGGAGGGGGGCGCTTGGCTCGGCATTTTACGGTACGTTGTCTGTGCTACTTCAACCGTCACAGATAAAATCGCGTACTCTATCGTTTTAGAACCCGCGATTTGTTTCATTCATTTCCTTGTGAGCGCACGCCCGCACTAACACATGCACGCACGCACACACACATACATATACACAGATGCGCGCACGCTAACGCACGCTTTCGTACGCCCCCCCCCACACACACACATACGCGCGCGTGCACACACACACACACACACGCGCGCACGTGCACACACACACACGCACACGCACGTGCACACACACACGCACACGCACACGCACGTGCACACACACACACACACACACACACACACACACACACACACACACACACACACACACACACACACACACACACACACACACACACACACACACACACACACACACACACACACACACACACACACGCGCGCGCGCCTGGAAGCAACACGCACCACAATGTATATCCCAAAGCAGCGAACGGACCATCACGACGAAACGGATCTCCTAACCATGACATGGTGCAGAGATGTAGGCCCTGGGAACAGTCGGGGAGGGTGTAATGCTACAGTGCTCGCGGCAAGCTTACGAGAGATCCGTGCATAGTCCTTGCCGGTCTCTCCTCGAGGAGAGGAAAACATATGCCACTTTTCCCACACGTCTCAGGGGATAACGTGGTCTTTTTGTACGTGGGGCGTTGCTCTTTCTTCAGCGAGCGCTGTCGCAGGCATGCTGTACGTGCGAAGTGCAAACTAGACGTAAGAGCACATAGAAACGGCGCGTCGCATGCCGCCCCTCGACACCATCCTTCAATCTGTACGGGGCACTATACGGAAGAAAAATGTGTCCACGTGTGTCATACATTGTCTCGGGACTTGAAGAAGGAAAAAAGAATAAGCAAAAAATAAGGCGCCTTTTTGTTTTTACGAGCGAGGCCATCAAACAACATGTAGAAATTTTCTCAAACACGTCGAAAAGTAGTCGACTGCTTCTTACGATAAATTACATAAAAGATGAAGAAATCACGTACAAGTTCCTTACAAGACTAGCTCTACAGGCTATTTTTTTCCCGGAAATTTCTTTCCTTCTTGTAGGTGGTGTCGCTTTCTCTAAAGTTTTGCTCCAGAGCACATGGCCGCAGTTTTATTCGAAAGAATCGAGGCCGTATTGAGCGAGTTTTACGATCAGAAACCGGGCTTTGCTTTGTGGAGCCCGGAGCTGCGGAGCTTGAAAGGAATGAGGTCTTCTTTAGGAAGATTGTCCGTTGCGCACGCCCACATGAGTACGTGATGTTTAAGATCAACTATAAACTGTGTAGAGCAGCCAAAACAGTTTTCTTCTCGGCGAACACCAGATGTCTTGTTGATTGCGTCTGCCCATCGAGAAATTATGAATACGAAAGAAAGAAGCAAGCGCGTTAAGTGGAACATTGTTGTGTTGGCTTTCTACGTGCATTAGAAGGAGATACAAGTGCATCACATGTTGTCAGACAAGAAGAAGATTACCATAATAATGATGATTATGAAGTGTAGGGTATGGAAAACACATAGCGCGTGGTACGTGCTCGAGTAGGGCGAGTATGTCGTGTATGTCGTGTATGAAGGTCGTTTGCACGCACCTGTTGAGGCTGTCGGGTGGGGAGCGCAGTGGTGGAGTAATAACTTTTATCTCTCTCTCTCTTTTTCTCTCAGTGTATCATTGTATAAAAACTGAACAGACACTTCATCGATTTGACCCACAGCGCTTTGCTGTGAAGTCAGTGTCTGGGCGCATATTTTTTTCAAGTTGGCGTTGGTCAGTGGATGACCCTTCAACATACCTGGAGAAAGGGGTAGTCCCCGCGCGTGTTATCGAATATATTGACAGTACAGTAGGTCAAAGCATTCTGTTACAGTTGTTGACATCACATGGTTCGTTGTCAGCTGTTCTGACATTCTGTACGTACTACGTTTTGGTAAACGCAACTCTGGGTCACAGCAGACGCACGCATTTCGCGTACTAGAACTTACGATGCCTACATATCGATGCGCTTTAAGAAAGGCGTCAGAGAAATGAATAAGCTGAAAAAAGAGTTAGAGCCGCAGTTAAAGTGAGGTTGGCCAAAAGTACAGCTATGTTGTTGCTGTATATTCTCTTTTACTTTGGGACATGAATGCAGAGAAAAGTTTTGAATAACACTTCTAAAATGTTTGAGGGACATGGCGCAATTTGTGAAAGAACCCGCAATTTATTTTCACAATAAAAGCATATGTACAGATTGGAATCTTAAGCCTAATTCGGCTTCATTCTGCCTACTGTTTAATTTGAGGAAGAGTACACTTGACGTTCCGTTGTCTTGCACTCAACCTGAAGCATAAATAAAAACCAACTCACATAAAACTTCGTTGTCTCATCCGGCACTGTCAAGGGAAGATCCACAGTCAGTCTGATGGGTAGCTTATTACCGGGGTGACACGCTTGTTAAATCACGTATGCTACAAATCTCTAACAAGCACATTATTAATCTGGATAATCTGGTTGTGGTTGTTGCCATCTAACAGCACAACCGAAGTAGAAGGCCAACGTGTCCGCTAATATTGGTTCGTTGATATCTTTAATTCCAAGTAGTACTACCCATATAGGCGTTGTGAAATAAACTTCAGTCCTGCAGAAATTAAGGACGCTACTTGGAGCAGCTGTAATGAGCTTATATTTTGTTTGATATTCAAGTGCTTCGAGCTCCGTTAAACTTGATTGATTCATTGACTTTAACGTACTTAGGCGGCACCGAAATAGTGACAGATATAGTAATGGTGAGTCCTGGATGAATTGTGACTACCGTATCGACTTTAGGGTTCACTTTTTGTGAGCTTTTTACGCCCTTCTATTGGTATCGGAATGTTAGTTACGAATACGAAACGAGTACAAATAATTGATTTTCGTGAACAAGTTTGGCTTTTTTTTTTTCAGGATCAATGATTGCTTAACACAATCCGTGGGTCCTAAACAATGAAAACGGGGGGGACAAGGAAGTCAACTGTGACTGACGAGGTTGGTTGCCTCGGACATCACATCGTCCCAAAAGAGATTGTTCATAACATTAATCTATCCCATGTATTCATAAGTATGCGGCCAGGCGCTTTCTTGCATGACATTCCTGTCTTTACGTATGTTACCGCCTCCACGAATAGGAAGCACAGCTTTCTGCTCGGCTGCATAACGACACTGCTATACGGAGACACTGAAGTTCGTCAAACTTCGTAAAGTGTACACAAAGCCGAGACCGGAATCGTGTTCTGCGTCCTATAACAACCGAAGCGAATTTCCGTAACAAATGAACGCCCGATAACGAGAATGCAAGCGGGAATCGAGGAGTGGAATAAAGAAACTACACGAATGAAAGCCTTGCAGAGCAAACATGATGAACGCCGGAATGCTCCATCGAAATCAGCGCCAGTGACCGTGTAACGCGGCGCGCACCCAACTCGTTCGAAACACAATCGCAGCTTTCTGAATTGAAAGCCATTAGTCGTCTGCTAGGAAGAAGCAGGACAACGCCGACTTCGAAACTAATCGGTGATGCATGATGGGGACGTTAGATAGAGAGATACGCGATCACAATGGGGACATTTGTTGACGCATCTAAGACTTCTTTCTGCTCTGTTTAGCTTGTCTTGAAAACTAGTGCCTTTCCATTCTTTTAAAGCTAAGAAATAGCAATTGTAAGTAGTTGATTCTTAAGCTCCGGGCACGGGGGACCCTCACTGATCATCAGAAAAATGACGAAAACCTTGTCTTATAATGGAAAGCAGGAGCATTAGTTGTCCATCCACAATCGTTGTGAGACGTTTAATGCTATTGGGTGTAACCAGAATAGCTAACTGGTATGGACATCGTTAACAACGTCTTCACCTGAGCAAACACATGCCTCCGTCCACTTGGCAGTTGTTTCAGTTCGCAATTTATGACCGCGACTGAGGATCACTGACGACTACAATGCTGTCAAAAAAAAAAAAAAACAACGTTTTCATAACATTTCTAAATATTTTGAAGTGTATCTAGCTAGGCATACGTATTTGTGTCGCCCACTTTCCTTACTTCGTGGTACCACGAAGCGTGAAGCCTCGCGTCTCGTGCGTTTCACATTAAAGCGCGAAAGTCCTTCGTGAAATAACTTCGAAGCGTAATGTGTACATGGATGCAAGAGCCTAGTGCGCCGTCCTCCGGTAGTGTAACGACGCCAAAGCGTCCATTCTTGTGGTGTAGTGCATATAAGACATCATACTTTAAATAATGACGGTCAACAGCGATTATTGCCCAATTCATTTCTTCGTCGTATATACAGGTAAACATCGGAGCAGGCAAAAAAAAAAAGAAAGAAAAAAAAGGGAGAAATATAGCAAGCAGGATGCACACTGGCATGGTGGGATGTGCTTATCTGTTCCTCTATTGCCTCACCAATGGGATTGGGCGCATTGGCGTTGCACACCCATTTGAATAGCCATGTTGTTTGTCGAAATCAAGCATCATTCTAGCAGCGCGGAGACGACAGCATTCTTTATCAACGGCTATTTGAGCCTCACGAACTCAGATACCTTGCGACAAAACTTGAGATATACTACAGATAGTAATCCTAAAAGTCTCGAGGCAGAAATGTCCCGGTGCCCTCTCTTGGGGCCACTAAGAACTGTGTACATTTGGAACTCGCAGTGTTCTCTGTAATAAAACTTTCTTGAAGACTAGCTGGTTCATACTCAACCAACTGTTCTTTGTTTTTCTTTTTTCTTGCGTGGTATGTCTAATAGTTCTCTCTAATATCCATGGGGTGTCATAAATAACGAGTACACAGGCGGCTACGCTTTATATTCCGGTACACGAGCAACGATAAAATAAACCTTCACTGGGTTGAGGGATTGTTGGAACTAGAGAAATGACAGCACGACAAGGCTGCTAAAGGCACATTGTTTTTTAATTAGCCTTCATAGATGAATGACGCGAGGCAACTTTGCAGTGTTACTAGCATATCCTCAATCGTCGAGTCGTACAAACGTAGAGTCAAGCAAAGCCTGGGTATCGGGCATCCATCCAGCCAGACCGATACGAAGCAACTTTTCCGCACCGAATGTTACTTGGACGTTCAGCCTTCACCAAAAGCATATTCATTACTCATCCAAATGGCTGTCAGTGCTGCAAGCGATGTTCGTGGGCGTGGACGGGACATCTATCAGCTACTGTGTTATCAGCTCCGGATTTGACTTGCAGAGGCGATGCCTCTTGTGTCTATTGGGACGGCTGCAGAACGGACCACCGTCCGTTCGGAGGAAACGGAAATGCATAAATAAAAGCGAGAGCTCAACGCGACGCCCTTTTCGCTTGCCACGCTGTATACACTTAAGACGTTGAATTAGAGCAGGCAAAGAATTTCGTGTTCTCATTCCCAAAAGAGCGCGGAATTCCCTTTGCTGTTGGTGTTTTTTAACTTCTGTACATTTCGTTGCTTTACAGTAATTCTCTCGTCCATATCAATCCATTTGGCGCGCGCGCGCACGCACGCTCACACACACACACACACACACACACACACACACACACACACACACACACACACACACACACACACACACACACACACACACACACACACACACACACACACACACACGCACACATGCAGGCGTGCGCACGCACACATATACACACACGTGCACACACATGCACGCACACACGCACACACACGTGCACGCACACACACTCACACACACACTTCGGTGTTGCCCGTCAATTGAAAAGAAATTATACGACTTTATAACCAAAGCACTACCAAACCTAATGGTCAGATGCCAAATAAATTAAGCCACTTTGTAAAACAAACAGTGCGCAAACCGCGTAGGGAGCCGCGTTAGACGAGATAAAACGCCGGAAACAAATATATCTAGTACAACGCTCACGCGAACCAACAAGTAGTTTCAGCGGCGCACGCCTGTGGCGCCTTCCAACGAAGCGGGGGTTCGACCTAGAACCGATTTCGTCCCGTCGCTTTCCGGATGGCCTCGAAGCTACCTTCTACATTTATCTCTCCTCTCTGTTGTATATATATTTTAAAACTCGACTCGTCTATCCCTTTCTTTCCTCTCGTGTCGCGCATGGGCTTTACGCATGAATGGATCCCATGGGCGGCGTTTAAGCGCCGCCGCTGCGCTGCCGGTGGTGTTCCCAGCAGCAGCAGCCACGGCGGTCGACCTTCGGCCCTGTGCGAGCTCTCTGGCGGGAGCGACGGATCCAATACCGCGCCCCGATATTGTTATCGCGGTGGCAATTTGTCGTCGTCAAACCATTTGTCCGGATTGGACGACAAATTGTCGGAAAACCGGGTCAACCCGGTTGCTTTCATTTTCTTGCTGCTTATTTTACGGGCCTCGCTCGCTTTTTCCGTTTCCGACAGCTTCCTTCGACTTTTCGCTTTTACGTATTTTCTTTTTTCTCGTTCTACGCGAGATCGCCAATGCGACACAGTTTTAAACGCTTACTTCGTGTCTCCCGACGCCGCCTCCGTGTTCGAAGGTCGAGAAAAGAGCGCCGTCGCGTCGGTTCAATTGCTGCCGGTCTCCACGGACTTGGATGCGGAGGAGACCATGGCTTTTCAATATTTAGGAGGAAGGTCTGTTTCTATTATTGTCTAATTCGTTATTAACACAGAGGTGGGAAGCAGATGTGCTGACTAAACCAACATGTTTCTTTCTTTCTTTTGTCAAGTACACCACAGATGTAATATCAAGACGAAACGACAGCAAGAAAATATCAGGGAAAATAAACCAGATTTATTAATTGGAGACGTAGTCGTAACAATATATTGCGGGAAGCTTCTACAATAAATATGATGTTTTGAGAAAAAGGCATCGTGGAATGAAATCGAAAAGAGCGACATTTGGCCGTCACTTGAGGGCTGTACGTTCATCATGCCTCTAGAGTTACTGTATATGCTACCTGTGTATGAGTCATATAAGGTGACTCTACCAGCCTCCACATACACACATGCAGTTCTCTATACCAATTTATATCTCGCAAACCTTATTGCTAGAATAAAGTCGGAAGACCGGGTGTCTTGTTCTTAGAGTTGAAACAAGTGCTTGCGCTTGCCTTTTAATTGTGGAGGGGACAGTACACCTGAAGAAATATTACGCGGATCGCCGTTAGCTGTAAAATTGGTGGGTTTCACACTAAAAGGCTGCTGTATAAGTTTACAGAGAGCACCTATTGAGGAACTGCTTGAGTTGATGCTTGAAGTGCCATCTTTATTTCTGACGCGGCACATCACCCTAACGCGCGTGTAACGTCGCAAAATAATACGAAAAGCACCGCTGTGGAGGTCTCTCAAGCAGCTTCGACAACTTGGGGTCCTCTAAAGTAGGCACAAGATGACGCGATACGCAGTCTTTTTTTTTTATTCATTTGGCGCTATCTAAGACCTGCAGCCACTTATTTTACTCGACCATTGCGTGCTATCTCTTCTAATCTTACTAGAGCAACGCTTTCAGCCATCCAGCGATAGTTCAACAGATTGGGCGAGTAGCTGAGAGTTCCAACCAGGACCCCAAAGACAGGTTCGACCCCGGCCGTAGCGGTCGCATTTCCATGTAGGAGGAATGCTAGAGGCCCGTGTACTCTGCTATGTCAGCGCACGTTAAAGAACACCAGCTGGTCTATATTTCCGGAGATCTCCACTGCTGCGCACATCATAACTGTACCGTGGTTTTCGCACGCAAAAACCGAAATATTGCTATTAATTCCAACCAACCTGGGCTGCAGAAGACGGATGAGCGGCTAGCATTTTTATTTCGGGTAAGCCCTGGCAGGCTTAGGATTCTTGCAGCTTCTGCTTCTGACAATAACAACGACTGACACGACACGAAATCGTCCAGATTGAAGTCGGTACACATAGGATAAAACCAGATCGTGCACTATTGAATGAATGTGGACTCTGATTTGCTGCGGCGGGTCTTAAGTCCTTTTCACAGCGACCCTCACTTCTTTCGCCTTCAAAGTTCTTTTATCATGCTTTATTTATATATTTGTTTTTGTTTTGTTTTTTGCTTTTTTTTTTAAATTCAAACTCGTGTCACTGGCCAAGCCCGTTGTTGGTTAAGCTCGCAAAATAAAATGCTAGAAATGACGCGAGCGAGCCGGGAACGTCTGAAAAGTGTGATGGCGTTTTAGTCGTCTTCCTATCCCGAATCCTAAGCTGGAAACCAGCTCGACCGGAAGAGAAGCGATGGCCCGCGCGCGGGCCCAACCGAGTGCAGTTGGTGTCCACGAAATAGATGTTTTCTTTTTCTGTTTCTTTCTGCCTATTTTTTTCTTTTTCGGGTGCGGTGTTTAGGTTGCGGACGTTGTTATAAACCGCCGCAGTGAATGGATGCAATGTACCGGAACGAAGCGGAGATGAAAGAGAGAGAGAGAGAGAGAGAAAAGATGGGGAAGAAGCACAGCAATAAATGCTATTGGAAAGAAAGGAATGGCTAAGTAAGAATGTGGACGCTGCAGCATATTGTGTTCCTATTCGAGTTCTGCAGAAAAAGAAAGGAGATGAACGGACTGGTGCGTGCGCTGTCGATAAGAAATGAGGCGTAACAGTACTACCTATGCAGGATGTTATGCCACTGGAAGCGAGTGAAGAAATATTGTGTATGCCTTTTTAGCCGTGGCAATGCCAGTGTTTCTAGCTTTGGAAAACTCTCACCGGCTTTTGCTCCGCCACAACTTTCCATCGTTGGCTCTTATTTTGTTTCTTTAAGCCGTACCCATTGTGTCTGTTAACAAAAGAATCCGCTACGTGACCCAAGCGTTCTGGGATGTACAGTCGCGTTCAGTATGACTTGCAACACGGGAGCGCATGGCCTCATGAGTTTAAAGATTGAGCATTCCTTCCACTAGCCCTTAATTCTACAACTAAACGCTGTTCTCTCACTGGAGGATGTTTCCGAATAATAAAATAATATTTCTTTACAGAAATGAAGAAAGTTGAAGCCATGGGCAATCTTTAAACTCGTGAGGCCACGCGCTCCCGTGTTGCAGTTCATATTGAGCGCGACTGTACTGTTGAAGTCCACTTTCAGCTCTATTTTGCTACACAGAGACGAGTTCAATCTACAAAGTTTCAGACACCCCGAAGATAGCGTTGTGAGAATAATGGACGAAAGGCCACGCCAAGCATTGCTCGTCGGCGATTTTCTAACTGCAAAAAAAAAAAAAATCCTGAGAAACAGGGTTATACTTCTTGAATTACATTCATTAACCGCAGAAAAGTCGCTGTCTTTAAGTACATTCCCATTGCCGTGCTGATGCAGTGCAATAGCCATGTTTTGCTTTGCAAACCAGAATTTTCTGGTAGGGTTCGCGAATTTGAAACCTAAATTTGAATGAAATCTACTTGAGTTAACTTACTCTTGTTCTCTTCATTTTCCCGTTGTTTTTCACGAGATATTTATCTGCAATTTGTCTTTTGATAACAGCGTACCTATTCTTGAACTTTGTTTACACTATACTGTATTTCTTCGTTAGTACATTGTTTGGAATTGCCCAGTTCGTTCGTTAGTTCTGCGGAGTGAGAATTTGACACCAACGCCTATGTTCTACAGCTGCAAGCCAAGCATAGTTTCGCGCTGCTAAAAGATGCAAATCCTATGTTTGCAAGCAGCACACTGGAGTAGACACTGAACTTCGCGCTGCGGTAGGTAGACGCACACACATGCATAAATGCGGTAATTATGAGTTTACTGAAAATTAGAACTTCAATTTATTATTTAGTAATGCAGGGTTTTCGTGCGATGAACGATTTCTTGTTTTTCTTAGTGATGAAAAGTTTCTTTCTCCTCTAATATTAAAGAACCGCATCAAAAAGGTCGGGTTTCAATATGGACAGAGCGATAGGCAAAAAATATCAGTAGCATACCGAGTTTCGAATGTAGAAAACTGTGCGATGTAGAACAATAAAGCACGCAATGGCTTCACTGAGTTACGAATTCATCTTTCAGTTTACTTACTTGGTGCGCGCAGCGTACGTAGCACAAAATAAGTGAGACGTGAGCGCATCCGAGAAAAAATAAATAAAAATCTTTAATAGTTTGATAGGACAACGACGATAACACCTCAGATAAGAGAACCAAGTGCACATAAAAATACGTGAAATAACAACTATCGAGACCGACAGCTCATTTTTCATTTCATATGACAGAAGGCTTTCAATAGGGTTATAAATTAAGGTGCCTTCTTATTCAACTTGCTAATTATAAATTATAACATTGTCATGACTATAACATTGTTCATTGTCACGAGCTAGACCAATAAAATTGCCCCGTTTATGTAAGCATCAGCAACAGTTTTTTTGTTTTTTTAACTGCGTCACGTCGTGTCGAGTAACAACCCGTTCATCAGGTGGGTATCGCGTTTCCACGTGGGCTGGAGGCGCCTAGTGGCCACTTAAATATTTAAGCGACAAAGCAGGTAGGCGTGAGCGGGTAAGGGAATGAACCGCAGGAGAGAATGACCGAGCGGCCGGGTAACGAGACGCTCTTGGAATATGAACAATGAGGCACGAAAAGTCCACGGTGGTCAACGCGAAAAAAAAGAAGGGTTTCGAGACGACGAAGAATCGAGAGAAAAGAGGTGGGAGAAAGAAGCGCCCAGCCAAAGCGCAGTAAGAGAATGGGAAGACGAAGCGGTGAAAAAAAAATAATGTACAAAGGAAATGAAGAAGAGCAGGTGGAAGAGAGAAGGAGGTTAGGAGGAGGAGGAGGAGGACTGGCGGCACCTAGCCGGGCAACAGCGGCAACAGCACTTGGGCGGGCAGGCCTGGTGTGACCATGGCAACCGTTGTCCCTGGCAACCGGCACCGCTTCCGATCCCCAGTCCAGGCGTCGGGATGGGGGTGCGAGGGAAGCAGCGTGAAGGGGAGCCTAAAGAAGAAGAAACACCGTGAAACTGAGTGAGGGGGGGAGGGAAGGGCCAGAAAGGAAGCAAGGAACGCTGTCGAGGCAAGAGAGGGAGAAAGCCTCTGCCAGCAACAAGGTCGCCCGGCCTGGCTTCGGTGCACGGCTATGCACCATCGGCTTTTGCAGGCTGTTGCTGCCGCATGTGCTGCTGCAGCAGAAGTAGTTGGAACCAAAGGGTTATTCTCCCAATGCCCTCGAAACCCGTGAACCCTTAGGGAAGAGGCGAAATAAAGAAAAGAAAGAAAGACATTTTCGCTAACACTTGTTACGAGCCTTTGCGTGACGCTCAGTGATGAGGCATCCACGGTTGCGCAATAATAGCCCGCAGAGTTTAATGGCGAAGGTGCTAGAGGTAAACGTGAGGCGTGCGTCGCCATTTACGTCAGCATCCGAGTGACTGACACAAAAGGAAGTTCGAACTCCTCCTTTTGGATTATAGGGATGGCATGGTTAAGCTAATTATAATTTTAGAGCTCCGCTATATCGAGAATTCGAGGCGTGCCAGTCTTTAGTTCCGTCTTATTTACAGGACTGGCGAGTTCAATCGCTTTCAGAAAATTGCGAAAGAAATGTAACACTCAAAGTTTTTTTGAAATAATAAACCCGGTGCGTGCCACTTAGTAAACGTGGCACAGATTTTGCGAAAAGTAAAGTGGGAAGCATCGGGAACAATTTATGCGTCGGGAACCACGTAATCAAAGAAAGTGATTGTGAGCATGAATGTTTTATCTGTTCTGAACAAGCCAGTCCGCCACAGAACCATGAAGCGCAGTAAACTGAGCGGCACCTCAAGACAATCGAAGCTTGCGGAATTGTACGAAAATCCCCTTGTTACCTGTGACACTCACGCAATGTCTGAACATTATATTCGTCTCTAGTGTGCTCTCACAAGGTTTCAAGAAACTATGGTTTTACCTCCAAAAACCAGGTAGAACAAACTACGGCACTGCCGTGGAAGCCAACCAACGTAGTAAATACAAAACCCAAACACTTTAATTTATACAGAAGTAGTAAACAATGTGACAGTGAAAGTATATATGAGTCTAATTTGTTTTTTTAAGCGCGTTCTACTGTTAGCAAGCCTTAGAGGCGTTAGAGTTGTTTCTCTTATGAAGTAACAACCGTCGTGCGCTACTGAAGCAAACTGTTGTCTTCGATCGAGTCAGGAAAAAAAAAATCACCGACGATTACGATAGTGCCTAATGCGAATTCTAAGCGCAGCTGCTTAGGTGTTTTGATTTTGCGGTAAGTTGAGCAAATGCACATGCGTCAACGTGACGCGGCGCGGCTCGAGTGGGAGTATAGAATGCTCGGTTCTCGCGTCAACGTAACGGGGTGAGCCTGGCGTCGCCAACTCCCGCCGCCGTTGGCTGACGCGAACGCATGCGCCGGACTATAAAGGGCCCTTAAGAGTCCGTTAGAGCGTTCAACACACAAAAGTATCCATTCGACTAACGCACGTATTCTTCTCCAAGGCCTCGAAGGTCATCCCACTTCTCGTGCCCGCGTGACAGAGGCAGTGCGGTGCGTTCTCACAAGAAGAGCGAGCAGGCACGAGGCATTGCAGACGCTAACACGGCGTCTCGCTGGCTTTCATGGCGGAAACCTCCTTGGGGCAGTCTCTCTTTCGCTCTCTTTCGTCCTCGTTCGCTCTATCGGTTACGCCGACGACGAACGGCGACGCCGGTCAACGCAGGAACGGGCGCCTAAGAGCTGCGCTATAAAATATACGTGAGTGCAACAGTACATTTTGCCCCACTTCTCACAACAAGTTGGCCGGATAAGTTGGCGTCGCTGCACAATCGAGATTCAAACATTCCCTCCCCGTTCAACCTACCCGGAAGACGCAGTCAGGCTGCTTTGTTGGTTATACAACTGAAAGGAGGTTAAGGATGCTGCGCCATAACTGCACAGGGAGTGGATCTCGCGCCTTCTTTCAGTATCGCCGCGTCCGGTGAAACGTTTGTCCGCGACGAGCCACGAGTCTATGAGAGAGTTATTGTTGCTTTCTTCGAGCAGAAAACCGTAAGATCAGCGCAGTACTCCGCGATAGCACGGCAAGACTCAACTGCTCCTCCGCCCTCCAGCGTATACACCTTTCAAAAGGTCGATGGTGGAGGTGCTGCTCTAACGGGGGAGACGTGCTTAGGCAGGAATGATGGCTGTGAGAGGAGGCGCATAGCCTAGTCATCATTAGTTCGCGGGCCAAGCCTAGAAAGGAGGCAGAGCTTGTTCACCGCTGTCATCTCCTTCCTCAGGCCGGCAAGCATCACGCCCTCTCTTCTCTCCTTTCTTTTTTTCTTCTTACATATTCCTCGGGTACTCGTGGCGGCGACAGCCAGGCGTGAGTAATGACGCCGGATGCTTATTAACGCTAGGAGACGTGGTCGTCGTCGCCCCGAGGCCTAACTATGACAGAGATTGAAAAGACGGCATATACAATATTCATGCCCTCGGCAGGACGCCCGAGCTCACCCCTAGAACGTAATAGAAACCCTCCGTCTAGGTTTATGCAGCGCGAGGGCGAATCTGGCTCGCTTGGGGAAGGGGGAGAAAAAAAATAATAAAGCACCGTTTCGAAACCGAAGGCTTGGGTAGGTGCGCGTGCCCGGCGAATACCCGCTTATTCAGCGGTTAAGCTTTCGAAAGAAGGCGCAACTTCTCCTGAACAGGTCGCCTCCTCATGATAGAAGCTTTGCTCGTTTTCTTAATTTTTAATATTTTTATGTAGGCTCTGATGGTAAGGAAGACGCGTAATTAGGAATTTTCCCTGCGTTATTCTTTCAATAATTAATAAGGTGATGTTAAAAAAAAAACAGCGACTGTTGCATAACACATCCAAGACAAAAATAGTCAACACACATAAATATACACTCTGCCGTTAATACAAAACAAAGCTTAAATGCGCTAGTAATGGCCAAGGATGCCACTTTCTTCAAGAAAAATTTTCAATTTCAAAGAACACTTCTGTAAGCCTCTTGTTCGCCACGGGCCCAAAAGTTTCCTTAAACTTAGTGGTCTGCGGTCTGATGTTATTAACGATGATTTAAGTCTGCGTCTTGGTGCGTCGTGCTGTGGGCATTCTAGAAGGAGATGATATATGTCTTCATCTACGAATCCACAATCACATTCAGGAGTTTCAGCGCGGCCAATTTTGTGTACAAAATGCTTGTTGTAGGCAGTTCCTAGCCTTAATCGGTGAATAAGGGTTTCCACACTTCTGTCTAAAGATAACGGAATTTCAAATTCGATAAGTGGATCTACATGATATAAATCACAGCTTTTAGAATTTTCGTCGAACCACGTATTTCTACACATATTGAAAGATTGTGTCTTTAAAACGCTTCGCAATTCATTTTTCGATATTGGGATAGAAACGATATTTTTTTTGCGGTGTGCTTGTCGTGCTAGACATATGTGATTGTTGAATATGTTGTTTTGACTGTTATGTTATGTCTTGACTGTTACGCTAAGTTGTATATTTTATGTACTACGGGTTAATTGTGATTAGATATTTGGACACTATGTACTTTATGTTTATGAACCCTATGTACTCCAAGAGCTAAGGAGTAGCCGGCGCCTTATTTGTGCGCCAACATCTCCTTACATCATGTCAATAAAAAAAAATGGTGGGAAGCGCGAAATGAGTTGAAATACGGCGAAGAAGGGGATCCGCGTTGTTCTTAGGCGGACCTGTTGAACACCAATTTAGGCGTGAGCTCTTTCTAAAGAAAAAAGGAAAGAAGTTCATTATTTACGGAAGAAGACGAAACGCTATTGAAACAAAAGAAAAGAAAGTAATGATTGAGGAAGTTGGAAAAAACTCAGAGGAGACATTGAACCAGCGATGGGTGGGCTCTCAGTGCGTTTTTGACCTGTTAGCGAAATTGCGAACGTTAATGTCTTTTTTCTCTCTGTTTCAAAGCACAGAGGATGGCAAGGGTTAAGCACTGCGAAATGGATACATTTTCGTAACGACGCGAGCTGTAGCCATATCTCCAGTGAATGCTGTGTCTTGGCAGCTTTATAACGATATAATTGATAAGAAATAATTTATTCATTAATTAATAACCTAACAATACAACAGCCATAACTTTTATGCTTCTTTGGCCTTGAGTAAATGACCACGAATTGTCGTCACGGAAATGCGTAAGTGTTTTTGCGGTAACACTGATAAAATGAAAGCGCAGTGATAGAGAGACAACGTTAATTACGCGAGTCTTTGGCATTAAACCGCAGTACTATCAGCCTAAAGATCTTACGTATATGATCAATACATTGCGTGCTATAGTGCAAACATTACTTGCGTTCCGCAGATTTCTGAAAGCGAATGGTATTCCCGGAAAACTTTGAGAACAGCACCGGTCATTGGTCATTCGACCTCACACTGTCACATCGCACTTTCCTGGTGTCGTAAGTGTTCGTGCGAATATATGTCATATTTCCGTATAAGCCTCCACTTCAGTGTACTTATACCACTGAC
Source organism: Rhipicephalus sanguineus (assembly GCF_013339695.2). Lineage (NCBI taxonomy): Eukaryota > Metazoa > Arthropoda > Arachnida > Ixodida > Ixodidae > Rhipicephalus > Rhipicephalus sanguineus. The sequence goes on from NC_051178.1 coordinate 130,922,901, forward strand.
GACTGCGTGTTTCTGCGGCCATTACCACATCGCGTGTAGAACAAACACAATTGCAGAAGCGCCCTTTCTTGCACAGCATATGGTTGCTGCCAAGAAGCCAGCTTCTAAGGTACACGCTTAATTCATGTTTCCATTTGTGTTTAAAGCTATGCGCTTCGCTCAAAGTGCTCGGCAGTTTTTTCTCTGATGAATAAAATCCCCAACTCGAGATGATGGCCTTGTCGATAGTCTTTGTTCGACGACATGCCCCCAACTTCCATAACACATAAGTAGGCTTTCTTGCACTAAGTGTAATGTCGTGGCGAAGACAACCTCGAAGGCGTCGCTGATCTGAAATGAATGTCTAGCTTGGCGCTGTAACGTGGCACACAAAGCTACTACAGGACGAGGCAGCCTCAACACTGCCACCTCTCTAGGCTCTAAGCATTAAGTAATTCTGCGTGGTAAGAAATAATAGCAAATGTATATCAAAGCATCCCTAAAATTTAGAAAATTTTAGGGATATTCTCTGAACATTCGGATACCGTCATCATCAGCTTGACTGCGACCACTGCAGGAAAAATGCCTCTCCCACGGTTTTTCCAATTAGCCCTGTCCTGTGCTTGGTCTGGACACGTTATCCCTACAAACATCTTAACCTCATCGGCCTACCTAAATTTCTGCCTAACCCTACCCGGAGGCAGTCAGAATATTAGGGTAGTATAAAAACTTTAGAATAGTTTAGTGATACATAATGCAATTTGAAAATTTCAAAGACATCGATATGTTAGATATCAGGTGTAGATCGGGCCAAATAAGTTCGAACGTAATAAGTGAACGGATCTTCTTTTGTGGAAGGTAAATAAACAATATAAAAAACAAACAAATTAAGAGAAAGAGTCTAAAGTCAGTACCGCGTTATATTATTGCAAATTTTAAAATACGTGATACATATTTCTGCATCATGCCCTGAGTGATAGACGCACTGTTCTTTCAGAAACCATGGCAGGGGCTGGCCGGAAAAGAAGCCATGAAAGGGACATTTTTCACTGGCATCAATGACGCTGTTACAGTGGGAACGGGTAGAAAAAGTGAAGTTGCACTGGTATAAATCACTGACTGCTGTTGGCACAGTGCAAGGAACGAAAAAAAGTAAGACAAATTTGAAACACGAAAAACAAATGGAAAAAAATTACAACACGACAGGCAACAGCCTTTTTACAAGCTGTTGTAAAAACATAAGCTGCAACGAAGTAAAAACTTCGTTGCAGCTTGTGGACAGGTAACCCGCAGTAATTTTGAAAAGGTAGGGACTCGTAAATTATTGGCGCAATGCAGACAGCCGAACTCGCATCGAACCTGCTATTCAGTCCTGCACGAAGGATAGGAACTCTCGCGAGTCGTAAAAATGACACCTGTCTCGCCGTTGGCGGGGAGCGATTTAAAATAAAGCGTCTGTCGTCCATAGTGTGATTTTTAAATGTTATCGTCCTTCAATGATTCTTTTGCATTGGATGTTTCTTTCATTCGTTTTTTGCTTCCTTCCGCATGTTGGGTAAACGTATTCTAAGCTTTTTTTGTTCCGGGAAAAAAAAGAAATATCGCTCAAAATTTGTCAAGCTATTCTCAACAATAAAGACACTCAAAAAGGTGAGCTTTTTATGATGCAGTGTCGTTGATCTACTCCCTAGCTTCAGCGCCAAATAAAACATTACACAAAGACATGTACATTTCGGAACCTTTCAACGTTGAGGTATTCTCTGAGGCCGTCACTTCCAACGATTTTCAGCGATTTGCTAGAATCTTATGAAGCACTTGCTTGTCTTTGTCACTACTTGTGTGCATGGACGTTCGGCTTTATTTAGGTTACACGCTCTCGCTTCCACCAGATTACGTCGCGACGTTACCTTAGCGTTTTTCTTTTTACTCATCGCTCGCTGATAGGCAGGAAGCTTGCGTGACCTTTATGCTCGCATGAGCGTTTTATAGCGTAGCTGTATACCTGTCGTTGGTCTGAAGATTTCGTGGTGTCAGCACAAAACTCCTGTAGCGCGCATGTGCCACAGAAATTGGGCAAAACCCGCTACTCACCACAGACGCTCGCGTGCTCCTCTGTTAGCAGATGCACATTCTCCTCGCGTTTTCACTTCGGACACTGAGGAAGGGCATTCGGAGAGGTGGACAGACGAGCCAACGAACGCAGCGTAGCGAAGGAAAGAACGAAACGTGCAAACGCGTCTAACTCCGCTAGCGTTCGCTGTAGACTGGTGCACAACTGCAACACCACAACTAAATTTCGACCTCTGGGTGGTTTAGGGGCCCTTTAACAATTGAGAGCAAACGGCTTGCTTTCTTTGCAATCAGGCATGCAGAATAGAGCTAATTATACGTTTTAATAAACACAACCACAAAACAAGCGCCAAAACCGCGCGATGGATGATAAGGTGCCTCTGTATAATGGGAAAACCCTCCCACGCGCTCCCGGTAAAGATAGGTTGCAACTGCTTTTCACTCCACACGAGGGCTTCGAATGACGTCAAACGGCGCTTGCTTCTCTCCGCTTGTGTTTCCCACTTTCACGTATAAAACGCAGACCCATCTAGCAACTCATTCAATTCATTCTAAGACTTCCATTGGTCGACCACGAAAATTAAAGGCATCAGAACAGCGTGAACACAATGCTCGACGATAGGAACAAATTCGTCTTGCTGAAAATGGTCGCAGACGCAATCATAGTCTACCACAGCAACCACAAAGCGATTATTACTGCCATTGCTCTACAGTAATGATAAAACATACCCCTCCCACCCCAACCCCCCTCAATCAGCATGTGTGGCGTTTAACACAGCTTCGCTGGACATTCAGGTTTGTAGGGCGGGAATGCGGCCAATTTTTCTAACAATTGCTGTTTCATTGGTTCAGCTGCCTGAGTGCAGCACTTTATTTTTTGCATGATATATTTTTCATAAGCTCAACTTATTTTCGTACATAGTGACGCCTTTATTGTGAGCGGAAGCCTCTACACTTTAATGAAGACACGAAAACGAAATATGGGTAGAGACACCACTGACCAAGATTCAATTCTCACTTGCTTCTCATTTCCGTGGACTAGCTTTGTGCCACAAACCTACAGTGCAGTTTTAGTGACGTTAATTCATATCACTAGATGGTCTATTTTGTCTTGTATAAGTGCGTGTACTGTTGAATTTTCCGGAAAGGGCCGTTTTAGATCTATCTCTATGTGATTAGTCTCCGTATTGCTTTCTTGAATCATGCCTTAACATCGACGTCGTGGAAATCTATTCGGAACCTAGCCCAGTTTTTGAGAAGCGTTGACATCAGGGACTCGTTGTAGTCCTGTGCACGCGTAGTGTTGCCTGCCATTCTCTCCGTCTCTTAAGCGCAGCTCTGAGGCGCCCGTTCCTGCGTTGAGGGGTGTCGCCGTCGCCGTCGCCGTCGCAGTCACCATCGGTACCGTAACCGTGCGAATGTGTATGTGCCACAGGAATTGGTCAAGCCCCACTACCCCGTCCAACGAAAACGGAGTATGTGCCACAGAAATTGGGCAAGCAAAGAAGAAGACGTGCGTTGGTCGAAGGTGCTCTTAGGCGCCCGTTCCTGCGTTGAGCGGAGTCGCCGTCACCGTCGCCGTGAAGAAGATACACACTGAGCATCCGAAACAAGTACCAAGCCATGCAACAGGCCCTGGAAACGACCAACTATGATTCAATGACGCAGTTCTGGGAACATCACGGCGTTATGGACAGGGTACATTTCGGTTCTCTGAGTGGGTACTCCTCGTCCCGCCCTCTTGCTGCCCCGCACCAGGCATCAAAAGTGGGTGAATTACTTTAACCCATGGCTGGCGTCCATCCTATAGATTCAAACATGGATCTTCAGATAGTGCTTGACACGTACACATGTACCGGTTACGTGGTGTGATATGTAAATAAGGCCAACCGAGGTATGTCCAATCTGTCGGACAGTGCAAGAAACTGTCAAAGGGCGACATGGATTACACGTAGGCCCGGAGACATCTGCGTGTGAAGATGCCCACTGCGATTAAATAGTGGTATGTAGTACATACACACATGCCTCTCTCAAGTTATTTGTCTCAACTTATCGAAAAATAAAAAAAGCTCAATAACTGCGCTCAGAATTCGCACCAAGCAGTATCGTAATCGTCTGTGAATTTTTTTTTCTTTTTCTAATCCCCACATCTTTACTCCCAGTCTAGGGTAGCAAACCGTATGTGATCTCGTTGACCTTCCTGCCTTCTACCTTTTTTCACTCTTTCTTTTTTTAGCATCAAAAAGCCGGTGTCTCGATGCTGGTAATAAATTCCCTTATTGACCCGTAATTAAGAAAACAAGCAACTGCGGTAAACTGAAAAAAATGGTTGCGAGCAAGTACATTCGCGGGAATTAGTGAACCAGGAGTACGTCTTAATCGCAGGACAACAAAGAAAATAAAGAAAAGCAAGATCACGGTAAGGGCATAGCAGGATTGAGCAGTATGAAGTAAAGAAGGTTTTGATGGAAAAGCTAAAAACACAGATAATAAAGTTATGAAAAAAAAACAATTAAAGCAGCTTCGCAATAGTGGTGCTAAGCCTGATGAAAGCGCAGAGCTGGGCGGCCTTCTTTGTTTCTCCTTTTCTCTTTCTTTATTGACCTGTTTCTTTCTTTTTCTGCTTCCTTTTCTATTTTTAACACGAACGTGTTTTATGCCGGGGTCCACCAAGACTTCAGTGACGTATTTCCGTCACGGAAATGACGTCGAAAAAATTTACATGATCAGAAGGCAAAGAAAAAAGGTTCCGTCAACGGGCATCGAACCCACGACCGCACGCTCGACAATAACAGATGCCGGGCACGCTATCCAATGCGCCACGGTGACTTTTTTTTCTTTATTGCCTTCTTGACTACAGGTCAAGATCGTCTAACAAGCACACATCATATCCGTTTCTCTGGAGGCTTTACAAATGCGCCTTTTATATCTACCACTCTCCCGGTCGGCAAGGTGGTGTTGCCCTCTGGGAGCGCTAAAGTAAAGTATTTCGTCATTACTGTGGCCCCCGCGATTAGGATGTGCAACGCCTTACACGTCCGTGCCGTTCAGTCAGTAGAATGCGTTTTCAATAGAAGTTCAGTTTTGTCAATGCCTTAACACACCGCAAAGTGGCGATCTTAGCCCAAGCGTCTTAAAAGCGTCGGCCTCGCTCATATCATCACGCTAATCCAAACCAAAAATAGCTCTGCGACGCGCGCCTGCCTCATCTGGCTGTAACACCGCGTTCCCTGCTCATGCGCTCGCCCCGAGAAAAATCGCGGCCGGGCTACCGGGGTGGCCCGACGCGCTTTGCGTTTCCCTCTAGTCCGGCCGTGGTGTTCAATCACATTTTAACATGCCGCGGATGGCGACCAAGTTCTGCGTCCAATATGCGACGCTCTTCTGGCTATCATACCTCGTTCTCTGATTACGCTTTCACCGTTAACTACTACGGCTACCACAAGGGTTTGTTTAATCATTAACATGGACGTTAGTCGTCGGGATGGAGATGTACCACCAATCATCAAGTGGGTGCATCCATGTAAACGGTGCTATCCGTCCTCGTGGCGCTGGCTGCTTTCAGTGGTTACTGGTGGCGCCACCAACGGCGTGACGGTGGCGATAGGTGGATCTGCGCGGCTCAGAGAGCCGTGGGTAAGCGCCTGTTACTCATCCGTTTTTATATTCATGTTTCATTCGGTTGGATATCTGTACTGCCGACGCTGCTCCACTAGACAACCATGCCGTCTGTTACTCCATTGTTCTATAGTATTTGTTTTAAAATGACAGGCCCGTTTTTTAATGCGTGCGCGCGATGCACTGCGTACGTTCTTACGGTGCATGTGTCCAAGTTGTTGGCGTGATCTGTTAACACATGAAATAAAAAATTGTTGCGTACAAAACAGCATTCTTGTTTTATTGAACACCCCAAACAGTACAACAATGACTTTTACGGCTGTATGCCTGCTTAAGAAACGCACAAAAGACACGCGATTTTATCTTCGCCCAACACTCGTAGCACTCAACTAGGCCAGAAAACCAAAATCTAACTTGCTGAACGTTTTAAACAGCCGTCACACAGCTGCATAATAATGCGTGAAAGTACTGTAGCAAATGACCAACAAACATTCACACAGCGTTTTTTTTTATTTTTTGTTCACAGACCGTATTAACATATGAGAAAGTTCTAACTGCATTGCAATCACATAATTCGGAATATCTAATCACTTTCACCATTGAAGCCACAATCCTCTAACACATGCGCTTTAAATTGAGCATGGTATTACTCAGACTTATACAGGAAATGCGCACGCGTGGCATTACTCAGATTTATATAGGAAATGCGCACGCGTGCAATGTATCTCGTATGCTAGATTCTCCTTTGGTACGTGCAGCTCAAAATAAAATGCGATTCTAGAAGTAATGTTCGTGGAGTAGCGAGCATATAGCAGAACAACTACTTACAGCTTCACTTACCTTTGGCCAAAACGGTATTCCAATTGCAATTCAATATTAACCGACGCAACAACGATAACAACACCCTGTTGCACACAGGCGGTACCAGGTTGACGCTCGAGGCCAAGCGCACGGTATTTTAAGTGTAGCACAATCGTGCGCGTACAGTACGCTAGAATATTCTGGCACAATGTCGTCAAGCTTGCAGTCACTTCAGCGGTTCCCACGATGTAGCACCAGTTGACGTCCTCGCGTCATCAAACTTCTACGACGCCGAGAACTACGCACACAGCTGACTTGGAAAAACGCGGTCCTTGCAGGAGGCCATCTTGTCCCGCAACCAATGGACAAAAGTACACAGCTGAGGCGTCTGAAACATTGCCGTTGTGAGATGGCAGCTGAACGAAATCAGGGCTCGTCGTCCGACGTGTGGCCACCGCCTTAACACAATATTAACGTTGCAAGTTCAAGGAAGACGCGACGAGCCCAGCCGGTCTTGTCGGGTACGCTACAGCACAGTGCACAGCGCGCGCTCTCACGGCCACCGAAAGAAATAAAAGAAAGTGGAGAGAGGAGTTGCTTGGAGCATGGCCAGTCGGTGGAAGCAAGAGGACGTGTTGCGTCGTCGATGTGGCGTATTGTCGAGAGATGGCGCTAGTTTTGTTTTTGCGCAACGAAATCGCAAACTTGATTCAAAATGCATGGGATCCTTGGGGGGTTGGGAGAGGGCACATCTTCCTTTCTCCTCGCTAGTCACCAGGGAGCCGAGCGGTGGCGCCACCATACCGATGCACGAGGCGGATAGCTGCCAAACATCAGTATACATTGTACATACTCTCTTATATCAATGTACTGTAGACATTTAGTTACTTCTGTAAGGGCACGCTTTACGTTCGTGTTATTCCTATTCCTATGACGGAGGGATCAACCATCTTTTTCAGTGTTCTTTACTCTGTTTACTTCTGTTTCTTTCTTTCTCTCTATACATATTTCTTTCTCTTTCTCGCTCTTTCTGTCCTTCTTTTTCTTTCTATGCTATGCTTCACTCTCTACCCTCCTCCTTTCTCTCCTCCTCACCTTAACTCCCCTTTCCCTCCTCCTTGCTACACTACACTACGCTACACTAGACTAGACTAGACTAGACTAGACCATACCATACCATACCATACCATACTGTACCGTACTATACTATACTATACTATACTATACTATACTATACTATACTATACTATACTATACTATACTACGCTCTGCTAGCGTGCGTGGATAGCCGAGTGGTTACGATGCTCGCCTTCGGATCGTGGGTGCGCGGTTTCCAATCCCTTCGCACCAAGAAATTGTTTTCGCCGAGAATTTTTTGTTTCTCTTTGTTTCTGTCCCTTTCTCTCTCTTCTCTCGCTCTCTCTACTCGTCCTCTCACCCGTCGGAGTTATTGCATCCCACGCCGCACATATCGGCGCACGTGTTCTGGGAGCGAATCAGAAGATGAAGAAGAGGACGGTTCATGATGGTGATAATTATCGGTCTACGCGAGGCGGCATAACGAAAAGCTTTACAGCTCATCTGTAAAAGGAGGACTCTTCGCGCTGTTTTGCAGTCCTACCAACTTTGCACAGCTCAAACGATGTTACAGACTTGCTTCCAACTCTTGAGGGGAAAAAAAGATAATACAAAAGCCGGCCCTCGGCACTGTTACCCCATGAAATGTTCTAAGCGCAGATATACATTGATGCTAAAGGTACTGTATCTGCTTGCGTAAACATGGGTTTCGATGCATGCATTGGGTAGGTGTCTGGCAAAGGTTGGTGTACTGATTTATTACTTTCTCCTTCATGGAATTCCAGCAGTAGTTCTGTATATGTGCTGGTACCTAAGCTGGAGCTGAGTATACGGCAATGCATAAGAAAGCAATGTACTTGCGTAAAGAAGACTCTTATGCCCAGTTGTTTAGAGAAATGTCAATATGAGGCTGTTGCTTTACTACATCTTCTGAAAACTTAAAAAAAAAAAAGGAACCTATTGCAATTCTGACCTCGTGGTTTAATAATTCCGTGGCTTAGCTTGAACTCTCATTGGCAAGCATCATATTGCAATGTTTATTTTTTTAAGTTTAGGAAGCCGACACCGACTGCTAGAGCGTCACCTTCATTGTTCAACGTCCGGACAAAACGTGAAAAAAAAAAAAAAGACACAGCCTAGAAACCATCGCGATGACAAATCGCAATCGAACCGGGATTCCAAGGGCAAAGAAAACTGTGTATATCCAATTGGGAACTTTCGGCAAATATCGAATGCGCCTTCTTCAGAGAGACCGAAACGCGAGAGCGATTTCGCGATGTTCTTACAGCAACGCACCAAACAGACTTTCACGCTCTCTCCTGACTACCCACATACCAACCACCAACAGCCGCGAAAATAGATTTTTTTTCTCATTCTCTTTATACAGCTCTGCATCACGAAACCAAAGAAGGACGCGAATTTGAGAAAGAAGAAAAGATACAAATTTCAAAGTCGGAATATGAAGATATCGACGGTCAACACTGTGCGTTTGGGTGTAGGCTGCTAGCCCTTTAGTAATCGAATTTTGCTCTTATGTACTTCTCATCTTTTTTTTTTTTCGCTGGGAGACAGAGCGACGGTCCAATCCGCCCAATACCCTGGGTATCGTGACCACGGGCGTGGGCTGCAGGGTAGACGAAGAAGAAGAAGAAGATCAATTGGATCGCCCCCGTTCGTAGTTGTCTCCTTTCGTCGACGCTGTCTTCCTATAACTCTCGGCTGCCTGCCCGCCTACGTCCGCGCGTATTCCTTCCTCGGCTCGTACACTATTTCCTCGTGCGATTGCTGTACTCCCACCGCACACAGTTCGCAGCCAGTAGTCAAATATGCAACGACGAGAAAAGAAAATAAAATGAAAGAAGAAACTCGGGAGTTTCGCGGGCTCCGTATCGTGTTCGCTGCTCAGTGTCTACACGCGCTCTGCACCCGGCTACGCCTCTCCTTTCCATTCCCCAAAACGTACGACGCTATATAGAGAACTAAAAAGAAATAAAGAAGGAAAGAAAGAAGGAAAGAAAGAAAGAAGGAAAGAAAGAAAGAAAGAAGGAAAGAAAGAGTTCCTCGATATTGGAGGATTTCGCCAGTGCTTTTCATTTCGCTCCGTTTTTTTATACGTGTGCACTCTTTCGCGTACATCGATGCTTAAAGTTTGTTTCGTCGCGTTCGAGGCCCCTTGTTTTCTCAGAAGTAGAAAGCCTGGCACAAAAACCTGTTTGCTGAGCGACTCTCATTTGCTGCATCGGCGGCGTTTGCGCGAACTCTTCGAAAAGCGAACGCGTTCTCTTGTGTGCCTAGTTGTTCTAAAGTATTTCATTCATTTTTTTTTCTCTTTCTACTTTTTCTCGCGAGAGAACCATTCTTTTCTGCGGCTGATGGTGCTGGTAGTACAGTGGTGCAGGGGATTGTGTTACGTGTAGGAGTGTGAAAATACGGTTTACGGAAAGGGAACGCGGAACCGACGAGAAACTTGAACGGAAAACAGCGCCGGCGGCACCGGAGTATAATCGAGCGATGAAAGGAAAACTGCGAGAGCAGCACAATGTTGTTCGGTTCGGCCCTTTTCAGAAGTGCGTGACTCTGTGTGTGCACGATGCCAGCGAGAAATGCTTACCGCTTTTACACAGTGCTTGAAGGACTGTTACAGCGAGGACTACAATGCGTATACTTTAGGGTAGAGGCGTCTACAGACGTCAGTGTACCCCCCGTTACGATATTCTTATCATTATTTGTTATCCTTATCATTGTTTCTCATTGTATCACTGTTATACTGTCCCCATCGTTCTATTTCTGTCAAGATTAGTGTATAGTGTCAGTCATGACACTAATAACAAACTTGACCGTGACTAAAGCTACCGAAGCCAACTGACAATGAAGCCAAGGAAACGCATAGGCGACATTATTTGTAGTTTTTAACTGTAGTACAGAAATTACCACACAAATGCAACTGAATTAAAGCGGACGAAAAAACAAACACCTTATCGGCAATGGGGCATGAACCACCAACCTTCGAGTTTCGAAGATTGCGGGTTGCATTACGTCATAACTTCCGTTTATGTCGCAATTTTACACTGCAGTTAAAAATTATGAATAATGACTTCTATGCTTTTCTTTGATTCATTGTCTGTTGGCTCTATTAGCTTGTGTCTAACAAAGAAACCAGTCCTTCGAACCATTTTTCTCCTTTTGTCGCCATGATTAGCGTTATTGTGCCAGCCATGGCAACGCTAGCCGCAAGTGGCACAGACATGCGATGACTGACAATATAATTGTGACTAGCCCTATAACATCTCTACGTTAGTGTGCGAGCGCACACGCCTGCGTAGTATGCAGTGCAGAGAAAGTTCGCGATGCTCTATACAAGAAAATAGAACTTTATGTAACTATAGTTATTTATTGATACTTCTTTCATGCCACTGAACAAAATTAGTTTTTAAAACTGGAAGATGTGAAACTGTGAAAATTAGGTGAATAGATTCGTACGGCATTCCTTTATCGTCGACCAACATCGCTGTTTCTTCTTTTTTTTCACTGAGACGGCTACCCATTTCTTTGTGCGAGACTGAGGAGGTCTATCTCGTATACTTTCAGAACAAGTGGCCGTAATCAATTTCACACCGAGATGAAAGCATTCCTGCAACGGACAGCTCAATTAAGAATAAGACCGATGACCTACTCTTGGCTTAACGTCTTTTTTTTTTCTTAATGTGAAGATTTTCAATTTCTGTATTACGCTGTCGTTGCACGGATGATAGAAAGCCTTTTGCCCTACTGTCGGCTACAAGCCGTGCGACGAAGATTCGCTGTTTTTCGCAGGTTTCGAGCGTATCAATTATACAATCATTATTGTATCGTTATTATTACATAGTTGTTATCAATTATAGCCAAACGGCTGTGCTTAAGGTAAGGGTGTGGCAGTGCAAGAGGCTGCGGCTTTCGCAGGGACAAAAAAAAAAAAAAGAAAAGCCGATGCTGTGATACAAGCACGTCAGTTACCGTTTGCCTTCAGCCAACGGTGGTTTGGGTTAACCACTCGACAATAGGGGTTGGTAAGACGGCTGTATGATTTGGAATGGGCAGGAATGCAATACGGGTTGGAGTAATTCGCTCATTAAAGCCAATGTAGAAGAACGTTCCTCGAGTTGGCCGCGAAGTGTGTGTATGTGGGCGGCAATTGATAGCTTTCTGGTCTGAGGCTGCGTACTAGCGCTTCCTGTTTGAGGATCAGACCCGGCGAAATATTCTTTGGAGTTTCCTGCGCTCCTTGTGGCACGCCACAAGTTGGGGGAGATTTAGAACGTTCGTAGCGCTAAGCATTAGCAGGGTCGTGAGTCAGTTTAATGACGGTAACGTTAATTCAGTCATGACACGAACTATCCGTCTGCATTCTGCATACTGTCCTACATTTATTATTTGGAGAGTGTTGTACTATCTCTTTATCTTTTTGATTTCTTTATATACATCAAAAACGAGATGCAGCGGACGCCTCTCAAGACGATGCGACTACGTCCGAATGCACCTATTAACAAATTATTTGTTGCATTGCATTCAATTTAATGTATTTGGGGTTATAAATTCTTTCAGTTCCGAATTATTTATGGTTGTAATAACGGAAGTGCTAGGAGTACGATCAAAAATGCGTGTTTGCTCCTTAGTGACTTTTCCACAGCAATAAACATTGCACAGCATCGAAACAAAGTATGCGCCGGTTAAAGAACACGTCAAAGAACACTCCATTAAAGAACACGTTAAAACGACGCACACGTGATCTTAGCGAAGAAGTAGAATCGAAATCATGGAACATTTAAATGACAAAAGGAAGAAGAACAAAAAGTTGTAAGTGAATATCGCAGGAGAGTATGCGAACAGCCGCTTACCTATTCACCGCGAAGACATTTCTAAACGATCATAGAAGGTTGAAGCGCGTTTTTTATGTGCAAGAGATATTTTCTGAGACACCTTACCCTGTTTGCCAAATAACGCTTATAGAACATCGGCTGGCAACCAACTTGAGATTCTAGCAAGCATAACTACCATTGTTAGTGTATACCTATAGATGTATATCGACTTCATATAATAAAAACCAATAAAATTTAGAACAAGGCGGAACAATCTATAAAAAGTATATAGATTGGCAATAGTCGTCCACAGAGAACGGTACAATGGCTTTTATTTATATTCACTGCGGTGGCTCAGTGACCATAACCCATATTCGTTTCGAATAGGGATGGCCGACAACGCTCTTTGCGACGCCTGCGGCACCGAGGAGACCTTACAACATATCTTCTGCGACTGTCCTCGCTACGCTGCGCAGAGACGATCCCTGGTATTCGCTCTCGCTCATCTTCACAACAGACCGTTGACACTAGACACGATTCTCCAATGTCATCCTGAGAAGTCTTCGAGAGTTCAAGCAACCAAGGCATTGCTCAAATTCCTAAGGACAACAGACTTACACGAGCGGCTGTAGACTTTTTAATGATGCCGCATACCGCACAAGACTGCCGCTCTGCGCTGTGACGTTATGTGTGTGCGTGTGTGTTCCCCTCTCTTTCTCTCTTTCTTTACTCTTCTTTCGATCTCCCCCATCCCTTCCCCCTGTACAGGGTAGCATACCGGTTATGCCAAACTGGTTAACATCCCTGTCTTTCCTCTCTCCCGTTTTCTTCTCTCTTATGAACAGAAGGTTAAATGTTAGATTACTCACCGCGGCGAACGCATCCCAGTTTCTTCGAAATTTCAAGAAGCTCGGGTAAAAATATTTGGATGCTAGTTAGAGAGGCCTATGGCGAAAAGATAATACAAAGTCACCCAACACGGCGTCCTTCCTAACTCACGGCGCAGTTTCGAGACGCTAAAACACACAGCTTGTTTCTGTACGTAAAGCACGCCAAACAACGTGACGAGAATCGAAAAAAAAAAAAGGGCATTCCGGTTGTGCGTTTCACCATTTTTGTTCCTTTTTTTTATATGTGATTAAGATGACGATTTTAGTGGCTTTCGCGCTCTGTAAAATTGGCTAAGCAAAGCTTTTCACCCGCGCTTCTTGGCGGTAAGAATCGCGCAAGTAACCTTAACCAGTAACCACGTACTATACGACAAAATCTTCAGCCTCGGCGCTTCAACGACGGACAGCTGTCACAGCGGCTGGGATTTCCGCGACAGCATCACAGCTGCCCAGGAACTCGAGAAGGCAGAAACTTCCGATAAGACTTAGAATAGAAACGGATAAATAAAGAGATGCCAACAAAGGGTGCTCCGAAAGCACCGACAAGATGCTACAGAAAAAGAAGAAAAAACAGAACCAGCTGTTATATCCGTTCGACAGTTTTTATCCGCGCTCGGAAACGAGCGAACGAAATGATCTCTGTAAGAACGTCGTTCCTGTGAGCGTGAGCCCCAAAGCTTGTTCTTTTCTAACCGAAGACAGCGAAAACACAAACAAGCGAGCGATGCATTATCGTTATCATTTTTATTTCGCCCAACTGTCCAGCTACGGAATCATTTTCGGAAGTTTCATATCGCACCGCTACGATTTCGAGCGAGATGAACAGAAAGGAAACACCTCCCGTCATTGTAGACTGAGTGACGAAGAAAAAAAGAAAAAAAAAGGGACGCGAGACTTGGAATGCAATGTGAAAACAACAGAGGGAAGTTTTTAAAAAGAAAGGAGTAAAAAGGAGTAAAAGAAGGTGTAAGGGTGAAATGCCTAAATTGTAGATGAAAGCAGATAAAGAGAGGAAAGTACAAAGACGCAGGAGGCGACGGCGGGAGCTTCTGATCGACGCAGGGGGCAGTTTGAGTTGGGGCGCGTGTCAAACCTCCCTTCGGACTTGCCAGCGGCCCTTTACGTGTCGTTCTGTCGTCTCGTCCGTCATTCCGGAGCCTTGATAGCTCGCTGATCCAGACCCGCTGCTCGAACAGGAAACGCATCCGCCTCTGTCACTCTTCCTCTGCGCCGTCCGAGTTCCGAACACCTCGCCCTGAATTCTTACTCTGTTTTTTTTTTTGTGTGTGAATATTTTTTGTCCTCGTTGCTTTGCGAAGGAAATAACCGAAGAAATGGAGGGAAGTACACACTTTGCGCATTAACCTTATTCTGCGTTGTTTTTGCTTTGTGAGGCACGCGATGTGAGAAGTAAACACTCGCCGCAAGCAAGAGCGCGTTGTCAGCCAGCCTGACACGTATTGTGGCTGCCTTCGAGGGGACGCCTCGGAAAAGAACCGCGCTCGAGGCGTTTTGAGCTTAAGTTGTGAAAGGCTCCGAACGGGCCTCTGTCACTGCAAAACGCAGTTTCCATAGCGCGAAATGAAGAAAGAGATGGGGAAAATCTTAGGCGCCCCATTTATCCGAAGTCTTGGAGATGTTTCTTTCAGCGCCAGCTGCGCCGAAGGGCAATAAAAAGAAGAAGGAAAAAGAAGAACGAAAAAGCTCCATGAGCGAAGAAAGCCAGATGCAGTTTAGCTTAAAATTAGCATGTTATGGTCAGGTACTACTGCGAAGGCTGGCCAATGCTTGCAGAACGCTTCGCAATTCACGGTGAAATGATTACGTTCGTGTCAAATAGACCCATTGATGTGAGTTAACAATGTGTAATTAACAGCGAGAAGCACATATTTCTCACGAAGAAACCTAGTGACAGGTGTAATTTGGCAATAACGCTAAGAAGGTTACTAATATTATTATTCATATTATTAACTGAAGATCGCGGGATTGGATCCCGGCCGCATTTCGATGGCGGCGAAATGCTAGAGGCCCGTGTACTTAGATTCAGATGCCCGTTAAAGAACACCAGATGATCGAAATTTCCAATGCCCTCCACAATGGTCTCTCCCATAATCATATCGTGGTTTTGGGATGTAAATCCCTAACAATTATTATTATTACTCATATTATTGTTACGTTTGCTTTGTAGGGCCCTTCGACGTATATCTGTTGCAGCTGCACTACTGTACTGCACTACTGTACTGTATTGCAGTTAGCGGCCTATAGCTCGCAACGGACTCTAACCACTCCTCCAGCTTAGCCACACCAGATGGTTTTCGCCTTCGAGTAAGCGAATCCATAAGGGAACCTGTGAGTTTTTTTTATCAAAACGTTAGAAGAAGTGATAAGATTTAGGTGACGAGAATATGTATAAAGAGTTAGAATAAAGTTAAAATCCCAGCATCTGTCAAGAACACATGACAGCACAAAAGGCATCTTTACTAACGTAGCATGCTCGAAACTTCAGTGGCCCTATCAAATGCTGTAGAATTTCTTTCGTATAACAGACCTGCACGAGCAACTTCAGCTTTGGCAAGTGTTAACTGTTATCCTGTGGAAGCGTAAATCTTTTCTGTTTCTCTCTCTCTTTCTTTGTGTAGTTCTACCCTGTCGTGGCCCCGGTACGATGATATTAACTTGTTTTCTCGATACATACCTAACATCTCCGGCTCTCTTTTTCTCTAAAACGCACTCAGGCACACAGCAGCTCTCTTGTGAGTTTCTTGAATAGGATGTTTACCACCACCACCGCCACCGGTGCAAATTACATTATATATTTACGGCCGAACTGAACAGCGCCAAAACAATACTAACTGTGCTGTAATACGAGTTAGTTCTGATTGCCTTCTCTTCGTCGGTGGCCCGTTTAGAGAAGAAGCAGGGTTGCTTTGAAGTTTGTCGGCGATGCGCTCGCGGGAGCTTCAAAAACGCGGCGGTGCGATGAGCGACGGTACTAGCGGACGTGGCGGTATAATCTAGACAACGGCGCCGTTGTTTGACGAGTCAGAGAGCTACGGGCCGACCCCGGTGCGGGTCGCACAGCGGCGCTCTATCGATTCGCCCGTTCTTCCCCCATCCGCCTCCTTCTAATTTTTTTCTGCCGGTGTCGCCACAGTCGCCGAAGTGAGCGGGAGAGTGAGCCCGGGTGATGCGGGATTCTTTCGAGCAACTTC
The DNA here is from genome assembly GCF_013339695.2 of Rhipicephalus sanguineus. Classification (NCBI taxonomy): domain Eukaryota; kingdom Metazoa; phylum Arthropoda; class Arachnida; order Ixodida; family Ixodidae; genus Rhipicephalus; species Rhipicephalus sanguineus. The sequence goes on from NC_051178.1 coordinate 130,939,383, forward strand.
TCTTACTCTTTCTTTTCATCTAATAGCTCATCATTTTCCTGCGTCTAACAGCGCAAAGTAATAACCGGGACCCGCGTATAGTTTACCCTGTCATTGTTTTCATTTTTTTTTCGCTTGCTTTATACTGTCGCTTTAATGAAGTAAAACGCTGCGTGTTTGCTATGGATGATATGGCAGCGTTACAAATTAAACGTAAAGGAGTAACTAAAGCCCTAACCACACGTACGCGCTACAACGCGTCAGCGCGTGGCGTGTAGAGGGAGAGGGCACGCCACGCACTGACGCATCATAACGCGTACGTGTGGTTAGGGCTCCAGCGTTACTGACAGCATGAGAAGACTCTACTGATGGCATAAAAATACGGTCATCACTTCCATACGTTCCTATTGCAAAGTACACGTTATAAGCTTGTTTTCGTTTTTTTTTTCTGGCCAGCTTCGTACAGGCCCTGAAGCGATAACCTAAATACGCAACCAAAAAGCGCAATAGGTTTAAGCTCTCTTTCCTTACGCAAGAAAGCCTCGCGTCTTAGTCAGCTTTCCACAAGTTTTGCGCCTGGGCATTGGGGTAAGGATAAGTACAATCGAGTGAGAAGAAAAAGAATAATAAGAAGAAAAAGAACGTGGCTTTCGCCTTAGGATAATCCTAGGTGCATGCATAAGAGACCCTGTGAGTTTTGTGGATGCAGTCCCTAATATTTCTTCCATAACATGCAAACGCTTCTTATGCACTATGACCTCCACATTTGTAGCGATCGAGATAGTGAAATTGGACAATCCAGTCCCGCTCTCACTTCATATTGCTTGGCACTTCTTGCATTTCAAAGAGTATAAAGGAAACAATTCAGAAAGTGGCGATAAAAACATAAGCTCGAAATCGCAAGACAAATAGAAACATTGCCTTTGTGGAATGAACGCCGGCAGCTCGTATTCCTTCGCCGATGACATTGCGACGTCGGAAAATGGAGAAAATGTTTCATTTCGCAGAGGCGTACGAGCATAAGACAAAAAAAAAAAGAAAAGAAACTGAAGTAGAAAAGAGGAGAGCAATACTTATTATGATGTACTGTAATGCAATACGATTGAAAATTTCATCCAAATCCTTGGCGTATGTGGCTAGCCTTGTATGCATAACGTAAAGGCCAGCATAAATTGTAATTCGAAAGGCAAGGCCAGGAAAAACGACACTTTCATCTCGAGTTCCAGCCACAAACGCGTTGGCGCTGTGTTTGGAGTGGAACACTTATTTTTCAATGCGTACGGCGTGCCGCAGCGGTAATCAACTTGTCTCGTTCGTGGAACGTGTTTCAGGACGAAACTAAAGAGTTAGGCGTAATCGAATCACATTAAAGTGTGCCGGAGAAACAGAGATGAACTCAGACGCGGCACAGGGTATAAAAAAGTACTTCTACGTTCTCATGTATCCTACACGCCGCGTCATGGCACTTGCCCGTTTCACGTAACAGCACTAATGTTTCTTGTCTAATCTTCCTTCGCAAAATTTGTAACAACAGAAATACGAGCACTTCATTATTTATTACGTACAGAGAAAAAAACGTTATTTAGATAGTTTTTTCGCGTGTTGTTATTTAACTCATGGATACCAACTCAGAAAAAAGAGCGAGAACAGAGGCTCTACTATGTAGATAAAAAGAAAAAAAAAAGAGTGGAGTGCAATATAGTTTGTGAAGAATGCGCATTTTGATGCCAGTACTGCGCGGAAGTGTTCTCTCGCTGCTGCGCCAGGGGTGTTACCCTGTATTAAACAATGAAGCAAAAAAAAAAAAACTCAGCAGTGTGACATCAAAACTCGGTATGATGTACTGGAGCGAGAAACGCTAGAGCCAAAACGAGAACCAAAAGAAAAGAAGGAAAGTAGACGTTATTGTCATGCGGCACGAAGTTGCTTCAATATAACCTTAACTTCAAGCGAGATACGGGAATTCAAGTGATGAAAAACTGCGCGTCTCCCGCGAAACCTCAAGAAACCGGAGCGAGCGAGAATTGCCCACGTAGCAAAATAACCGCCTCTTTTGGGGATGCGCGAGTCACTCGCACGCCGTCTCCGTGGTTGCCTCATGCCACTCATCACACACTGTTAGCTCGTTCTTACTTTGCCTCGAAAGAACGAGGAAGTCATAGAGGCAATATTAGTTTTGTGTTTTCGCTCTGCGTTACTTCAGTGACTTCGAGTAAGAGTGAAGATGAGAGCTGCGGAATGGCAGTATTGCTCTGGACAAAAAAAAAAAGTTTACGTGAATTGGAAGTGCTCGAAAGAGAAGCACCTCATAATTAAATTTTGTTTACGTGGTTGCCAGAGTTCGTTACTTTTTCTTTTGTAGAGCATCAGACAATACATGGAGTGCGTGCTGACAGAAGCAATAATTGAACGGGAGATAAAACTTCTTTACGTTACTGTAACGTCGTTTTCACGCCGTTGAACTCTAACCATACCTGTTTACTATTAACTTTGCGGCTGAAACACGGCAAGCGCGGTCAAAGGTTTAAAGTAATAGAGAGAGAGAGAGAGTACGACAGCGTCGAAACACGAGGACACGCATGATGTTTTTGTAAGAGAAAGTCTAAATCCTAAAGTCAACGGAGAAGTGCCAGGAAAGTGGCGAGTGAAGAGCATGTGAGTACACAGCAATATTAACGGACTTTTTTTTCGAGAGTTCAGAGGTTGTAACTCGGAGTGCAGTGTGAACGAGCCGTGCCCATGATTCTTGAGAATCTTGACTCAGCGAGTACGTCCGAGCAGAATGACGTCGTGGCTCTTCGTAGCTTCATCATTACGAAATATGTAAGCCGATATGCGCGTACTGCGTAGCAAGCAATTAGACTTCCATCGGCGCGTTGACACTGGAACTGCAGGGAGCGTCTACTTCGTCAGACGCGTCCTTCTTTGAATAAAGAGTGTAGATGACATCGATGATAGTCATGTTTGCGTGTTTCGTCGACAGCGCGTTTTTATTCTCATAGGGCACTAAATGCTGATATCACTTTCTATACCTAGATATGTTTTAGAAGGTGTGAAACTGGATAGCTTGGTGGTAGCCCTCTATTTCGCTTCTAAAGGAAACATAATTTTGCTTGAGGCTGTGTCTAATTGAGAAGGAACCTTTTACGAGTGAAAAACAGCGCTAAAAAACGGGACAAGGAACGACACGAGACCAGTGCCCGCCTTGTACCGTCATTTTAGCACTGTTTTTCACTCGTAATTATGAACCAACCAGCCCGAAGGCGTACCGTACTAAACCTTTTACTGTATGCGTACATTGCATAAGTTAGCCTCACAACAGTCGACGCGTTGCCTCCATGATTGATTGATGGTGTGCGTCACACTGCGTCCACTTATTCTTGCTTCATCTTACGGACACCGCCGTTAGTCCTGGTTTCCTCTGTTTAGCGTTCGCGTAGGCAGCAGTGACGTCAGACAGGGGCTGACGTCAGAACTTTGTCTATACCCCCCCCCCCCCGCCCCCCATCCGCAACACAAACACGTATTCATGTGCAAGGTAACAAACAGGATTTTGGTCTGGATAACCTTCCTGCCTCTCATTTTCTCCTTTCTTTCTTCTTTCTTCCTCACAGGATAATGGTGGTCCGGTTACTGCACTAAGTGCAAATCGAAGCAAAAGGGTAACACGCATTCGTGCATACTCTACGCCGAGGCACAAAGAGAAATTTGAGAGTCGGCGCAAGCCTAGGGCGTAAGCGGGGAACGGAGTAAAGTGCCTGCACTGCTCCTAATCAAATAATTGTCAGGGATAACCTTCTTTTCTTTTTTTTAACCGTCGGCGAGCGCGACGTAAGCTGCCTAACGTCATCCGTACTGCCAGCTCCCACACAACGTTAACCAAGACCACAACGACAAGGAGGACGACGACAGTGCAGCCGGCATTGCGCCGTCGTCGAGGCAGCAATGGAACACGCCGTAAGGCAAATATGACCGGCACGCTGTCTCCTCATTGCGGAAGCCCATCGAAGCTCACTCTCTCGCTCGTTCTGCAAGCGTCTCGATTGGTGGGGAGGGCAGGCATATATATGGCAGCGTTGGGATGCAAAGCATTATAACCTGCCGCGTGCACGCGGCCAGATCACTCGCTGGCGTGAGCTTCCATTACGCTCTCTAATTAGGCACTCAGCTAATTGACCGTTAAATGCGGACTCCATCAACCGAGCGCCCGCAGCAACGCACCTTTTGTGCGTTCTTCCCGGACACAGCTCTGCTCTATATAAGCTTCGAAGCCCATGCGCCCGCACTGCATCAACCCCAACCTTGTTTTCTGAGCCCTCAGCTTAGTAAGCTTACGTATTTTACTTCCAAGCCCTGCAGGAACCATGCGGGCTGAAATTAAACTGAAAGTTCAGATTGAACACTAAAAACTAAAAGTGAAAAAAAAAAGAAAGAAAAACGGAGACGAAACCAGTATGCAAGTCTGGCGCTCCAAGTCCTGCGTACTCGCATCGTCCTCGTCCCCCCCCCCCCCCCCCCACCCCCGACTCTGGTTTATCTTCACTTAATAACCAACTCACACAAGAAAACGTTTTGTTAAGCTTCGAAGACCTTGCAACTCAAGATATACAAAAAAAAGACCTACTATTTAGTGCAGAGCAGCCAACCTGACAGTCGGTCTGGTTAACCTCATCGCATTTCATCCACCCTCTCTCTCTCTCTGTCTATTTACACTTATTACACTGACGCAGTTTTTACAGAAATTTACTTGTAGTTCTGCAAAATGTCCTCATAACAATTGCTAGGGTGTTCCGTGATAAAACTACGATATGACTATAAGACACGTCGTAGCGAGGAATACCGGACTAATTTAGACCACTTGGGGTTCATTATTGTGCACTTAAACCTAAGCACATGAATCTTCCTTTAATTTTCCCTCCACCGAAATGCGGCGGCCGTGGTCGCCAATCGAACCCGTGCCCTCGAGCTCAGCAAGGCGACACAGTACGTGGTACGCTACTATGGCAGCTGCAACGTGCCCTTATGTATGCAGACAGTGAGACAGTGCTCTATCATTTAACTTTTCTTTTTGTATACGCCATATACACAGTAGCAATATGTTCGTCCGTCTGCTTGATGTCTCAGCACTTTTTTATCTTCCTTTTTTGCTCTCTCTCTCTCGGTAGCTCTCTCTACATTGCAGCTGTATTTGCACAAATCTAATTTTTGAAAGTGTAAATTCGAGATACGGCACATTTGAAGAATATGGCGTGAATTTGTGGGCTTGTCAGGTTCTTATAAATGGTCAATATGCGGAAATTATAGCAACTATATCATGGTGAATCGATGGTTAAGGTTTTAGATGGGAAGATTTCCTTCATATTGTGGGCGGCTGAATGCCAGTAGTTGTCATTATCTAGAAATATCATCAAGTGATGTTGAAAGTAAACAGATGTACTGACAGAGGTTGCATTTTAGTGAAATTGTAATGAATATTGAAGAATGCTGACCATGGCGAAAAATATTTACTGACGTTTCATCTCGGTCCTTCAACGTTTTAACCAATGTTTCATACCGACCAGAAGACATTAGTCAGACTCTCCACTTCAGATTGCATTTCAATGGCCAAATAGCTTCGTCACCTTCTACTATTATTTTATTACGTTCCGCAGTTGAATTAGCCCCGCCTACGTCGGGGTCGATCTTGTCAATTCAGCGTTTGAGTAGGCCGCAATCACGTCAGCAAGACACTAGAAATGGCACAACCCCTCCGTAGCATCACTGTCGACATCGGTACTGCCACTCCGAAGGCGGCGACACGATAGAATTCGGGCATATATTCACTATCTCACTTTCTCAAGACACACACACCACACACACACACACACACACACACACACACACACACACACACACCACACACACACACACACACACACACACACACACACGCACGCGCACGCACACGCACGCACACACACACACACACACACACACACACACACACACACACACACACACACAGCACGCACACGCACGCACGCACGCACGCACACACACACACACACTCACTCACTCACTCACTCACTCACTCACTCACTCACTCACTCACTCACTCACTCACTCACTCACTCACTCACTCACTCACTCACTCACTCACTCACTCACTCACTCACTCACTCACTCACTCACTCACTCACTCACTCACTCACTCACTCACTCACTCACTCACTCACTCACTCACTCACTCACTCACTCACTCACTCACTCACTCACTCACTCCGTATCTTTACAGGCAAATAGGCATACAATAGACACCACTCGAGGTATATTTTGCCTGCTCTGCAACAAAAGAGCACCACGGGCGGGGAATAATGTGTGAAAATATATATATATATCGATACTCTTTTCTGTCCCGCGCAGCAAAGAACCTCTCCTCTCCTCTTCTGTATCGTGAGCAATCATCGGGCGCACACTTGCTTTCGTTTAAACGAACGTCGCGATTGCAGAACAGCGAGTGTAGAGAAATGATCGGAATCAAAATATTAATAACAATGGAGCAACTGAAGCCCCCTAGCTTTGACAAAAGTCCAGTTGAAAGAGAGACAAGGAAATTGTAGGTATCGAGCCGTAAGCGCTGACTCGTCAATTGTCTTCAACTATGCCGCCATTCGCGACGATGAAGGCGCAAGCTTAAGCAAACACAAGCACTGCCGATCGACTCTCCGTTGAAGTGGCGCTCGCTATCGATATTTTCGAGTCGGCCAGACAGCTTAACGGTGCGGCCCAGCTGACGAAAACGGTATTTGCTGAGAAAATATGGTCGAGAAGACGAAAGCTGTCGAATACCGCCGCTCGCAAAGAGCTTTATCGGACACCACCACCTTAGCGTCTGTGAATCTCTTCATCCTGGAAGACAGATGACATATAGATAGGTGTGTCCTGACGCCATTTTAGATGTCCGATATATTATTACAGCGCGTCACGTTTGTTTGTCATTGTTTCTAAAAGAATTTGCAAGACTATTGATCCGTTGGAAAGAGAACTAAAAGGGCCCGGTGTAAAAGAACTGCGATTACGCGCACCTTATGACGTCAAAGCGTAAAAAACTACCGGGTCCCTTATGCATCCTCCTCAGTAGCCTCGAAGTCGAAAGCCACCTTCTTCTTTTCCTTCTAAGTCGATGCACTGAACCTCCCGCGCCCGCCTCGGAAAGTTTTCTGCAACTAACGTGGTTTTTGCAATGCCTCCAAATCGGAGGCACTGTAAGCTTTCTCCACCTCACCTTGTTTTGTACTGCCTCCGGGATCGACCCACCTTTGACCGAGCAATGATGTCATGTGATGGGGTCACCATGTGACGTCACATTGACGTAATGATAACGGCACGAATTTTTGACGATATGCGACGTCATGACGACGTCATATGGTAACGTCATGACATGATTTTTTGCATCAGTTGTGTTGACGCCCCCCACGTGGGACGCCGACGCGTCCCACGTGGGGGGCGTTTGATGAGGCATCTAAGGATTTTACCTTAAAAAGAAACTGTGGACTTTTTTATTCGAAACGACGAGGCACCTTGCCGCATGCCCTGCTAGAAAAAAACTAACACGGTTCCTGTGACATTCGCCTAATACGATTCAAAGGTGAAAGTAGTAGTAGCAGTAAGTGGAGTATTTTTTCAAGAACACTTATCGTGGAATGACCACATATCTCACCTCCAAAAGAAACTATCTCGAACAATCGGTGCACTGTGGAAAGTAGGATCTTTAATTCCAAACAGACTGAATCCAATTATATATCATGCTCTAGCTCAGTCACATCTGCAATATTACTTATTGATCTGGGGATCTACTACGAAAACTAATTTAAGTAAACTAGAAGTTTTGCAAAAGAGAGCCGTTCGTGCTCTTGAACGCACCCCTTTCAATGATACCACATCTCCATATAAAATTAAGTATAAACTAGTTCCACCAAGTCTTCTTTATACATAAAAGCTCTCACTTTATATGTTCATGCAAATTAAAGAAAACTGGACAAATTTTGAGTCCAGCTATCTTCAAACGACCACAGACCGCAACCTACGTGTGATAAACTATAAACTACCTAAGACGAGAACAAATTACGGGACGCAATGCTTGAGATACAAAATTCCTAGGCTCTTAAATTCAAACAAAGAACTGTTAGATATAATATAAGAATCGTCCTCTTTAACAGTGTGTAAAAGAAAAATATGCAAATATTGTGAGCATTATTCATATGCTTCATCCTCTCACCTGTAAATACTCATCATCACCACTTGGGTCTGAGTAGCGGGGCTCAGGCTCGAGATAAATAAAGAAGAGTCTTTCGGCTTGACCGTCGTCTCACAAGTGGTGGAGGTGCTGGGTGTTCGTCCAGATCCTGACAAGGTGAATGCCGTTACATGCTTCCCTCGCCCTGAAAATCAAAAGCAGTTACGAAGTTTTCTCGGCCTCGCGTCGTATTTTCGCCGCTTCATCCGCGACTTCGCCTCCATCGCGTCGCCCCGGCACAAACAGCTGACGTCGGGCACGGCCTTCACTTGGACAACCGAATGCGACATCGCTTTTGACACCCTCAAGGCGGCACTGACATCTGACCCCGTCCTCTGTCATTTCGATGAGCACGCCCCTACTTGTCTACACACCGACGCTAGCGGGCATGGCATCGGTGCCGTCCTCCTACAGCGCGATGCAACTGGTCGAGAAAGAGTCGTTGCCTACGCCAGCCGCGCACTCACAACTGCTGAACAAAACTACTCCATCACAGAGCAGGAATGCCTGGCTGTAATTTGGGCCGTACAGAAATTCCGCCCATATCTTTACGGACGCCATTTTACCGTAATTACAGACCACCACGCGCTATGCTGGTTGTCATCACTAAAGAATTTGTCCGGACGCCTCGGCCGCTGGGTGCTCCGGCTACAGGAGTATTCATTTGAGGTCCTTTACAAATCTGGGAAAAAACACCAAGATGCCGACGCCCTCTCTCGTTGCCCTCTGCCACTAACATCTTCGTGCAAGCCTCTTCATTGCTCCTCCCATGATGAAGACGCTACGCGTCCACTTACGTTATCGGCACTAGCGGTTGGTGGCCCGCTTCCTTACAATCGCCACACGCAGCTGGCCTCCTGTCAACAGCAAGATCCATACTGCCATCGCATTATTCAACGACTCTGCGGAATGTCTCCACCGCCTAATGCCAGGTTGCGCCGACAACTCAGGCAATTCAAGCTTGAAAACAACGTGCTGCACCGATACATTTACAATGATGATGGACACCGGTGGGTCCCCGTACTTCCACGCTCGCTTCGTACGCAGATCCTTGAGGCCTTCCACGACGACCCATCTGCTGGCCACTTGGGATTCCATAAAACATACAGCCGCATAAGGAGCCGCTTCTTCTGGCCTGGTCTGTCCACTTCGATTGCAAAGTACGTCTCTTCTTGCGCACTATGTCAACGGCGCAAGCGGCCGACTTCACCTCCTGCTGGCTTGTTACATCCAATACCCTGTCCAGAGGAACCTTTTGCCATTGTTGGAATGGACCTGGTCGGACCTCTTCCCGTAACGTCCACAGGATATCGATGGATCGTAACAGCGGTTGACCATCTCACACGGTACGCAGAGACCGCTCCTCTACGCTCTAGTTCTGCCTCTGACGTGGCCACCTTCTTTCTCGAAGCCATTGTCTTACGGCATGGTGCGCCCCGCGTCCTCTTGAGCGATCGCGGCAAGACTTTTCTGTCTACAGTAATTGAAGAAATGCTTAAAACTTGCGGCACAGTTCACAAGACCACATCAGCATACCACCCTCAAACCAATGGCATAACAGAGCGATTCCACCGCACACTAATTGATATGATATCCATGTATATTGGGCCCGCTCATGACAACTGGGACACCATCTTACCATTTGTGACGTTTGCTCATAATACCGCCATTCAACGCACTACTGGGTACTCACCGTTCTTCCTAGTTTACGGCCGTTCGGCGACATTCACGATCGACGCTTCATTCTTACGCACTCCAGCCGACAATTCTACAACTATGCCGGAACAGTTCGTCTCGAGACTTCAAAATTGTCGGCAACTTGCTCGGCTCAGTACAGAAGCCAGTCAACACGACCGCAAGCAGCGGTATGACAGCTCTCACCGTGACTTGTCTTTCCGTCCTGGTGACGAAGTGCTCCTTTGGACGCCTACTCGTGCCCCCGGACTATGTGAGAAGTTTCAATCGCGATTCCTTGGACCCTACGTAGTTATTGAACAAACATCTCCTGTCAACTATCGCGTTACTCCCGTTGAGGTTTCTTCTGACCGTCGCTGCCGTGGTTCCGAGATAGCCCACGTTTCGGGGTC
>NC_051178.1:130949823-130979823 GCF_013339695.2 Rhipicephalus sanguineus
GCCTGTGGACACGCAATGAAGTACGGTATACCTACGACACGTTCTTCTTATCGCTTTCTGAAACCATGCTCGGACTTAAACAATAGACTTCTTTAAACGTTCAGTGACCGTGGCCACTGCATCACGAGGATACCCTACATCTAAAAGACGCGTAACTGTGCGTTAAAGCTATCACTCATTTTGTGCTCACACGACTTGGTGAGGGCTGATTTAAGGCAAGACATGGCGATACCGTTTTTTACAACCTTCGAGTGCTTCGACGAAAAATTTACAGCGGTTTTGAAGATCTAGGAGAATACTGCCAGCACACGTGGTTCTTCTGGAACGTTAAAGAAATGTCTAGAAATTGTATTCCATTATTCTGAGGCACCTCTTTAGTAAGCTCAGCCCCCTCCATTAATTTCAAATTTTTCGCTCACGGAAGTTACCACCTTTTCAAAGTCCTCACCACTACAAAAGATCAAGTAATCGTCCACATAACGAAAAACCTTAATAACCGAATTACCTAAGGCGCCTTCCAAAAGATTGTCAATTTGCTAAGGTATAAATCACTAAGAACCGGAGCAACCTTAGAACCAATACATATCCCTGATTTCTGCACATAAACGCCTTCCTTCCAACCTACAAGCGTCGACTTTAAATACATGGAAAGGATTTCTAGAAAGCCCGGTAGAAACACCACATTTATCGGTGAAAACGGTCTGGTGCGCTTGTCGTTAATACATTCATTAACACAATTTAACAACTCCTCATGCGGCAAAGAATAATACAGGTCTTCAATATCCATACTAAAAGCCTTACAACAGCGGGGTTTCCTCGGAGAGGAACTGCACTAGTGCCTGAGAATACGCATACGAAAAAGGTCTGAAAAACTCAAAGAGGTTAAGCAGTTCTGCAAATAACTAGATACGCGACTTGCAGGTGCCTTGCTCTGAAAACGATTGCTCGAAATGGGATCTCGTTCTTATGTGTTTTGGCTGAAAAAAACAATTCTAAAGTAAGTGATTAGCCTTCTTGACATTACAAGCTATTCTCTCAAGATTATGTCTTAACAAAAGGTCGACAGCACGTTGCCTGACTACCGATGGCTTAAGTTTTTACCGTCCTAAAATTCTTTTCTATGGCTGTTAATGCTTTTTCTGAGAACAAACTGTCGGCATAATACAAAATACCCTTGCTTATCTGAAATTACTGGCCTGAGTTTCAGATAAGCAAGGGTATTTTGTAATACCCTTGCTTTGCAAAACCGCTGTTAAATTTTTCGTCGCGAAGCACTCGAAGGTTGTAAAAAACGGTATCGCCATGTCTTGCCTTAAATCAGCCCTCACCAAGTCGTGTGAGCACAAATGAGTGATAGCTTTAACGCAAAGGTTACGCGTCTTTTAGATGTAGGGTATCCTCTGATGCAGTGGCCACGGTCACTGAACGTTTAAAGAAGTCTATTGTGTTAAGTCCGAGCATGGTTGCAGAAAGCGATAAGAAGAAACGTGTCGTAGGTATACCGTACATTCATTGCGTGTCTCACAGGCTAAAGAAAGTAGGAAGTAGATACGGCGTTAATGTTGTTTTCCCGGCTGCCAATAAGCTAGGTAAGATTTGCGCGCTGTGCAGAGGAAGAATGAGCGAGTAAAGACAAGAAGCGGACCGATATTTGTTTCGTAAAACACACCAACAAATCACTGATTGCCGTACGAGCGTTGTATAAGATCCCTTTCAGCTGCGGCCGCTTCTACGTAGGACAGACGGGCCGATGCATCAACCAGAGATTATTAGAACATAAGAGATCGCTAACAGGAGGCCCACCTTCTAATCTATCTTTACATTGTCGAGATTGTAAGTGCACGCCAAAATTCGATGAATGCGCAGTGTTGTACCGTCATAGAAAAGAAGAAACGCGCCTGATGATGAAGCAGGCATATCGAGAATAGTGGTAACGCATGCGTGAGCCAACCGTCGATTAACTTGCATAAAGATGAAATCAATTGCCTTAACAGTATCTTCAACGTAGACCGCCACGCGTGCCGGATTGATAGGTTCGCCTGTGCATGGGCATGCATGCGATAGATAAGTTTTCGTGCCTTATTTCTTTTCAGCCGTTGTGCGTCTTTCAGTTGTTAGTCGGCGTTTGTGGTGTCCTGACTTCTTTCTTGTGTCCTTGCTTGCACGCCCTGTCTTTTTAGAATGAATACTATAAATAAAGTTTGACCAACCAACCAACTAAAATGATGAAACCGATTTCCAGTAGCCCACCCCTTTTGTCTTTCTTTTTCTGTGGAAGAAGACACACTGATACAAATATTTTGTATGTCTGCTTCTTTTCATGCGAGAGCGTTAAAGAGCTCGTTTCGCAGGAATTCCGGTGTCGGCGTCGTTGGTGGTGAGCGAAAAATCAGCGTTGTCCGTGAGCGAGGATTCGAGATAGATGCAAGTAAATAAATAATAACAAAACTTCGGTTTGAATGGCAATTGAACCCAGGCTTCTGCGTAACAAGCAGGTGTTCTACCACAGAGCCACGCCATTACTTGGAACTATTTCCAAAAAAAAAACCCCTATGCATATGTTACATAAAGCGAGAAGTCACGTTAATGCATGTAATGTTACGTGGCCGAAGCGTAGAATTGCAACAGGCATCAAGATATGCGAACAGCACAACGAATGAAGGTTCTCAAGGCCCACCTATTACAAAGCGCTCAGGCATTTCTAATCATCATCAGCAGTAAAAGCATCGACAAAGTGAGCAACTGCGTAGGTTCGCGTGTTGCCTTACGGACCCGTAGTGGGTACATGATTAGAGGGGGCGCCGCACCCCCCGGGCCCCTCCCCCCTCCGTGCGTACGCCTATGATTATAACGTCTTAATGGTAAAGACGTGTGTATAACGGAAGATTTTTCTTGGTAGCCATCATTTTTTAATGTAGATATATTTTTATGTTCAAGGCACATAACATTGACGTAATTCTTCAAAGTTTATACATAAAGAAGCCCCGATGTAAAACAAACTAAGTGAAACAAGTCGCAAGAACAAGAACACCGACCCCCCCCCCCCAAAAAAAAAAAAAAGAAAAAATATATATTTCTTTATTTCACCACCGGGAAGTGCCACCTTCTCAGATGGAATAAAAGAAGATTCAGACTACAGTCGTCACTGGATAAAGTTCCCGTCTTCTCGAAAGAAGATTGCTCGGGCATATGTGGTACCTTCTGAAACAGTGCAGTACATAGAAGTGCGCAAGACTGCACCTGGTATCCAGTCGCTGCTTTGCATTGTAGGCGAAATCGCGTTGTTCGTTTTTCTTTCTTTCTTTCTTTTTGTCCTTATTGGTCCATTCACAATAAAGTGTGCAAGCCTTATAAAGCACATGTACGGTGAACGAAGACCGCCTGGAAACATTTACATTATGTGTTTCTCAGGGAGCGTTGTCCTGGTGTTCCGAAACAAGGAAGTATGTTAAAAGAAACGAAATCTACATAACAAAAGAAAGAATTCTTTCGCTCAAGGCGCCCCCTATCTGCCAAGTTTACATCTTCACTCCAGAGTCCTATTTTTGTCTTTTCCTCGTCAAAGCAGACGTCCTTTCCTAAATTTACTCAGCAAGACGCTCGCGCCGCGCCTGCCTTCATTTCCTATCTCCGTCCCCAGCTGCCTTTCTTATCTGCCTCGTCTCCTCCTTCTTTCCTCACCGTAGCTTCCACTACCACTCCGGACTCGACTCTAAGCTCGAGCCTGGATCCAGGCCTTCCTGTTTTCTGTTCCCCAGATTGCTTTCTCTTTCGGCGACAACGCTGGCACACGCGCGTTCGCGAAGGTATTTTGCTCATCTCTTGCTGACACCTTGTTCTGGCCTTGAGCCAAGCCGTGCGATGCGCACGGCCAAAGCCGAGTCAAGCCGATCCCATCTCCTCCACATGCTCGGCGCACCTGCGTAAAGGGGCATCCGATGTACCGATGCAAGCGATTAAGAGTGCATAGTCCGTCGGGGCTGGTGTGCTCGGTTGACTAATCATATTGTTTCTTTCTTAGTGACCACCCAACTTGTGACTAAGATATTATTGAAGCGAGAAAGAGACAGGCGGGTGGATTAATTACCCGAATGCGTAGTCAAGCTTAGCGTTTTGTTTGTTTGTTTGTTTGTTTGTTTGTTTGTTTGTTTGTTTGTTTGTTTGTTTGTTTGTTTGTTTGTTGTTTGTTTTGTTTGTTGTTTGTTTGGTTGTTTGTTTGTTTGTTTGTTTGTTTGTTTGTTTGTTTGTTTGTTTGTTTGTTTGTTTGTTACAAAACCAACTTCAGCTGGCTCTCGACGCGGCGAGTTGCGTACATTTACTTAAGAAGTTCAACCAGTGTACGCTATGCCGACGTAAAAGTAAATGATTTCTGACATTATCGATCGCAATAAATTTTCAATAGCGACCTCGCGGGCACTAGACCATCGTGGATGTGAAACCAAAAGCGTAAATACATCTTTTTTTCCTTTTTTTTACCGCATAAGATTCTTATACACAGATTTCCAAATCCAGTCCAAACGAATGTTGTACAAAATAATAATATCTGGGGTTTTACGTGCCAAAACCACGATATGATTATGAAACACGCTGTAGTGGAGGGCTCCGAAAATTTCGACCATCTGGTCCTCTATAACGCAGACTGATATCGCACAGTACACGGGCTTCTAGCGTTTCGCCTCCGACTGTTGTGGCCGAAGACGAACCCACCACTTTCGGGTCAGCAGCCGAGCACCGTAACCACTGTAGCACCAAGGTGGACATGACAAATAAATCAAACTTTCCTTACAAACAGCACAACTTTATTTCATGTGCAAAACGAAGCTTCACGATACCATGCACACCTTCACTTGCGTATCCAAAATAATATATATATATATATATATATATATATATATACATATATATATATATATATATATATATATATATATATATATATATATATATATATATATATATATATATATATGTATATATATATATATAGATATATATATATATATATATAGATGCGAGTGAAGTGGACGAACGAACGAAAAACGATGCTTTATGCCAACGTTGCGGCCGGGGACCGGCCTTCGTCAGGGCACACATGCATATGACTGTAATGCGTACGTCTTAAATAAGGACATGGCAGGGGGGCGCCCCCATGTGGCATATTCACTGCTAACAAATTTTTACACAGAGGCATTCACTGTTAACAGACAGATATTCAGACATGCGCAGTATTTTGTATGGTTCATAGCATAAATAGCGAAGTAGCAGTACATATTGAAATGTGACAAAGCAAACCCAAACATAAAATAGCGATAGTATGTAGGGTGGGTGAAATTATCACCCACACTTGTGACACAATGAAAAAAAAATAAAAAAAATAAATAAATCTATACAATGTGATAAGTCACATTTGTTTGCAACGAATGTACACGAGCAAAATACCAGCGTCGACGTCCCATTATGATAGCAAGTTTACATGCGCATTCGGTCACCTGAATGATTGGGCGGATGTCACCGAAGATTCGATCACGGCAGCAAACAACCGTGCACGCGCACTACGATGATTAATTTATCTCTTTTACTGGCAAAAAGGTTAACCTGCCAGGATTCTCGTTGATCCCAGATGCTATGGCATTAAACTTATGAATCAAAAAAGATTCGCGAACCTCCCTTTCGTAGTGCGATTTAAACCCGGATTCGAGTATTGTGGCGGTTAGGTTGTCAAAAGAGTGGCCTGGCGTAGCGACGTGCTTGGAAAACCGTCAAACCGTCAAACCGTCACGTGTAACCTTCAATACATTGGCCAAACGGAGACCCCTTTCCGATTGCGCTTTAATAATCATAAGTCGCATGTCTTGGGCCTGCCTAGCCTTCCCTTGTCCAAGCACGTCGCTACGCCAGGCCACTCTTTTGACAACCTAACCGCCACAATACTCGAATCCGGGTTTAAATCGCACTGCGAAAGGGAGGTTCGCGAATCTTTTTTGATTCATAAGTTTAATGCCATAGCATCTGTGATCACGAGAATCCTGGCAGGTTAACATTTTTGCCAGTAAAGAGATAAATATCATCGTAGTGCGCGTGCACGGTTGTTTGCTGCCGTGATCGAATCTTCGGTGAAATCCGCCCAATCATTCAGGTGGACCAGAATGCGCATGTAAACTTGCTATCATAATGTGACGTCGACGCTTGGTATTTTGATCGTGTACATTTCGTTGCAAACAAATGTGACTTATCAACATTGTATAGATTTTATTATTTTTTTTATTTTTTCATTGTGTCACAAGTGTGGTGATATTTCAACCACCCTACATACTATCGCTATTTTATGTTTGGGGTTTGCTTTGTCACATTTTCAATATGTACTGCTACTTCGCTATTTATGCTATGACCATACAAAATACTGCGCATGTCTGAATATCTGTCTGTTAACAGTGAATGCCTCTGTGTAAAAATTTGTTAGCAGTGAATATGCACAATGGGGGCGCCCCCTGCCATGTCCTTATTTAAGGACGTACGCATTACAGTCATATGCATTGTGCCCTGACGAAGGCCGGTCCCCGGCCGCAACGTTGGCAATAAAGCATCGTTTTTCGTTCGTTCGTCCACTTCACTTCAGCATCTATAATTCTACCGAATCCAGGAAGACCTTCTACATATATATATATATATATATATATATATATATATATATATATATATATATATATATATATTATATATATATATATATATATATATATATGTGTGTGTGTGTGTGTGTGTGTGTGTGGTGTGTGTGTGTGTGTGTGTTATTTCACCCAGCGCTCCGGCGTCGTAACCGCAAAAATGGCGGGTTTACTGAGACGTCGATATGAACTTACCGTTGCGTCTTGTCGTCCGAGAAGATTTCCGGAGATTCATCCTGTTCCGCACTCTCGCCTAGTGTTCGTTTTATTTCATTTTAATATTTGTTTTAAA
Source organism: Rhipicephalus sanguineus (assembly GCF_013339695.2). Taxonomy (NCBI): domain Eukaryota; kingdom Metazoa; phylum Arthropoda; class Arachnida; order Ixodida; family Ixodidae; genus Rhipicephalus; species Rhipicephalus sanguineus. Next base: position 130,956,781 of record NC_051178.1, read on the forward strand.
CGAACGAGTCTCCGTTACGCTTTCTACGTTGCTCGCTGTTTGTGCAGCTCCGTGTGAGCTTCCTTGTTTGTGTGCAGTATCGTTCACTATACGCGCACAGCTATGACAGCGCCACTTCACGGCGAGCCCCGAAAGGAGGACGCGCACCTCAAACGATTTCCGTCTCCTCGAACCGTGTTTGCGATGTGTCGGGCTTTTGACAGCTCTTGGGGCCCGGTAGCGAAACTTGCCGCCGAGGAGTAGGGCAAACACGAAACACGCGAAACTAAAAAAAAAAAGAGCGTCTTTTCTCGAAAGAGCAACTCTCGGTATCTCTCTGCGTCCTTTTAAAGAACAGCGCTCCGTGTATATAATGGAATTATCGAGCCGCCAGCGTGAATTATAGAAGACAAATAGAATGGTACGCCACTTCCGTCAGATGACGAGCTCGATCGCGGCTTTAGAGAGAAGCCGTTCGATCATCGCTAGACTGGCACCAGCGTTAACCAGCTCAGCTCTCCTGTCTGTGATGGAAGTCGGTGTAGAAACAACGCTGCAGCGAATTAGGATCAAAAAGAAGCGGTATATAGGAACGATATAGCGTTGAGGATCAGTCATTTAACTTCCACAATAGTAATGAATTTCACCTCAGCGATGTTATGCTAACTTTATTTGTTAGAGAGAGAGAGAAAGGTTAAGTGAAAGCAGGGAGGTTAACCAGAAGTTTTTCGGTTTGCTACCCTGCACTGGCAAAGGGGTAAGGGAAAATAGAAAGGTAAGGAAGGAAAAGAGGAACAAAAAATAAAGAAAAAACGCAGACACACTCAAGCACGGGAGCATCATACTCGTTTAGCGAGGTCGGTTGAACGCAGAAACTTCAGCAGCGCCTTCGTCGCTTTCTGGTTGGAAGCTAGAACGTTCCGGCACTCCAAAATTGATTGTTCAGAAAGCGGCTGGTCATCGAGGCTTGCTAGCGTTGCTGAGAGCTGTTGTCTTTGGAAGCTATAGTGAGGACAATGTTATTAACACAGCGAGGACTCGTAGGTGAAACGCTGATATTTGTGCACGTACCACTTGTTCTGTCTTTCCTCCTTGCCTTCTCTATTCTTTTTCCCCTTCCTCCTCCCCCGCGTAGGGTAGCAAACCGGGTACAACCTGGTTAACCTCCCTGCCTTTCCTTTGCCTTTGTCTCTCTCTCCTAACTGTTATTAAAATAATGTCTAACAGAAAGAACAAACAAGCCTTCAGAGAACGACTAAGAATGGAAATTAATAGTCAAGGATCGGGTACATAAAGTGTTCGCCAGGGAACGAATGTTGGCACTTTAATTGACTTCAAGGAAATGTATAAAAAAAATGGCTGATCCCTTTGTCATAGGAATCGATATAACACGAAAGTGAAACGTGTCGTCACAGAAGTAGTTGATTGTTTATAGTTCACTGGTACATGAAAGCTTGTACAATGTCTACTGTTGTTTGACATATATCGCACCGCTTGATGGTGGACGTACTCACGTTGAAGCCTAGTGGTACATCTCCGTACCGACGACTAACGCCCATCACAATGATTTAACCCTTGCGGTTGCTGAAGTTCTTGACATATACGTATACACCGCATATGGAGAATCCCGCGCAAATATGGCATCAACAAGCACATAATATACACTGATACTCGATATGCACTCCTTCAAAGCGTCGTGAAACGCGAAGAGGAACGTTACGGGCGTCGTGTCTTCCCTCTATCCTGGCCGTTAATTCCCACAGGGCGTGCGGGCAACGCGGTGCGACAGCCAGGTGAGCATCGGAGAGCTATTTTTTAGATTCGAAGCAGCTTTTGCTCGGGGCTGTGTCCGTCCTTCCATTGGCAACCGTCCGCTCGGGGACCATGTGTGTTGGCACAGACAGACAGACAGACAGACAGACAGACAGACAGACAGACAGACAGACAGACAGACAGACAGACAGACAGACAGACAGACAGACAGACAGACAGAGGAACTTTATTGTGTCCTGGGACGAGGGTTCCTAAAAGCCCGCGGAGGGCATCGCCCGCGAAGGGGTCGGGAGCCAAAGGCTCCCGATCGCTTCACAGGCTCCCTGGACCGCCCGGAGTTGATTCGCAAGATCCGGACTTGCGATGCATTTTAAGAATTCTGTCTTGTTGATGTGATGCTTTCTTGTGCAAACGCGCAAGCGGGGGCACCGCCACATTAAATGGGAAAAAGTTGCTAGCTGATCGCAAGCTGAGCACTTTGGCGAAATGTCTGTATACACGGCCATAGTGGCCGGCGACGGGAACGATCTAGTCTGGAGGAGTCGGAGGGCGATCTCCTGGTTCCGAGTTAGCTCTCTGTGCGGATCTGGAAAGGATTTCCTGCCTAGCCTATAGTGTGAAGTGACGTCGTGAAAGGTGGCGCATTCGGGCCCGTGTAAGGGGCTGGGTAAGACGCTTTGGCCTCTCCCCCTTACACTCTCTCAGCAATCACGTGATGGCGTCGGGGAACGATATTCTGCAGACGCGCAATGAAGCCACGTGCTCCCGCGTGGCGTGGCGATGGACCCACGTGCCGTGCTCCAACAATCGGGACGAGTAACAGCAACAGCAACTACGGTGAATTCATAGTGTGCTCCACTTGCAAGGACGCGTTAGCATCGGGCAAGGTGCCTGTGATGAAGTCGACCCATGCGCTGCTTCGCATCCCCACATGGTTCCCTTTAGTGGGAGATGGTGCGATTGTTTATATGGATGGATGCTATGAGCGAGGCTTGGGCTAAAGCCACCACCTCGCGGTGTGTTAAAGCACGTTTATGTAGCGGCCGTCGTTAAAGCGTTGGCGATATTACTCTTCTATTGGAAACGCGCCGAATGGGATGATCGTAACAACGGCGCGTTTTTTAGGGGCGAAGCTCCTTAAAGCGGCACCCGTTCGTCCCTCGTAGTGCGTAACCAGTCTTAACGCTAGTACCAGATCTTGACCTCCAAGGTGGTGCCGGTGGGAGATTTCACTGTGCGTTGTTGAACAATAAAAAATTCGCAGCGTGCGCGTTAACTAAAAGCCGAATTCTTCTGTCTCTCATTCCCCATTAGCAGCCATTGGCATGTTCCAGTAGGAAACGTTAGTAGAAGTAGAAGTGTAAGTGTTAGCTAAAAGCCGACTTCTTCTGTCTCTCATTCCCATTAGCAGCCATTGTTTACCTCCAAGGTAGTGCCTGGTGAGATTTCTCCTGTGCGTGATTAAACAATGAAAATTTTGTTCAAAACGCCGTTGATTGATGAAATAAACCAACGAGAGACGCCAGATGTTTTCTAAACGCAAAACGAAAAGACGCCAGCTGCTTAACGAAAGACGCCAGATGTTTTCTAAAGCAATGGTTTTCTAAACAATGAAAATTCACAGCGTACATGTAAAATTAAAGTGAGCTGCAAGTCGTCATAACTCTCATCGAACCTTTAGTATAAACGCGCCCGATCTCACGTCGGTGATGATGTACTGGGCAGAATTCACGGAATATTCACGGTTTACCGATGAACCTCCGCAGCTTCACCCACTCATCATCATTCACTCCGTGGATATGCTGTGATTTTTTTTCCTTTCGAGCCTGGTGGCACACATGTCACGGTCCCGTTATAAAGGGGACGCTCTTAGCATCCATCCAGCCATCCATACATCCATCCATCCATCCATTTAAGAGCACTGCGAGAGGATAGTGTGAAAGATAAAAGGCGCGTTCATGTAGCCTTCGTTATGTGTTTGGTGGTAGCTTTGTGGGATAACCGCCCACAAGCCATCATCGCTGACCGGGAGCTCATGGGTTCGACTCCTGTCAATGGAATCTTTTTTTATAGTTTCTTTTCTTTGCCATTTGATGGCGTTTATTTTGCTGACGTATTTCCGTGACGAAAATACGTCATGAAAGTCAAGGTGTACCCCGGCATAAAACACTTTCGTGTTAAAAAAAAAGCGGGAACAATAGTTGAAAATATGTGGACACTTGCAAACGCTTGGATAACTGAAAGGTCACGTCATTGTCGACAATACGAAAACCATTAGGCGAGGCGCTTTAATTTCTTAAACATGTGACTTGGCAACACAGCATGCAATCGTGTGGACAAAACGTCCTGAAAGAGGTGAAACTTCAGCTGCACGTCCGCTGGTCACGGTAGTTGAAATAAATGGCTTCAAATAGCGTACTCAGCCAATTAAAACCGGGGTGCCATACGGAAGCATTCTAGGGCCTGTATTATTCTTTCGTTACATCAATGACACAATCAACATTGGTGAAAACTGTAAATTCATATTCTATGCTGACAACTGTGCATTATTTTTTACTGGAAAAAGATTTGGTACTCCCGAGATTCTAGAGGCCAACACATGTTGTAAGCTTCGTGACTGGTGCGCTGAAAACAATTTAATGCTAAATGAGACAAAAACAAAATGTGTCCTTTTCCGAGACCTTGGCACATCCCTTCAGTGACCTAATTATGTTACTCTATGCCCATACAAAATTACAGCAAATAAATCAATTATTACGCTTGGAGTAATTTTTAATGAGCATATATCCTGGAATGCGCTTACCGACCATATTAGCTTAAAGGTGGCACGCTTGGTTGGTGCTTTATATCATTGTCGACGTCTCTTGCCCGTTATTGTAAAGCGACTTGTTTATCAAGCTCTTTTCCGCGCCCACTTCAACTACTCTGCATTGATATGAGCAAACACTAAATTAACACATTTAAATAAGCTAAAGATGGTTTAGAAAAGATCGATTAGCACAATAGAGAACATCCCGACTCTTGAACACGCAGGACAACCTTTTGTTAAGCAAAAACTTGTTATGGCGGACGACATACACAAATTCAGGCTGCTACAATTCTACAATCGCGGCAAGGTTGGCGCATTTCTGACACTTCTAATCTTAAGCATACCTAAGCATTAACATCCATCGACATTAACCCCACGGAAAATTCCCTTACCACGCGCTATTTACGGCACAGAAAGGCTTCACCACACATTACCAACCACTCTTAATAATAATATCTGGGGTTTAATGTCCCAAAACCACGATATGATCATGAGAGACGCCGTAGTGGAGGGCTCCGGAAATTTCGACCACCTGGGGTTCTTTAACGTGCACCTAAATGTGAGTACACGGGCCTCAAACATTTTCGCCTCCATCGAAAATGCAGCCGCCGCGGCCGGGATTCGATCCCGCGACCTTCGGGTCAGCAGTCGAGGGCCATAACCACTAGACCACCGTGGCGGGGCTACCAACCACTCTCAATGCATATGAGCAGCAAGACATAGAAATCGACATATTGAGCACTACCAATGTAATTAGACTGTTTTTTTGTAATTGTACATTGATTACATTGCGTTGCTTTGTATCATTATTTGCCATCAAGCCTGGAACTACAATGTTATTATGTATTCTCTCTTCTTCCTATGCAAGAATGTCAGGCTGCATGTACTATTATTTTTTTGTACAAATGTGTAATAATCACTCGTTTTTCGCTTACCTTGTCATTTACTTCGCTCTTTGTACCCGCCACGGTGGTCTAGTGCTTATGATGCTCGACTGCTAACCCGCAGGTCGCGGGATCGAATCCCGGCAGCGTTTTCGATGAAGGCGAAAATGCTTGAGGCCCGTGTGCTTATATTTCGGTGCACGTTAAAGGATCCCATATGGTCGAAATTTCGGGAGTCCTCCACTATGGCGACTCTCATAATCAAGTCGTGCTTCTGGGGCGTTAAACTCCAACAGTTATTTAATTCACTGTTTGCATGTAATAATGCTTGCATTTTCTTGTATCTTTGTCTTCTTTTTTTTTTTTGCCCTGTCATTGCTCCTACAGGGTGGACGGTGCTTAGTCAAGCTACAGTAGCCGCAGCTTTTTGTCTTCTCGCATTTTCACCGTTGTATCTGTTTGGTGAAGAATAAACACCGGCTGGCTATTGGCACACATACTAGGCACTATTCTTTCGTTCAAATGTTGCAGACAACACAGTTCGGAAACCATGTCGAAAACCACTTTCATTGCCGCCCGGTGACGTCACGTATGGCAGGAACAAGATTGACAGTTGTATACACCTCGACATCATTTCTCACTGCACAAGGAGTGTTGTAAAAATGCAGACAGAATAACAACAATTTGATTAAAGGAAGCGTTAAGATCAGCATATTAACAGGGCACTGGAGCAACAGCAGAGCCAGTGTCTCAGTAATGTTAGTTAGCTTGTCAGTCAGTCAGTCAGTCAGTCAGTCAGTCAGTCAGTCAGTCAGTCAGTCAGTCAGTCAGTCAGTCAGTTAGTTAGTTAGTTAGTTAGTTAGTTAGTTAGTTAGTTAGTTAGTTAGTTAGTTAGTTAGTTAGTTAGTTAGTTAGTTGGTTAGTTAGTTAGTTAGTTAGTTAGTTAGTTAGTTAGTTAGTTAGTTAGTTAGTTAGTTAGTTAGTTAGTTAGTTAGTTAGTTAGTTACATGCTGATAATTCTATTACTACGCGCAACAGTACACGTACGAAAATAGCAGTAGTAACTGTAGAAAAGAGCGCTAAAAGAAGGGACGAAGAAAGGACACAAACCACGGCCTTTCTTCGTCCCGTCTTTTAGCGCTGTTTTCTACAGTTAATCATGAACCAACCAGCACAATTGCGTACCTTATAGCAGTAGTAGCAGCATTAGTAGTAGTAGTAGTAGTAGTAGTAGTAGTAGTAGTAGTAGTAGTAGTAGTAGTAGTAGTAGTAGTAGTAGTAGTAGTTAGTAGGATGTTATAATAGTAAATACCAAGATGATCAAGGTATGCAAATCTATTTGGGAACTGCGCGGCGCCGGCGCCAACATTGAGCACAAGTGACGAGGCAAGATGAGAAATCCATTACCGGCCCCCATTTCGTGCCGCGCGCAGCTTGTCGTTAAACACTTCGTCAACGTTGTTCCTACAGGTGTATTAGATATACATTCCCGAGAAAACCCGAGGTCGATAAATCGCTGTCTCCCATTTACTTCCTCTTTTACTTCTCTCTTTTTTTTTCACACGCGCGAATTGCTCACACTCTTTTCCTAATTGTCAGATGGCTTTTTTTTTTCGGCTTGATAGATTTTTCAACTTTCGCGCGACATCTCTCTTCCACTACATTCCTTCCAACTCCACGTTTCTTTATGTTTTTTGTACATTTTTATTTCACCCGCTTTGGCAGGGTGTTCAGTCTCTCGGAAACCGCTTAGACAGCCAATTGGAGAGGTCTCCAGGTCTCCAAAAGTGTGGGGAAGGGCCGAGTGGTGCGTCTCGACCTCAACCTGGCTAGTGCAGGAAATGAAAAGTAGAAGCCAGTCGATTTAAGCTCGATGAACGAAAAAGAATAAGGATAGACTAGAAGAGAAGAGTGAAGAAAAACTTCAAAAAGAAAGGTTTAGAATCAGACTAGAAAAGGGGAATGAAAAAGGAATGAAGATAGGCTAGAAATAAAAAAAAGGGAGGTAACAAGGAATGAAGCAAGACTCCCATCTACCAAAGCCGCGTGATTGCACGTCGCGAACTGCGGCTCGAAGCCCTCTGGCGGAGAGCTGAGTGATTGCCGGGTCGTAAAAAGCCGTCTTCGCGGCCTCATGCACGAACACCTATGGGCTAGATGCACACGCAGGAATGCGTGGAAAAGAAGAAAAGGCTCTGGCAAAATACAGCTTTAATATCAAGGAAAGAGCACGAGGAAATTTTCCGCGTAAGGGTGCAATGGAAGTGCTTCGCTTCCCAGAGTCTCAGCGTCCGGTCAGTTTCGTTTCCGCAAGAACACGTCGGGGCTCCTGGCGCCTGGAAGGAACAGTATTCGATTTCCTTGAACGTTACCGACGCCAGTTCTCAGCACCAAGCGCGTGATGAAGCGGGTATAGAGAAAGATTTAGCCCTCCGAAAATCCCGTCACAGTACGCGGTTCGCAGCACCCTTTTGCGGCGGGGCTGCGCTTCCGCGACCCGCCGCGGTAGTCTAATGGTGAGGACTCTTGAATGCCGACCCGAAGGTCGCGGGATCGAATCGCGGCCTTCGGGTCGGAATGCCAGAGGCGGAATGCTTGAGTCCCATAGTGCTTAGATTTAGGTGTGCGTTAAATAAACCCAGGTGGTCGAAACTTCCGCGGAGCCCTCCACTGCGGCGTCTCTCATAATCGTGTCGTGGTTTTGATACGTAAAGCGCCAGCAGCTATTATTATCTCCTCGTGCGGAACACTTCTCGGGACGTCCAGGCAAGTGTGGTGATTCTGTGTCACATCGACCGAGTGTAATACCGCTACGTGACCGCCTAACGGCTAGACGTATCTAAAGTCGCACATTCCACGTCGTGTTCACAAATGTCACAGGGTCCCTTATGCATTCGCCTTACACGACTAGAAGGCGGAAGCCATCTTCTTTTTCTAACTGCGGAGCTGTTCTACTGGCACTCGCTCTCTTCGTCCTCTTCTTTATCGTCGTCATCTTCTTCATTTTCTGCTTCGCTCCCAGAACACCGGCGCCGATTTTTCCGACGCCGGATGTAATAAGACTCTGTTGTGTGAGAGAACTAGTACAAAGAGAGAGAGATTAAAAAAAAAGAGAAACACAAGGGAAGATAGAAAAAGAGAGAAATTCTGGGGGGAAAAAATTCTTGGTGAGGCGAGATTCGAACCCGCGTACGGGTTCTAAGGTGAGCGTCATAACGACTCGGCTATCCAGGCACGCCAGCACGGGGTGGCATATCCTGGTATAGTATAGTATAGCTGTAGGGAGTGTAAAAGGGAAGTAACGGTGATGAGGGCAGATTTGAGGGCGAGGAGAAGGAAAAGCAGGAGGGGATAACGAGTACAGAGAGCGAGAGAGAAAGAAAGAGAAAGATAGAAGGGCGAGAGAACGATTAGAGACCGATAGAGATAGAGAGAAAGGATGACATAGAAATAGAAAGAGAAAAATATAGAGAAAGAAAGGTAATAAAGAGAGAAAAAGATAGAAAGACACAGAACTTAAGAGAAATAAAGAAATAGGTAGAAAGAAAGGAAAGAAAGAGAGAAAAATATAGAAGGCGAGAGAAGGGCTACAGAGAGAAATGAAAAGAAATACATAGAAAAAAAAAGAAAGAGGAAAATAGACAGAAAGAAACGGAAGGTGACAAAAAGATAGAAAGACAGAGAAAGAAATACACAGAGAGCGAAAGATATAGAAAGAAACAGATACAAAAGAGATTTAAAAAAAAGAGCACGCATAGCCACGTATGGTATAGAATAGCAGGTGGGAAAAAGAGAGGTTAGAGCGTAAAAGCCAAGCCAAGCCAGGAAAAGCTATAGGTGCTCGCCAGCTCTGCAGTTACCCAGCCTTGCGCGACATAGTGCAAGGCAGGGGCGTAGCCAAGGGGGGGGTTGGGGGGGTTCAAACCCCCCCGAAATTTGTCAATTTTGCTTGCGTATATAGGCACGCACACATACAAACGCACGCACGAACATACATAAAGTATGGTTGAACCCCCCCCCCCCCGAAAAAAATTTCTGGCTACGCCCCTGGTGCAAGGTGCGCTAATCTTTTCTTCTCATTCGATTGTATTGGCACCCCCCCCCCCCAATGTGCTTTCTGCACCCAACGGGATTTTGCACGGCTTTCGCGATTTTAAGCAATGGGAAGTTCGTACACCTTACATGGCTTGGCAGTGCCTCCGGGATCAACCCGCCTTTGACCAAATGTGATGACGTCATCGTGTGGCGTGCAGATATATGACGTTATAAGTTGACGTCATCACGTGATGATGATTCTTTGCATAAATCGTGTTAACACCGATTCCGCAAACGACGGCGGTCACTCTTCGCGTTTGATGAGGCATGTAAGGCCTTATAAGATTTAGTTCAACCCTACGTTTGGTGGATTGTTGACTCTGCCCTCAGCACGCAAGAACTATGGAGCGTTGCGACAGGAAGCAATTAGACACCATTTACTGATTTGGTGCCACCGAGCAACAAAAGGAGTCTGTTCTCGTACCACTTTCCGAGCCCGCTATGCTTGTCTATTTTCAATAGCGTGCATTGATCGTAGACCCCGAAATATATATATAAAAGGCTTCGTCTTAAAACAGGGCACAATAACATCACGCGGAGGCTTATATTATAAACAAATTATATTAGAAACAGCCGTTGCTCTGCCCGTACGTTCATTATTGTTCGAACCATGAGCGAAACCTAATATCTATTGATCGGGCAAGTAAACTTGAGAAGTTTTCAACCTTATAACATTCTAAATTATTCAGAACAGCAGCGTAGGAAACTTCATGAAGCTCTCATATTCCACTTACCGGTTTTTTGTAACGTTAGGATTATATAATATTACGAATAAGTTAGGTCGGCTTCTAAGCTTCAGGAGCCATAAAAAGATATAGTGAAAAGTTTGCTGGTAATGCAGTGTGTTGATTCTATAAATTCTCCTAAGCTGCATGAATAGATTATGTTATTCTTTCTAGTTTTTTCTTGTGTTTGAGCGTTTCTTCAATATTATTGTCACGATGACGGGATAGCCGGCTCTAACGTAGCCTACCTTCCCGCGTTTTTCACATATCAATAAAAAAATAAGATTAACAACTGTTTTCATTAAGGGGCCAATGTACGTGCAGTGCGTGTACGACAAAGAGCTCCGATTGCGGTATTTCTGTTGGTGTTTTATCGTGTAGAGTGTTCTATATTCTGAAGAACCAATAACATTCCAATTAGCGGAGCGTGTTCCATGGCAAAAACTAAAAAAGAGTCTTCATATTCAGATTGCGGGACACTCTCACCCAAAGCAAAATAAATGAAAAGTTTTTTTTTTGGACGCCTTGTTTCATTGTTATTTACTTGCAGACGGATCATCATCAAAAGGTTCCTGAAAGCGAGGGTGATTCGCATGGCAGCAAAAATCAATGAATCTGAGATGAGCTGCTAAATATAGCTGTTACTGAATAGCCGAAGTAAATTACAGCAAGAAGCATTACTTAAGCGCTGAAACACTTTAAAAAGAAAATGGTAATCTGAGAACGCTCGCCGATGGCACGGACGAGGAGCGCGATCGATCCCTAAAGCTTTCGCGAAGTAAGCACAAAAAAAAAAGCTAACGTGTAAGACATCAAGCTTTGGGCAAACGATGACATAAATCTCATACAGGGATAGTCATCAAGGTCTTCGGGGCGTTACTCGAGTAAGAATGCGCACGCGCTATAAGCCGCAGCGGAGAAAATCCGGGCTTGAATATTCAGCGATGAGGCAGTAAGTATACCGTCTTCGCGAATATATCGATGCTACGTAAGCACGCGTATTTTCTCTTTCCATTACTTTTCAGTTTTATTGCACCACAGATCACACCATATGCATATTTTTAGTGTTTTTCTCACCTGAAAGAGTGCCTGCTGAAGAAATATTTCGCTCTTTTGGGCCGCTCATTTAGCAGCCTCTCATTAAGAGCCACGAGCATGGAACTTCCATTCACAACACGCTCGAAGAGGCACAACAAATGTCGCAACTCAAGAGACTAACCAGAACACGAACGGGCGGGAGCATCCTGGACAAACTCGGGACACCCTATCACAAGCAGCACGGCGACATGAAATCCCTCCCAAGCTCGATCAGAGAAAAGCTCCGGGTCGCTAACCTATCTAAGGACATGCATCCCGAACTCAATCAGGGGCGAAGAGAGGGTACAGTAAACAGCCAGGTATTTACTACAAGCCTTCGGTAGGGACAAGGAAGCGCTGTTTGTATACACGCGGCAGAATACGCGAATCGACGTACCTTCGAAGTGGCAGTCGTCAATACTGAAAAATAATTGGTTAGCTCGTGTAGTATACCCTGATAATACCATGAGGTAGCGGAAGAAGGGGCGATATCCTTAGCCATCGTTCGCCCTGGTTGCAGATATATACGCAGTGACTCGCAGACGGCGGTCAGAAATTATGCACAAGGCAGAATTTTGCCAGAGCCCGCGGCTATCCTCAAAGCGAACGCCAACTATATCACCTCCGAGGAGACGGAGGAACGACACATTATATGGTTCCCTGATCACACGTCCCCCCCACACCCCCGTACCAAACCTCCATGGGGAGGTCCACCGCTTAGTGCGAGGTCTCACGTTCCGCGCCCACGTAGAAAGGTCCTCTCCAGAGGATGGAAATCCAGCGGAGTGCTGGACAGAGAGGGACAGAATGACCTGATACTGTGACATTACAAAATTTTATCAAAAATTCAGGCGTGCTTATCCACTCCCAAGCCCCAATCTCGAAAGGGCCCAAGCGGTAGATTAAAGGCAGTTACAAACCCAGACCATCCTCTAGCCCGTTCATCGCGGGAGGATATATCCAGACATCTATTCAGACGATAACTGCAAATTAGGCGGCTGGACTCACGCATCTCTTAGGCACATCCTCTGGAAATGTGCGGTTATAGGCGAAGAAAATGCAGTCTCCCCAGATAAAGTTGCCACGCGGTGGACGGCCGCGCTGCGCAGCTCAAACCTATAAGATCAGCTATGGGTCATTCAGCAACTCCGCGAGGCGGCGAGGAGACAGGGTCTCCGGTCTTCCTCGGAGGTGGCCTAGGCCCAGGAGACGAATTTGCTGGAGTTCTTAATAAAGTTGTTCCCACCACCACCACCACCACCACTGGCGCCAACGTTGTACAGGAGCATTTGTCCAAGGATTTTAGCAACGTCCAATTACTCCCTACAGCTGGTAAACCTTTAAAGCTGAAACGTGCGGCCCCGGTTTTATCACTGGGTTAATCCCGACGGTTCTTTAAAGTTTGCGTTACAACGACGGCATCGCAGCCTACCTCAAGAAAAGTTCACTAGGCAATCGCTGGTGCTCATTAAACACCTGATCGGCAAGAGCTTAAATTTAAAGTTTTAGTGGATACGATCCCACGTTGGAATTGAAGGCAATGAAAAGGCTGATGCCCTTGCACGCGAAGCGCGAACATGTGTTCTAAAAAAAAACAGCTCCTAAGACTTACCAGAACAACAAAGATGTAAGACGCAATCACTTCGGGGCGATCGACAAGTTTCCACATCAAGCACGTGTAATCCACGGACTTTCTCGAGAACAAGCGACGCTGTTGTACCGCATAAGAACCGACTCCGCATACACACCGGCCTGGTCATTGAAAACTCGGCGATACGCTTCCCCGTTTTGTGGCTTTTACAGTGACATCGGCGACAACGAACAGTTTATTTGGCTTTACCCGCAGTTTGATAGGGAATGAGCAGGAGCAGCTATGGTCCGCAGCTTGCAAAGGGGTTGTCATAGACACCGGTCATTTGAAGATGTGTTTCCCGAAGGGACCGCGGCAACGAGGAAGAGCTGGCAACGAATTTTGATGGCCTTCCTGCGAGGCACTGGGCTGTTCAATACGTGGTGACAGACACCTATAATTCAGGAGATGCTCAGGCGCAACAATTTCCGGCCATGCAGGCCAGGCTACTCCCGCCTGCTGCAACGTCACAACAACCACCACCACCTTGTTACGTCTGTTCAGAAATGTCAATTGGTGTTTGCCGCTCGTGTGTTCCCTTCTACATTTTTACTATACTAGTGGTGAGTAGTGATATTTGCTCAGTTTCTGTAGCGCATGCGCTAGGAGTTCTTGCGTGCATATGACAGGACTTTATAACTTTGCTTTCGCCTAGCCATATACAACTTCGTTGTAAAAAGAAAACATGCATGAATAGTTGTTACACATCCTCGTGCTGACATAAGGCACTAACGGCGCGTAAACGTGGAAAGCATGAAAGATAGTAATAAAGTCTAGCATGCATCTGCTCCGGCAAACAATGGTATATCGCTGCCTTATGGTAAGCTCGAGGGCACTGGTTCCATTCCCGTGGCCACGGTGGTCGCATTTTGATGGGGGCGAAATGAAAGAGCACCCGTTTACCTAGATCTACTTGCACGTTAAGGAATCCCAGGTTGTTGAAATTATCTGGAGTTTCCTATTATGACGTGCCTCATAATCATATCGTGGTTTCGGCACGTAATGCTTCTGCAATTACTATTATTACCAACTGGCTGACATTATTTCAATCTGCCGTCGGAAGTATTTAATCATCTTCTACATCATGCGTTCTCGGCGGGACAATACATCTGCCTTGTCACGAAGCGTAAACTAAAGTAGTTATTACGTCGGAGATTCCTTTTCTAAGCCGTCGTCTTATCAGAAATGGAGCGTTCGCAAGGGTATACAACGCTTTTTTTTTTTTGCCCTTAAGGCTTTTCTTGCCCTTAAGGGCAAGTCTCTGTCGTAAATAAAAAAAAATACAACGCTTTCTTTAGAAAGACCCTCGCCACGGTGGTCTAGTGGTTATGGCGCTCGACTGCTGACTCGAAGGTCGCGGGATCGAATCCCGGCTGCGGCGGCTGCATTTTCGATGGAGGCGAAAATGTTTGAGGCCCGTGTACTTAGATTTAGGTGCACGTTATAGAACCCCAGGTGGTCGAAATTTCCGGAGCCCTCCACTACGGCGTCTCTCATAATCATATCGTGGTTTTGGGACGTTAAACCCCAGATATTATTATTTAGAAAGACAGTTTCATAAAGAAACTGACACGGTGTCTTATTACCTGTTGTGAAAGGAAACTGCACTGGTTAAGCTTTCTTTCTTTCTTTTTTTTTTTTTTTGATGACGCCCTAGCTGAAATTAATGGTTTACAAAGCTATAAAATTGGGTTTATCGAACTACTGAGCTTACTTTTATCTATGTACGTCATGTTACGAGAAACTTCACTGCTCGGTAAAAAGAAAAAAAAACTTGCACAATATGCTCTCAGAACCAAGGACCAAGACAGAACGGTTCAAACAGATTTCTCTTTTAGCTGCATTGTCTTAGCTATATCCTGTACATTTTACTTCATATGAAACAGTCTATGTTTAGGGTCAATAAAAGTTGCATAAGTTCATTAAACACATGGCAGTAGACGTTATTGCGTGTTTCAAATAGTAGCGTAGCAATCAACGTCATTATCCATGTTTGTTTACAGTCGTCCACCACTTCGTTGTTTTGACTGTACTTGCTAGTTTGCTTTCTAATTATCTTTCTTTCTCCCTCACTCACTCTATCTCTACTCCTCCTTTACTCCAGCCACAGTATCATTTCGTGTCGGCCGACATAATCATAGGCTCAGTGACCATGCAGGTATCGAGTTTTTTCTTAGCTACCATTGCAACATTGCTCAGGTTACCCTCGTTTGTTTGTTGTTTGTTTGTTTGTTTTTCTTTTTTGTGCTTCTGGAAAGCAGCACCGCAGTCCTAACACGTTCCCCATCATCGTTCGCTTCTTCTTCGTCGTCGCAACAAAACGAAACAAAAAAAAAGGAAATCTATCCCCTCGTCGAAAGTTCGTCGCCTGCGGCTGCCGAATGGCATCAGCAGCGTACACTGCACACCCACTGCACGTGACCCCAACCGTCAGTCCCCTTTGCCCGCGGGGCAAATCGGCGCTAGCTCACTCGCTCTTTTGCTTCTGCTTCTGCTCGCCGGAGCTGCCAGCGTCAGCCAAGGCAACACAAGCGAACCTTAGTTCTCCTCCCGACCTTCGGCGCCGTGTTATTCCGCCAGCTAGAGCCAGCGAGATCACCGGCTATAGAGCGAATGAGGGGAAAAAAATAAAGAAAGGAAGCAGGCTAGAGTGAACAGAGAAGAGCGGGCCCTGAAAGAAAGTGCTTAACTGCAAATGGCCTTCTTTATAGCGTCGTCTCTCTGGGCGGCGATCTCGGAGGGTGGGAGGCCCGCTCATATCATTTCTTTCGCTCACCTGGCTTCACCTCCGACGCTCTTCCTCTCTCGCCTGCTGTGTGTGCTGCTGGCGCCGCTGCAGCCGCCGTCCAATCACAACTTGCCCGTTCGCCTCCTCCGGGTGCTTGATTGTTAAGTTTTGCTGAACGGCGCTTCCTCTTACGTGCGCGCCGGTACAGTTTTTCCCTTATTTTTATTTTTTTCAGCTTCTGTACGTCCTTAAGGTCACCCCCCCCCCCTTTTTTCTTACTTCACTTCAGCTCACCTTCAACCCCTGCACTGTAATTTTCTCAGATGCAATCGGTCCGCCAGCGTTCCTACTTCACAGGCCGCTACACAGCACCATGCCATCAGGTCGGCCTTTTCGTGTCTTCCTGGCGTTTCTCAAATCTTGTTTTTATTTCATCTATACCGCCAATCTTTTGTTCAGTCAGCTAAACTCCGTCTCTCTCTCTCTCTCTCTTCGTGCTGTACTTTTTTTTGCACTCGTCCTCCTTTGGCAAGTTCCCGTAACTTTTGCCGTATTCATTTGCTTCTCTTTTGCCTCGTGCGTCTACGGCCTAGAGCACGTAGCCGCCAGACGCCGTACTTATCTCTCAAGGCGCTCGAATCTTGCCGCGGGCACGTTCCTTCCTCACGTTTGCTTCTGTTTTATCTCCTCTCTCCTTAGGACTCGACGTTTTCGGTCCGGAGAGCTCTTCATTCGGTACTTTTCTCCAGCGAGCTGACCATTTTGTCCCGGAAATCTTGAAAAAAATAAGGTCCAAGAAGGAAGCGAAAGGAAATGATGAACTCGGACACCTTCGTTACTGGCTTCCTCAACGATGCTTTTTTAGCGACAACTCGCAAGCTACCTTTTTTTCCCTTCTCCAAGTGGCGTAAATGGGAAGTAGCGTGGAGCTGCTTCATAGTTGTAATTAAGGGATACCGCTTTAAGGAATACCGCTTCAGTCCACACGCAAGCATTAATTCTGCGTAAGTGATTGCAAAACTGTTCACAGCCGCGCTGTACAATCTCCTTTCCAAAAGTTTCGGAAGAGAGGAGTACATCTGATTTAAGGCTCGTTCACATCTGCGACTAGCACCGGTCGCACGGCCATTTGTGACTGGCGACCAAAGAGCGACTCAAGGCGACCGATGTTCACACCTCCTGGTGCGACATACCGGTTGCCACTCGAAATTCAAGTCCGCTCGCACTGACATTACTCCTTAAAATAATCTGGCGTGCTGTTCCTGCGCATCTGATTGGTTCACAGGTGTGTGACTGCAGTGGTGTGACCGTGACTGTAAATGAAGACGCGATACACACCATGCAAAAAAAAAAAAGCTAAATGCTAGTCGTTATTATCTGCCGATTGCAACTCAAGCAGACACCGTCTTTTTTTTCTTCTGCACATTCTTAATTAGATGTAAGGTGATTTCTAATAGAAAGCACCTGCCCTACGATCGGGTTATTGAAGTCATTAAGAGTTCCGCATTTTTCTCTTTTTTTTTTTCTCTCTTTCTTTTTTGCTCCCAACATCTATGCCGGCAAACATACGCCTAGAACCCCGTTCTCTACTGTGGTGTGGCTGACTTACGCCATATTTGCAGTGTTCAGAAAAAAAAAAGAATCCGTATGTGCGTCTAAAGTAAAGTGTTCAAATAAGGGTGAGTATTTCCTTCTAGCTTGTTAACAGCAGCTACTGCGTGATACTAACGCATGCACTGCGTGTGCACTGTCATGTGGAACTTGTATGTTGAAGTATCTTGCAAGAGCGGACTTGCACTGGGATTGTCGAACTGTCTAGTAGGGGATTTGTGTACAGAGTTTGCAGCTCCGTTTTCAGCGTAATTGATATCGGTTCATCTTCAAACCTACAACATACAGCCGTTATGTGTAATCGAAATGGAAAGGCCGACAAGCAGCGTAAAACTTGCTACACACCTACACGGATCGCTGGCTGCTTTCGCGCATGACGCTCATTCAAAGCCAAGTTAGCGAATACTGAGCACTTAAAGCATTGCACTCGTTGTTTTCTCATGCATCGTGCCCCATTACGATGCATGTAGCAAAACTTAACCCATCAAAGTACATTTAGACCGAAGAAAGAAAAATGTGATGGACTATCTGAATTTCCCGTTTCAAGGCACTCAGAAACAAGCAAAACGAATCACCAAGCAAGAACTGACCCTTTCCGAGGCGCCCCTTATAGTAAGCGTTCTTTCGGTAGCCATACACCAAAAGCGCCCGCCAAGCCGCACATACTTTCATCCAGGCACAAAAAAAGAGAAAAAAAACGAATTTTTCGCGTACAGTTTGCATATATATTTTTATCCGTCTCCCTCCCTTTCTCCGCGCTCTCATAGCCCGCTAAACGTGCAGTTCGCTGCTAAAAGCCTTATCATTTCGGCGACGTGACACGCAGCAAGCGATCAAGCCATCAGCACCCCCGAATGTACTTCGCTGCGAAAGTGCGAACCTAATATCCGTCTAAAGAAAACAGTTCGAGGCCTCAGACTTCGTTATTCCGTTTTTTTTTTTTTTCTTCGCAAAGCTTCCCTCCTTCTTCTCTGTAAAGTATACACTGGTGTTCCAACCCTATTCTCCTCATCTTAGCGTGATGTCGACGACGCACAAACCCCGCTACTGCGCGGAATCCCGCCCTTCCTTCGACGCCCATCTCAGCGAGTCGGTTCTCCGAACGAGTGCCATCCACGATGCGCGCGCTGGCACGAGCGAGTGTGTGCTTCCACGGCCCAGTCACGCCGGGGCCATTTGGGAACAGCGCACGGCTTTCAGCGGGACGCCCGTAAAAACGAGCTTTCACCCTCCTGCCAAACGCTAGTGTTGAACTGCCTTTGCCTTGCCTGCCTGTTCTCCCCTCCTTGCGGTCTTCTCGCGTGCGCCGTTTGGAAGAGGACGACCCCGTCGTATACGCCCCCTAGCGAGCCTATTAACCGTCCGTCGTCACTCACTACATTGGCTAAACCGGGACGCGCGAAGGATTTCTCCCATCTCGTCTGACCATCACGAGTTTTCTCCCCGCGCTATCTGACACCCTTCGCCATCTCTCTATTTCTCTCACTCTCTCTCTCTCTCTCTCTCTCTCTCTGTCCACCCACGGTTCTTTAACTCTGGAGCGTTAGTACGCCTGTTGAGATTAATTCGATCGCATTACTTCACTTCGCCCCTTTAATACGGACTGCTTCCTCCAGCAGACCTTAGTTTATGCGGTTACAAGTCGATTGCGTGCCCTGACAAGTTGTTTCTTGACATTCGAAGGACGAACTTCTGGGCTAGTTGGTAAGACATCTTCAAACGGCAGCGCGCGAAAAGGACGGTAACACTAAAAAGAAAAAAAAAACACGCACTGAGCGCAAACGCGTACTCTTTCGCGCAGCACCGTTTGAAGATGACTTATCAACTTGCCCCAGTGGTCCGTCCTTCTGAGGCTTATTACTAGTTATTGGGGCTCTTCTAGGTGTGTTAAATTTTTTGTTTAAGAACATTGCACTATGTCGTGTTTTCTCTTTCTGTGTCACCGTTCTTTTCGGGCACCACCGTTTGAACTTGAGATCCAAACGTCTTTTTTTTTTTTTTTTGCGAAAGTAATTCTGCACAGTAAAAACGAGAGAAGAAAGAGAGAAGAGAGAAAAATTATTATCGATGCACTGTACCTTATTTAATGTTTTGTGCTCTTTTATTCAATTCGTAAACCTGCTAGACCAACGGAACGCTTCGTTATTGTCCTGCTGCTTGCGGGGCTTAATCAATTAACAAGCACGGATAAAGATTCGTTAGTACCAGACAGTGGAAGCATGTTTTCCTCGCTCTAACAACGGCTGAATAATAGATCTATACATTCGAGTTACGTCAACCAACGTATATCGCGTCAGATACTAAAATAACAAGTGGTTATAAATAACGTTTATTTATCGAGCATTTCGATAGAAAGAAGACTATTTACCGATATTGACAACGTCGTTGATGGGTATTTATACAGCACAGTTGAGACTATGTTGTGATACGTCGCCTCTAATTTCCTTAAGGAGCCAATTCGGTTGTCACATTCAGGCTGTTTACACGCAATAGCCCGACTCTCAAAGCACAACGCGACAATTTTCCGTACGGGTTCCTAATTAAGTTTAGTAAAGGCTTCTTGGACAAATAGCCTGCCGACTACTTGAGCGGGCCTCGCAAACACTTCGCAGTGATACTGCGGAAGTCCTCACTGAGATCTCATTAAATATTCTCAGCGCTCATCGCAAACAGTCTAGCAGATGTTTCCCGAAATTTCGCCTATATGAAACTTTCACGGCTCAAATTGAAAATTCACTTTACGCAGATAATGGGCACCATGTGCAAAGCAAACAGTGAGGACACAAAAAAATTTTATGGTCTCTTACACTATCGTTAAGGTAATTCGATGGCGAAAGCCTGAGTGCTGATGCATGAAAGACTGCATACTTGAAAAACCGGCGCGAACACGACGGAGACGCAAGACGATAAGGACACAGGACGAGAGCATGCATCGTTTGCATGCATCGCTGCGACTCGTACGCATCGTTTCCAACTCGCCCAGCTCTCCACCTTACTGAAATGAAAGACTGAAACGTCCCGTCATAATCTGACGAGGCATTTGGATTGTCGTCTCCTCGTTTCGTGCTTTTGGAGACTCTTCTTGGCGTTGCATACTCACGCGAGGGTCGCTTTCTCTTCTCTCTCTTTTTTTTTCCTTTTTTTTTTTTGTCACGCGACGAATGCGACGACGTATAAAATGACATGTGCACATCACACGACATCGAATTCAAATCGCCGCATTTCTTATTAGCTTTGGATTATTTTCTAGGACAAACACCTCAACATTTCACTTGGAAGTTACTGTACTGTTTTAGAGCGCAGCGCAAAAGCAACGTCGCAATTTCTTCTCCTCAATACCACTATTTGTGTGGCGGTGCACGCTTTACAGGTAAACACGAGCAAGGCGAATCACGGTGTCTTGCGAAAAGGTATCGAAATAACCATCAGTTGGGTTAGTCAGTGGCTATTTTAGGGACGAAGAACCTTAGGGTCTCGGCGTGTCGGCGTGCATCGTCTTCGTCGTATGCTGTCGCGGCGTGCATCGTCGTCTGCTGTCGTGACGGTCCATTTGCTTGAGCGCAAGATAGGGTGCCACCGCCTCAGCACTCGCCGTGTGGCGAGAGAGAGAGAACGGCGCACGTTGACTATGGAAACGCTCTTTCTGCGATGAACGCTGAACTATCAGCCGAGGACGACTAAAGCCGAGGACGTTTGTACAAAAATGTGAAAAGAAATGGAGTGAAACGATTCCTCTGGTGACCATGTAAATAAACCTATACGTATATAGTCTTGTAAGAGAACAAGATCCTGCTCGTGTTACCGGATCCCTCGAGGTTATTGGCAGCCACTACGCGGTTCGTATTCAATGGCAGAATGTTGTCTTGAAACGAGAGACCCAGCCTTCAGGTGTGCTAGAGAAAGGACACGTTTCCCCCAGTGTTTCTGACATTTCCGTCTGAATGTCCCTTTGTATACTTTTTTCCTACAGAAAAAAGTCTTCATGACGCCCAGTAACTTCCACTACAAGAAAGTTCCTTACACCTTTACCATCTCACGTTCCGTCTGAACTTGACACTAGTTATGAAAGTCGGGCACAATTACTTAAGATATCAAGCTTTGATATGCTTCTGCGTTTATGTTTCAATTGTGAGCGAAAAGTGATAAAGCCAGAAACTTTTCAGCACCACCTCGTACATAGTACAAGGATGTTTGAAGCTGGAACTTGAAGTCTCGTTAAGTTTGTATAAGAAACTGCAAATTTTCAGTAAACTCACCGTGTCCGTTTTTTCTTGAGTTGGCCACGCTTGCAGGGGACGATCACCACTTGGGAAGACTAAAGTTTCTTATGAAGCTTCGTCAACACGATGCATGGGAAGTGAAAATATGAAGCAATTCTCTGATTACCATAGGACAAATAACTCTATCGGAAGTGGGCGTCCTGAAGGCGCCCAATATCTTTTAACTGATGCTGGAATAACCATTCATGTTTACCTAGTTGAAGCCGCAACCATCGTCAGTTTAAACAAAATTCATAGTCTGATGCAGAGTACTTCGGTAAAATTACAGATACAACGTTCCATTACATTATACCCCTTCCATAGAAAGGCGCATACACCTCGCGCCTAAAAAGATGCTGACGGTACTTTTATTTCTATTTCAAGGTCTTAGAACTCTAAACAACACCAGTGTGTTTCTGTATTTTTGAGCAAATACACATCTGCCCAGTTATAAAGTGCAATAATCGCCAAGGAATATTCACGTTCGTAGACTGATCAACTAACACTACATATAAGTTAAGTTTCAAAGTGTATTGCACATTACGTCACTTGCGGTTTCAATACTGATAAATCAAAAGCCATTATGCATGAGAACGGCTTCACAAATCGTATTACACAGTCATTCTCTGCTCGTTTTCCCCAAGTACGCGGGCACGGACCAGCGACTATTGAAGAAACTGCTTCTTGAGACAAAAAAGAGAACACAACCAAGCCTTGGAGTAATTATAATCGTATCAATTTTTAATCTCGTAGTAGAATCCTTGAATGGAGAGCCAATAGGAACAATGTTCATCCAATCTCTTTTTTCCCTTCTTTCTTTATTCTTGTTTCTTTTTTTCTCCTATTTTGGGGGGAAGGCGTTCATTTTGTACCGTTCCGGCCGAGTCGTGGAGCAAAACGCATTAAGGAAGTTTAATGCCCCGCGTAATTGTTCGCCTTCCGGCCAACGCTTCTCGAGCCTTCAACCGTCGCGCGGCGGTGCTCGCGGCGAGACCTCGTGGGCAATTCGTTTCCAAGCGTCGGGCTTATCGCTACGAGGAATACGCCCCGCCAAGAGAGCAGCTACATCTCACTTAAGCTCTCGAAGTAGCCTGTAAACACAGGAAGCCACGCAGTTTCGGGTAATCCATTTTTAGACGCTGTACGGTTGGGGATCTTTCCATCTTTACGCGTTTATACTTTCTTTTCAATTGCTGCTTCAGTTTATTTTTTCAATTCTTTGTGTTCCCTTTACATTCGCTTTTTCGTACAAGTAAGTACCTTCGATACGACTGTTACATGTGTGAGTTGTTTGTCATTACTCGCGCAAAATAGAATGAAGTCTCGTGTTTTACGCGCAAAAATCACAGTGTCATCATGGGACGTCATCATCATCATTTTTTTTACCCTTAAGGGCCCCTTCGGGCATTCCATAAAGGGTTAAAGGGGTGGGGGGGAGGGAAAAAGCAGTAAAAGCATATGACTAGATACAAA